>NC_140251.1:588838-646338 GCF_949987555.1 Borostomias antarcticus | reverse complement strand
TTTTTTGATGTTGATGTTTTCTCATGTGGATGCTGGGCGTTGGTGGGTGTGTTGAGGCCGTGTGTTTGACCGGGGGGTGTTGGTGGGTGTGTTGAGGCCGTGTGTTTGACCGGGGGGTGTTGGGGGGTGTGTTGAGGCCGTGGGTCTGACCGGAGGGTGTTGGTGGGTGTGTTGAGGCCGTGTGTTTGACCGGGGGGTGTTGGGGGGTGTGTTGAGGCCGTGTGTTTGACCGGGGGGTGTTGGTGGGTGTGTTGAGGCCGTGTGTTTGACCGGGGGGTGTTGGGGGGTGTGTTGAGGCCGTGGGTCTGACCGGAGGGTGTTGGTGGGTGTGTTGGTCTTTGCAGAGCTGTCTGGCGTGCTGCACCAGTGTCACATCCTGGCGTCGGAGATGGTCCACTTCATCCACCAGATGCAGTACTACATCACCTTCGAGGTCCGGACCAGAACCACACACTCCAGAACCACACTCCAGAACACACACACTCCAGAACCCACACACTCCAGAACACACACACTCCAGAACCACACACTCCAGAACACACACACTCCAGAACCCACACACTCCAGAACACACACACTCCAGAACCACACACTCCAGAACACACACACTCCAGAACCACACACACTCCAGAACACACACTCCAGAACCACACACTCCAGAACACACACACTCTAGAACCACACACTCCAGAACACACACACTCCAGAACCACACACACTCCAGAACCACACACTCCAGAACCACACACACTCCAGAACACACACACTCCAGAACCACACACTCCAGAACCACACACTCCAGAACACACACACTCCAGAACCATACACTCCAGAACCACACACTCCAGAACCACACACACCAGAACACACACTCCAGAACCACACACACCAGAACACACAGCTGCTTAACAGATATGCTTAACATGCTCAGATCTGACTCACACATGGGGCATGTGGGAAATGGGATTATTAAGTGTGTGTGTGTGTGCGTGCGTGCATGTGTGTGTCTGTGTGCATGGATGTGTTTGTGTGTGTGTGTGTGTGTGCGTGTGTGTGTGTGCAGGTTCTGGAGTGCTCCTGGGATGAGCTGTGGAACAAGGTCCAGCAGGCCCAGGATCTGGACCACATCATCTCCGCTCACGAGACCTTCCTGGACAGCGTCATCTCACGATGTCTACTGGACACCAACAACAGGGTGACTCACTCACACACACACACACACTCACACACACACTCTCTTACACACACACACACACACACACAGACAGACAGACAGACAGACAGACACGTACACGTACACACTCTCACACACACACACACACAGACATACACACACATTCTCACACACACACATACACTCTCACACACACACAGACGCACACACACACACACTATCATATCCTATTGCCTTCTAGACACACTAGAATCACAAACGCTTCGCACACACACACACACACACACACACACACACACACCGTGTGCTCTGTGTCCAGTAGTGACTGTCCCCTCCGTGTGCTCTGTGTCCAGTAGTGACTGTCCCCTCCGTGTGCTCTGTGTCCAGAGTGACTGTCCCCTCCGTGTGCTCTGTGTCCAGTACTGACTGTCCCCTCCGTGTGCTCTGTGTCCAGTAGTGACTGTCCCCCTGCTCCTCTCCCCCCTAGTCCCTGCTGAACCAGCTGAGGGCCATCTTTGACCAGATCATCGAGTTCCAGAACGCGCAGGACTCCCTGTACCGCGCCTCCCTGGAGGAGCTGGCCCTGCGCCTGCAGTACGAGGACCGGAGGAGGCAGAGGGAGAAGGAGGTAGGACACGCCCCCCACCTGACCTGGGGGAGGGGCTACGTACTGGGTGGGGGACAGAAGAGGCCGAGGAGGAA
Organism: Borostomias antarcticus; assembly: GCF_949987555.1. Classification (NCBI taxonomy): domain Eukaryota; kingdom Metazoa; phylum Chordata; class Actinopteri; order Stomiiformes; family Stomiidae; genus Borostomias; species Borostomias antarcticus. The sequence goes on along the minus strand of NC_140251.1, from coordinate 644,462 downwards.
GAGGCATGGGAGAAAGTTTGAAAGGAAACGAGAGAGAGAGAATGAGACACAGAAAGAAAGAGAGAGACAGAGAGAGAGAGAGAAAGAGAGTGAGAAAGAGAGAGAGAGTCCAACATGGTAACCACGACCGGAACTGGGATCGTAGTAAAATGCCCGTTCAAAATGGCCGCCTTGCTCCAATTAAATCGCGCAGCGGGAACCGATACCGTACCCAGAGCCCCCCCCTCCTCCCAGCGGCCAAATCGATCTGTTTCCCCGGTCGCTCGCTGAGCCCAGATACAAAGAGCTTTCCCTCTCCAGGGGCCTCATTTATCATTGAGGTACGCCATATTTTACACGGTCTTTTTCGCGATTTCAGGCGTACGCCATTTCCCCCCCCCACATTGCGATCTATCAAGCCGAAAGGCTGAAAATTTAGTCGCCTTTCTACGCGCTTTTGTACGACACCTCTCAACTTGTCCTACCGATTTACACGGTTTTCTACACCCTTTTTGAACACAGGGGAAACTGGCGACGCAGGTGGTGCGTCGGTGAATTACTATGTTTGACGGAGAGAATAAGAGCGACAGTTCATGAACGCACAAACATGTAGGCTAATAGCCCAATTCAGCACAAACATATATCGCAATGCAAGATTAGACGTGTCCTCTAACCGGCTCATTCATGGTCCGATATGGATTTGTTCCCCAAACTGAACCTATGCGCTGTCCCAAACCTTTCCGCGCTATATGTCACACACCTAATGCCATCAAACGGCAATAATTGACCAATTAGATTGTCAGTAATATGTGATCATGTGGACCTGTTTGCTGTTTGGTAAGCATATAAATGACAGTCCTCCTGTGCGTAATGCGAGCCTAAATGAATCCGGCGCTACTCGGCCTACTGGCCGAGATAGAACTCCAAAGAGGTGACGGCGATGGCGACTGCACCCACATAAGGGCACCATCAGTGAATGAATACGTCTATGTGAATCGCTAAAATGTGCACACTATAAATACCCAAATCATATGTGACATGCTCATCACAAGTGTAGTGGCACGGTGGCCTGGCTCCACGCATGACTCATTCATCCTGGCGCACAGCAGGGTAGGGGCTAGACTGGAGGCAGGCGCTGCGCGTGACGGCTGGCTTGGTGTGTGCATAGCCAAGATACATATTCTTTGTCTTATTTACTTTAATCTTTATTAGCATTTTCCATCCATACAACGACAATACAATAAAACATAAAAACTTACAATAACAGCTTATGGGTACTTCCATCCATGCAGCTTTTTTTTCTTACTCAAATATGACAATTTTAATATTAGTGGTATCATCACACTTCCTTCTATAATCCATCCATTTTCCCATCTCCCTTCAAACTTTCCTTCCTGCATCCTCAATGCATAAATAAATCTCATAAATCTCCTCCACAACACCCACCACTGCTCCTTGGTTGGGGGTTCCACCTTATACCAAGCCCTCATTATTGTCTTTTTACTAGCAACCAATAGTACTTTCACTAGGTATCTGTCCCCTCCTTGTACATCATTCTGTTATGTTTGCCAAGATGTATATTTAAAGCTGCACCAATAAAAAGCTAGCTCTTCATTGGCGTGGATGGACGGTATTTATACTGGGGACTGAGTTTAACCAACTCGCTAGCTACTCGAGGACTCACGAGAACCCAGTTTCACTTGGTTACACCTACATAACCAGACCTGCAAACTCTGAGTAGTGAAAAATGTGACGCCATACAAAACTAAAACACTCTAGATTCACTGAAACTACCATGGTTAACATAAAAAAGGTGACTGTAGCCAAAAGGTGACAAGTTTGCAGGTCTGATAACACACTGTTTCCCTTTATGCATGTTTTTCTTGTTTTTGTATACAAAAATAATCTGTAATGTTCAACAAAACACAAAAGAGGACAAGATCAAGTATTTATTGGATACAAATTCATCAAGAAATCACCAGTACCTTAGAAAATTCAAATCATCATGTATGTAAGAGAAATGCATGAGGATTTAGCATGGTCCATCCTGTACACGAGTGACTGTGAAGCAACTGACATAGTAAACTGACACAATTAGGCTATAGCAAGGTCTTATCAAATATTGTCTTCATATACTGTCGAACAAAGTCTATGCAAATAACACGGTGGCTATTTGGGCCAACATCACTGTACCCAATCATTTACGTATTCTTTACCAAACAGAGAAATATGATCACACATGAGGCAGATGATTCATTCACATTATTCTGGGAACCAGATAGCTTTCTGTTAAGGCACTTTACACGCAAGATTAATTACTTACTATACAGCTCGTGCAAATATCGTTCTTCATCTCATTTTTGGCTGATTCCACCGTGTAGAGGTGTATGACCTCTGTAGAGGTGTATGACCTCTGTAGAGGTGTATGACCTCTGTCATGTGACACGAATAGCGTCTATTGTTGATTGAATGAGGATGTTGACATTCAACACTGCACCACCATTCAATGAGAGGGAAAAGGAATTGGAGTGCATACTCTTCACAATAAGGGCTTCACAAAGTCATACGGTAACACTGTTCTACTCACAAGAATGTCTAATTAGTTAACAATGTCATTTTGTCCTTAATAAGTGAACTCCATAGTGAAAAGGAAGCAGCCACTAATAAACACTCATTATTACTCTGACACAATGGATCAGTCTGTTTCTGGACACACAGAATGCTAACCCTATATAACCACTATGATTCAGGAGACGATTGGAGTACCTAACCTGATTACAAAACATGAAAATAATATGACTAAAAAAAAAACTCAAACTCTCATGAATCATTTCTGGACATAAAATCACACCTAGATGGTGAAGTAAGAGGTGCAGGTTCATGAGCACTCTCTACTGCCCTCCGCTGGTGTTCACCGGTATTGTTCTAAATCTCATGCCACAAACGGACACACACATCATGTATAGAAGCGGCTGCACATCTTAAAAACACAACGGAGGGTGCAAACAAACATGAGCTCAGACAAACACACACAACCACATGCACACACACACACACACACACAAACAAACATTCACACGCGCGCACATACATATACAAACACATGCGCGTGCACATGCTCTGACATGCATACGTACTTCATCTGGTGCTTCAAACTCCAAAGCATCCCAACCACATATCCCCTCCCCCAACACCTAGGGTATCACACCATAGCACAGCTGCTCTGGCTGGCTCCATCCTTTACTGCATGTGCAGCTTGTGAATCAATGTGATTCAAGATATCCTACTGCCTACCAACTCTCCCATTCCTTCCCCAACCACGAACCCCTCTGCACTGTCATCTAATACAATAGCATGACATAAAAACAAGGCTTTGAATACAGAATATAAAAAATACACAACCATTAATCAACCATATCAATCAATCAATCAAACCCAGTAAACATAAATAAAAAGCTGATCTAGATCCAAATTATTATTATTATTATTATTATTATCATGCATTCACTCCCTGGCTATGGACTAGCCCCATGGCTCTGTGCATCTTACTGTATCTGTAAGGTCACTTTTTAGAGGGGTTATTTCTGTATTTTATATTGCATATAGACAGCTCCAAGCCAAGAACAAACTGCCCTCTTTGCCTAGTTTAAATTTTATCAATCTCAACTATTGATATTGACCCTGTGCTCGACTCAACGGATGGTAGAAGACAGAAGAGCAGAAGACCAATTGTCCCTTAGCGTTAATAGTAACAAACAAACATAAATACAATCTTAAAAGGACAACTATTATTAACACTTGAGGAATTTTCAGGGCAGGTTTGCCTTGGCTGTGAGTTGTTTATGAGCTGTCTAGAGGCACTGTTCTCTGATACCCATACGATTTCTGTAAAGTGTAGTCTCTGAACCAAACAGATTCAAAGTCCTTTTTGCATTCACACCAGAAGCAGCGAGATGCCTGATTCTGGCCAACCAGCTTTTGCTAGTGGGCGTGGAAGCACATTGACATGAGAATACAAAAAGATAGAATGATAATCTAACTAGGAACACCAACAACCATATTACCTTCATCAAGTAGATTTTCTGCTGTACCTAAAAATATTTGCTGTCATCAATGAGTTGTTTTCCTGTCTTGTTCGAACTTGGTTTTGTTCTCCTGATTGGTTGTCTTAGACAGCTGCTGCCGAAAATTAGCATAGAATTCAAAATCCTCTCAACCCAGCCGACGACTGGGACGCTTCAAACACGACGCCCTGCTCCCCGTCACCTCCCACTCACCACTTTCCATTGACAGTGCATTGTAAATGGCCACCCCCACTCCCCGCCCCCCCCTGACCACCTATGGTGTGAATGCAAGGATATGCAACGTGAATAATACAGTGACATATCCGGCTCTAGTCCTCGTTCGGACGCTCGGTTTTGGACGGGAGCCAGCTGAACTGGTACCGCTCTCGCGGCGACAGCAGGTCCACTTCCAGCTTCTTCTGCTCTTTCTCCGAATCCACCGTCCTGTAGCCCAGCAGCGACATGGCGCCCTTGCACACCTCCTGGATGCGCCGCACCTTGTGGTGCGCCAGCGTAGAGCGCCAGGCCTGCGAGACATCCGCCGCGTTCCGCGAGGTGATCTGGAACGCCTCCTTCTTGGTGCCCTTCCCCTTCCCGTGGGTCACCCGGTAGATCCACTCCCGCAGCCTCTCCGTCATCTCCAGACCCACGAAGCGGTACATGCCCTCGATCTCCGCCAGCGGGTCGCGCACCATGTCCTCGTAGCGCACCATCTTGTAGCGCCCGCGCAGGAAGTCCGGCGGCTTGAGCTCGGCCGTCTCGTGGATGCGCACGTGGCTGCGGCAGATCTCGCGCATGACTCGGTACTCCGAGTCGTCCATGGGCGTCTCCCCTTGCTCCAGCACCAGGCCGTTGTCCCTCATCAGGGCGTTGGCCGACTGCTCCCGGGACCTCGCCACGGCCCGCGGGTCCCTGATCAGGTGGATGATGCGCAGGTTCAGGGTGGGGTCACGGAGCAGCGGGTAGAGGGGCTCCAGCTCGAAGAAGCGCACTTCCTTCAGCACCACGTGGCTGTAGGTGCGGCAGGCCTCCTGCGCCCCCTGGAGGCCGCGGGTGTCGCAGCGCTGCCGGCAGTCCGTCTCGTTGCTGAAGAGGTGGCGTGGCGTGAGCGGGCACGCCGGCGGCGAGCACAGGGCGCGGCTGTGGCTCCACATGAACAGGTGTGACACGTTGCGCTGCTCGGGCGTGTAGGCGTCCATGACCGACATGTCGCACTGAAAGACGCTGCGGATCAGGTCCCGAACCGCCATGCGCAGGGCCCGGGCGCCGGGCTTCCGGAGGGTGGTCCACACGTGCCAGGCGGGCTCCATCAGGTAGAAGACGGACGGGTGCTGGCTGAACACCTGGCCCAGGAAGGACGAGCCAGAGCGCCACGACGACACCAGCAGGACGTGCACCTTGCCCTGGGCGGGGTCGTGGCCGCACGGCAGGATCTGGACGTACCAGCTGAACAGCAGGACCACCGTGGCCCCCTGCAGGGCCACCAGGAGCAGCAGGGCCGGCGGGGTCAGTCTACAGCGAGGCATGGCGCTCGGGGGTGCGCGGGGGAGGGGGGGGGTGGGGGGGGTTACGACCCGTCACTCGTCAGGACCGTTCTCCCTCGGTCCGGTTCAGGCTTCCTCCCAGGATCTGGATCTCGCTCGGCTCCGACTCCGGTTCTGACTCTGGTTCTGACTCTGGTTCTGTCTCTGGTTCTGTCTCTGGTTCTGTCTCTGGTCTGGGAGTGCTGCAGCCGATGGACAGCGAGAGGAGAGAGGAGGGGAGAAAGACAGGGAGAGAGAGTAGGAAGGTTTGGGAGAGAAAGAGAGCGAGGGGGATTAAGAGAATGAAACCGTGGAGAGAAGGCAGAGAGAGAAAATTTGAGACATTTAGAAAGAAAGGTAGATGGAGAGAGACAAAAAACATGTTAGTCAGCTAATGGAATCCACATGTGCTACTCCTGTTCCCCTATAGAAATGCAGCATACTGTACGTATATAGTCACGGGGGTAAAGACCCCTTGATTTACAGTTAGTACAACCCAGCTGGGACGCGTCTCATAAGGCATTCCATATGCAGGAGGAGATGAAGCAGCCTACCCTGGTCCCTCTCTGCTCTTCCTGTCCTCTATCTTGATGTAAAACAGGTAAACCTTTGATACGTTATTACAGAGAAAGGAGAGGAATGTGAACTCAAGTAGGTTAGTTCCCTCAAAAAGTTCTTTCCAAAAGAATTGCTGCAGCAAGATCATCTTTCAATTCAACTGTATGTTCCACAATAGTCTAAAACGGCTTCTGCTCCCCACAGCTATCTGATTACAATAGTATTACAATACCAACTAGATTTATGCATTTACACACACAAATACACACCCACACAAACCCATGCATCCACACACACAGACACACACACATGCACACACTCTTTGTTCAATCTGGGACATTAAAACAGTTACAGTATGTTGCAAAAATACAATAGGAACATCACGTACCAAGCACAATAGGAACATAACATCAGACAATTATATTAATTACTGGGATGAAATCATGACTGGCTAAGGCTGTGGCCATGGGAACATGCTGTTCTCACTAAGGCCCTTTATAATCCTGACCAGACAAAACCAGAACACCTCATCTGTTCTGTTCAAACTGTTTTCATGGGCCCATATGCTGAATCACCCCCCTCCCACAAACACTATGACGTGGGGGGAGTGGCTGTGTGTGTGTGTGTGTGTGTGTGTGTGTGTGTGTGTGTGTGTGTGTGTGTGTGTGTGTGTGTGTGTGTGTGTGTGTGTGTGTGTGCCACCGTGTGTGCCACCGTGTGTGTGTGCAAACAGAATATAAATGCGTGTGTGAAAGAGAAAGAGTCCAAGAGAGTTTAAGGGAGGCGAGGAGGAAGGTAGAACATTTCACACAGTGACAGACTAACACAGACAGACATGTACTATACTGTAGATAGACTAAAGCCTAATTTAAGCCTAATTTATGCTTAGTCGAGCGACACTTTTAAAACCGTTGCCACTAACCATTTAAAACCGTTGACACCTTTGACGTCATGGGCGACACTTTTTTGTGAAAGTTGTAAGTCGCTCGACTAAGCATAAATTGGGCTTAACACAGACAGACGTACTGTAAATGGACTAACGCAGACTAACACAGACAGACATGTACTATAGATAGACTAACGCAGACTAACACAGACAGACATGTACTGTAGATGGACTAACGCAGACTAACAGACGTGTAGACTGGCATCAGACAGACACACAAGCAGACAGACAGACAAACAGACAGACAGACAGACAGACAGACAGACAGACAGACAGACAGACAGACAGACAGACAGACAGACATCCAGAGGGAGAGAATGTTCCTTGGTATAGCCCCACGTTGGAGGGGATTCATGGGAGCATACCATAATCTGAGTGCTTATTGGACAAGCCACGACAAGATCCGCTCTCCTTACCTCCCTCAGGGCTCAGGCTGTTTAAACAACTGCTTCTCAGCAAGTTAGCGGCACATCTCTCTGTCTGTGTCTCTCTCTCTCTCTCTCTTTCTCTCTCTCTCTGTTTCTCTCTCTCTCTATTTCTCTCTCTCTCTGTTTCTCTCTCTCTGTTTCTCTCTCTCTCTCTCTTTCTCTCTCTCTCTCTTTCTCTCTCTCTCTTTCTCTCTCTCTCTTTCTCTCTCTCTCTCTTTCTCCCTCTCTCTCTCTTTCTCTCTCTCTCTCTTTCTCTCTGTTTCTCTTTCTCTCTCTCTTTCTCTCTCTCTCTTTCTCTCTCTCTCTCTCTCTCTCTCTCTTTCTCTCTCTCTTCCCCCCCCAGCCGTGTTATCTCTCTGTCGCTTGCTCTCTCATCCCAACTCAAACTCAACTCAAACTTTATTTATAAAGCACATTTAAAACAACTAAAATCGACCAAAGTGCTGTACAGGTAAGTGAAAAATAAATTACAACAAAGACACAACCATCCCTGCACTTACCCAAACACAGGACATTATGAAAGGCACAATCATTTATCCATTCAAGAAGCAGCACACCCAGCCCTTCTGAGATAACAGTTTGGTATGAGAACAGTGGGCTAGATGTTCTTCAGAGAACAGAGCTGTGTGCAGATCATTTCTTATTTACTTTATTGATTATAGGTGTATGGATACATGAGGCACCATAGCAACGTCCACCTTGTCTTAATCTGCCTAGGATCACATATTTATCAAACAAGGATGAATAGCAGAGAGAAACAGGCAGCTCTCTAGGCTACTCTGTAGCTTGTCAGCATTATCTGATTCATCCCACAGAAATGTATCTAAACAATGCCTTTCTCTCAAATGACAACATTCTCTCAGGCTATATTGTGACAGGGTGATGTAGATGTTAGGGTGGTATCCAGAAATAACTAAAATTCCAAGTGTTTTTAAATCTGAATTTAAAGTAGGGCTAGGACTACAGTATCTAGGCTGTTTAAAGAGGGCAAATTTAATTTATAATCAGCAAGGAAAGTTGTCTGGGGTCTAGGACCCCTACACAGCACGACATGCCCACAGGTTGCAAAATGTTCGTGTACATCTTGTTTTATGGATATGGACACGCAGTCCACAAAAACTAGCTACACCTAAACTATTTGAAACATCTACACGATGTAGCCTAGTACATTTCTGGCCAGATAAAGTATATCGCCAAACATCAACATAAGTATGCTATATAAGACATGTAAACAGGAGACGTGTTTTTCACTCCAAAGTCGGAACACAGCTTGTGGACCGCCGCACCAGCAGACCATTCGATCCATTGCCCTTTTCGTGCGTAAATTAGCCTATAACGCTCTTCACGTAGTTATGCGCACTGCGGCTTATTCCAAGAAAGAATTTGAATTGTGACATTGTTATAAATCCACATACAATTACGCCAGCAGCGAAAACTATAACGACTAAGACCCGAGTCCCATGGAGTCGCCAGAAGGCTTCACACGGACAAGCTGTGGTCAGTGGTCAGGCGGTCCCCGGGCTCTTTTTCATTCTCTTTTTTGCGCAGTAGGCTAATGCCTTACCTTACCCTCAGCGTTGCCGGGCGACGACACCACAGTGACCGTAGAGGGCCCTAAAAAATAACGGATCGTTAACTTTCACGATTATCTGCTACCTCCAGAGTGCCCGTTTGTGCGTCCGCGGAGTTTTGAGACGTGGCCATGAGAGGATAGTAGCGGCTGGCAGTGGGATGGGCGGGGGACAGCCGGGGTAAGACGGAGGGGTGGCATTGCGGGCGGGACCTAAAGCACCTCAAGTCGCCGTCAGTGTTCCGTGGCTGGCTATGGCAGGGGAGGAGAGAACTGGGACTGAGGATCTCTGTGGGCTATTCATAAAAAATGAGCTGACGTAACGCGACCAGCCTATTCTGCCTTTACGCACACATTCGATCTGTGTTTAATTGGCCCTTTGAAAATAGCAAGGGGCCTATATTTGAAAATATGTTTCAATTCAGCACAATAACGTGTAAAAGGATACAGTTGGCCTACTCATGGATTCCAGACTAATCGAAGGATGCAGCTGGTTCCTGTTTGCCCGTCGCTCGTGTCCGGTGTAGATGTTCTGTCGTGTCGGAGCATGGGATGGAAAGGGCAACCGCGCGGAACTATTTATCTATTAGCATTGTTGAACACCTCTAAACTGTCAGGAGTTCCACAATAAGGTAAAGTATACAGGCAGAACTTGGGGTATAAAGACCCTGGTGACTGGAATGTACAGTAGGCCCTATGTGTCGGAGGGAGAGGCCGGTGTGGAGCAGAGGGGCATTAGCACTATGGCCTGATGTGTCCTGGACAGGAGGGCGCGGAGCTACGTGGGTGTGTAGTTGGACTGGCCTGCTGTATGCTACTGGCGGGGCTGACCGATGAGTTCATACGCTGGTAGGCCAGGATCACTGGACCAAAACACATCCACCCACCCACAAACCGCGCGTGCATATATACACACACACGCGCGCGCGCGCGCACATGCCCACAAACACGCACATGCATGGAAACACAGGAAGGACAGCGAGAGTGTGACGGCACTATTTGCAGTTACCTCCGCCCCAGCGAAAGCGCAGGGCGAGAGGTAATGTTTTCTCTGGCGTGTGTTTATTGGTTGGTTTATTTGCAGGATTACGCAAAAACTACCAGACCAATTTTCACGGAACTCAGTGGAGGGGTAGTATGGGCCAACTTAGAACCCATTCTAAGTTGGCCCATCAGGCCCACAACTAATTCTAATTTGATTTTGGAGCTAATTTGTAAGCTCCACTTACACATTAGCAGGGGGCATGATGACCATATGAAATGTTGAATATTGTTTTGTTTTTTTCTTATCTTGTTTTTGCACTAGTATTCTGTACCGCTCCTTGCATTGTCCTGTCACTGCACTGTCCTGTCACTGTCCTGTCCTGTCCTGTCCTGTCCTGTCCTGTCACTGTCCTGTCCTGTCACTGTCCTGTCCTGTCCTGTCCTGTCCTGTCCTGTCACTGTCCTGTCCTGTCCTGTCACTGCACTGTCCTGTCCTGTCCTGTCCTGTCCTGTTACTGCACTGTCCTGTCCTGTCCTGTCCTGTCACTGTCCTGTCCTCTCCTGTTACTGCACTGTCCTGTCCTGTCCCGTCCTGTCCTGTCCTGTCCTGTCCTGTCCTGTCCTGTCCTGTCACTGTCCTGTCCTGTCACTGTCCTGTCCTGTCCTGTCACTGTCCTGTCCTGTCCTGTCCTGTCCTGTCCTGTCCTGTCCTGTCCTGTCACTGTCCTGTCACTGTCCTGTCCTGTCCTGTCCTGTCACTGTCCTGTCCTGTCACTGTCCTGTCCTGTCACTGTCCTGTCCTGTCCTGTCCTGTCCTGTCACTGTCCTGTCCTGTCCTGTCCTGTCCTGTCCTGTCACTGTCCTGTCCTGTCCTGTCACTGTCCTGTCCTGTCCTGTCCTGTCCTGTCACTGTCCTGTCCTGTCACTGTCCTGTCCTGTCCTGTCCTGTCCTGTCACTGTCCTGTCCTGTCCTGTCCTGTCACTGTCCTGTCCTGTCCTGTCCTGTCACTGTCCTGTCCTGTCACTGTCCTGTCCTGTCCTGTCACTGTCCTGTCCTGTCCTGTCCTGTCACTGTCCTGTCCTGTCCTGTCACTGTCCTGTCCTGTCCTGTCCTGTCCTGTCACTGTCCTGTCCTGTCCTGTCCTGTCACTGTCCTGTCCTGTCCTGTCCTGTCACTGTCCTGTCACTGTCCTGTCCTGTCACTGCACTGTCCTGTCCTGTCCTGTCCTGTCCTGTCCTGTCACTGTCCTGTCCTGTCCTGTCCTGTCCTGTCACTGCACTGTCCTGTCACTGTCCTGTCCTGTCACTGTCCTGTCACTGTCCTGTCCTGTCACTGTCCTGTCCTGTCCTGTCCTGTCCTGTCACTGTCCTGTCCTGTCACTGTCACTGTCCTGTCCTGTCCTGTCCTGTCACTGCACTGTCCTGTCACTGTCCTGTCCTGTCCTGTCCTGTCACTGCACTGTCCTGTCACTGTCCTGTCCTGTCACTGTCCTGTCACTGTCCTGTCCTGTCACTGTCCTGTCACTGTCCTGTCCTGTCCTGTCCTGTCCTGTCACTGCACTGTCCTGTCACTGTCCTGTCCTGTCCTGTCCTGTCACTGTCCTGTCACTGTCCTGTCACTGTCCTGTCCTGTCCTGTCCTGTCACTGTCCTGTCCTGTCCTGTCACGTCACTGTCCTGTCACTGTCCTGTCCTGTCCTGTCACTGCACTGTCCTGTCACTGCACTGTCCTGTCCTGTCCTGTCCTGTCACTGTCCTGTCACTGTCCTGTCCTGTCCTGTCCTGTCACTGTCCTGTCCTGTCACTGTCCTGTCCTGTCACTGCACTGTCCTGTCCTGTCCTGTCCTGTCCTGTCACTGCACTGTCCTGTCACTGCACTGTCCTGTCCTGTCCTGTCCTGTCCTGTCACTGTCCTGTCACTGTCCTGTCCTGTCCTGTCCTGTCACTGTCCTGTCCTGTCACTGTCCTGTCCTGTCACTGCACTGTCCTGTCCTGTCCTGTCCTGTCCTGTCCTGTCACTGCACTGTTCTGTCACTGCACTGTCCTGTCACTGTCCTGTCACTGTCCTGTCACTGTCCTGTCCTGTCCTGTCCTGTCCTGTCACTGTCCTGTCACTGTCACTGTCCTGTCACTGTCCTGTCCTGTCCTGTCCTGTCCTGTCACTGTCCTGTCCTGTCCTGTCCTGTCCTGTCCTGTCACTGCACTGTTCTGTCAATGCACTGTCCTGTCTCATCTTGCACCCTGTCCAATGTTGTCTCTATGTTATGCACCACGTCCGAAAGCCAATTCCTAGTATCTTGAAAAACTACAATGGCAATAAAACAGATTCTGATTGTGAAAAGGCAGAAGCGTTTGATCCTGACTATAAATTTGGGTTCATAGTGCTATAGTATAGTGTTGTATCGCTGTGTAAATGTTTACAGCAAGATAGTAGCACTATACTATAAGTACTGCAGAATCTCGCTAGAGCCTCATCTCAGTTAGAAATGAATACGCCTGTTACACTGTCAGCATTCCAAATATAACAGACTTTTAATTCAATCTCTGTGTTAGTTTATCAACTTTGTAATTTCCTTCCTACACAAAGTTACCATGTAGATTCCGAATATGTGATCTGTTTATCAAAATAAAGCCTGTTTGAAAATGTTTTTGGACTGTCCCGGCAGATTCTGTAGCTCAAATAAAATCTAAACTACAATCTAAACAACTAAAATCACTTAGACAAGAGACGTGCCCTTTGTTTATGTCTGTTGCATAGCAACAGCCACACGGGACTATTTTCTCCAACGTTACTGAAATGCGATACAAAACATTGTTAAAACGATGTTGTGCTGAAAGGCAGTCATTGTCTTTGTTTACTATTTATACTTTCACTGGCAACCTGTATTATAAAAGCAATAAGGTACTCGAGGCAGTACTGTGCTGTGAATAATGTATAGTTCAAGGGTTTGCCAGCCCTCCGCTGCGTGTCGGGCCTAACAACACCCTTGAACTGTACATTATTCACAACAAAGTACTGCCTCTCGTACCTTATTGCTTAAGTATGATGTGGCCTTATGCTTCTGAGCTGTAACACATGTGACCACTTTGCCTTAGTTTTTAATTGCTTGCTTGTTTGCTTGGATTTTAATTATCTGCTGCAATGTTTGTACAGTACGGATAGTGCTGTTTGTACAGTACGGATAGTGTTTGTACAGTATGGATAGTGCTGTTTGTACCTTACGGATAGTGTTTGTACAGTACGGATAGTGCTGTTTGTACAGTACAGATAGTGTTTGTACAGTACGGATAGTGCTGTTTGTACAGTACGGATAGTGTTTGTACAGTACGGATAGTGCTGTTTGTACAGTACATAGTGTTTACAGTACAGATAGTGCTGTTTGTACAGTACGGATAGTGTTTACAGTACGGATAGTGCTGTTTGTACAGTACGGATAGTGTTTACAGTATGGATAGTGCTGTTTGTACAGTACGGATAGTGCTGTTTGTACAGTACGGATAGTGCTGTTTGTACAGTACGGAGTGTTTACAGTATGGATAGTGCTGTTTGTACAGTACGGATAGTGCTGTTTGTACAGTACGGATAGTGCTGTTTGTACAGTACGGATAGTGCTGTTTGTACAGTACGGATAGTGTTTACAGTACGGATAGTGTTTACAGTACGGATAGTACTGTCTGGACTGAGGAATTGGGGGGACCCTGTAAAACCATGTCATAAAAAAATGGAAAAACATTTCACTGATCACTGTACTTATATGATGTAGTATTTGACGAATGTGTTTGACTTTGACTTTACAAGATTCAAGATCACAACCGCTCATGGTTGGTATGTATAAAATGGTAAAATGGTATGTGTAAAACAAATGTGTCTCTAGCCCTCTCAGGGGCTGAGTTGTGGGGTGCATGGTGATGTTCTGGGAACACTGCCTCTTGTGGTGGCAACATAGAACTGCAGGACAACACGACGGAGGGAAGGAAGTAGGGAGGGAGTGACAACCGGACATTTGCTATCCTTGGTGCCCTGGCTTACAGCCACGCACAATAAAAACAACTCAAACTGGCTGGGCAGCCTCTCTTCACAGCATGAAGGAACAACTGTGTAGCCTAATCATTAGCCCTGTAATGGGCAATGTAGCCTACTTATTTTACTTCTGTGTCCTGCTGTGGGTCTAGGTAATCATTTGACATGGGCTTTTTTAAAAGCTGCTGACACAACGCTATAGCTGCCTCAGGCCGCACTCCTCTGTACAGGACGCATCGCACTCACATATCACGCCGCACACACATACACACACTCACTGTATATACACGGACTGCACTACTTTTTTATATTGTTCTTTTTCTTAGCTTATCCTTTTTTGCACTAGCATTTTGTACTTGGTCTTTGCACTGTCCTGTCTTGTTCCTGCACCCTGTCCAATGTTGTCTTCATGTTATGCAACACGACCAAATGCCAATTCCTAGTACGTTGAAAAACTGCATAGCAATAAAACTAATTATGATTCTGATTATTATGGATGACTGAAAGATAAAGATGAAGGGGAAAAGTGTACTGTACCAACCAGTCATGAAACGTTAAAGGCTAATGCACACTGTTTCAGCTTGTACAGTACATGGACCCCACTATATCTTTTTGCATACAGTACACCTTGGTCAGGCATCACATTAAAACATCAACGGTGCGGCAATACATCACAGCGGTTTTTAATTTTATGACTGCCTTGAAGAATAATTTGTTCATCAACCACAAAGCAAACAAAACCTCACAGGAACTGGGAACATTACAAAAGAGAACTGGTGAAGGAAACAAAGACAAAAACTTCACTTTAACAGCACACAGGTGTCTCATCAAAGGGTTGTGTGCCTTGATGATTTCTTCACTTCACGTCACTGGGAAAATATGCAGAGTGCCGTGTGTGTGTGCGTGTGTGTGCCTGTCTGAGTGAGTGAGCGTGTCGGTATGTACTCTAGGTAAGTGTGTGTTATGCGTCTTGTCCGAACAACAAGCCGCTGTAGGCCGCAGGTGGGCGGAGCTCTGGAGAGGCGTCTGGAGCGCCTCAGGACTGGTGGGGCTTCAGGAGCGGCAGCGGCACGGTGGTCAGGACCTGGTTCTGGAAGACGAAGGTCTGGACGCGGCTGAACACCCAGAGGAAGATGAGCAGCACGCTGACGTACTGGATCCAGGCAAACTTGATGGTCTCCCAGAAACCGGGCCGGTAGGTAGAACGCCCTGTTAAGGAAACACTGGTCCTGCTTGACATGGGCTCTGTCTGAAGGGCTCTGTCTGATGGGCTCTGTCTGAAGGGCTCTGTCTGATGGGCTCTGTCTGAAGGGCTCTGTCTGATGGGCTCTGTCTGAAGGGCTCTGTCTGATGGGCTCTGTCTGATGGGCTCTGTCTGATGGGCTCTGTCTGATGGGCTCTGTCTGAAGGGCTCTGTCTGAAGACCACTGTCCTGGCATTAGTGCAGCACACGCTGTACTTAACCAACTTCTTCATACTTTGTGCTAGAAACTTCATTCAAACTTTAAAATGTTCACGATGTTTAGCTCTTTAACGGATGTATTCAGATTTTTTTTAAATTTTAATTTAACTATTTTTTGTCCCATTGAAACTGCTTGAAACTGCTTTTGGAATGTTCAGAAACTTTGTTTTTAGAGTGGTGGCAGCAGTTGCTTTGAAAATATTCACACATTATGTAAACTGCTGGCACTCCTACAGTTTTGAACGCTCACACACACATAATATATCAAAATGTCCACACAACTGTGCTGATTCGTACAATATAAGTATCTAAGTTGTGTGACTTATAATTTTCGCTGTATGACGATTTGTTCGGCAACTGTGCTCCTCATTGAAACGTATGGCAATGCACTCTAGCTTTTGAGCTGCTAATTTTGCATTTTTACCCTTTTTCTAACTTGTTGCTATGCCTACAGTATTAACAGCTCATACACGTTATATATTAAAATGTTCACACAACTGTGCTGATTCGTACAATTTAAGTATCTAAGCTGTGTGACATAGTTTTCGCTGTGTCGATTTGTTCGGCAACTGCGCTCCTCATTGAAACAT
The DNA here is from genome assembly GCF_949987555.1 of Borostomias antarcticus. Lineage (NCBI taxonomy): Eukaryota > Metazoa > Chordata > Actinopteri > Stomiiformes > Stomiidae > Borostomias > Borostomias antarcticus. The sequence continues at coordinate 628,338 of NC_140251.1, read as the reverse complement.
ATGGCGACGCACTCTAGCTTTTGAGCTGCTAATTTTGCATTTTTACTCTTTTTCTAACTTGTCGCTATGCCTACAGTTTTAACAGCTCATACACATATTATATATCTAAACGTTCACATAACTGTGCTGATTCGTACAATGTAAGCTGTGTGACTTACCGTTTTTGAGGTATGATGATTTGTTCGGCAACTGCGCTCCCCATTGAAACATGGTGCCGCACTAACTTTTGAGCTCCTATATATTACATATTTGACGAAAGTAGATTAATCAGAAAGCCGCTTTTCATCGCTAACTCAGAGCAGGGAGAGCAATCTGTTCGTGGACTACAAGAACGCGTCATTGATACCTTTGACTGCGCATGTCAAAGGTATCAGTGACGCGTTTTTTTCAAAAATGGCGCAATTCAATACGGCTTCACTTTAGATTTTGAATCCTGGGGGCCTGGCGGTAACCGCTACATTGACTTAACTTCCTTTTTCAGTACGGTGGCCGTCAAACTAAAAACACACCACTGCATTTATGCCTACAAAGTGAAAAAACGAGTTAATGATGACCCAAATGTGTTCAACCTATGACAAGTCCCTCTTGAAGTGGTTCCACATCTGAAAACAAACTTCATGATGTGTAGAAACATGGTGTATAGAAACACTGGAGAAAGTTTCATGCTTTAGTCATAAAATGCACAATACCTTACATATGAGCTTATCTGCCACTCCACTAAGGTGGCGGCCATCTTGAAAAGCTCAGAAAACAGATTTTAGTAACACTAACTGAATCGATATTGAATCGAATTGAATCGAATCAAATTTAATCGTGATAATCGATTCTAAACCTTGTGAATCGGAATCGAATCGATTCTTGAAACTCGAATCGATATCCAGCCCTACAGAAGACGTAAGGATGAACCGAAGGGAGATGGTCCAAGTATGGCCAAATTTAGTTTCCTTTTAATTTGTGTATCCACCTAGTGATTCTGATCCGCTCCAAAATGTAATGGGTTCGAAGTTGGCCCAAGCTACACCTCTCCCCCGAGTTTCGTGAAAACCATTCTGCTAGTTTTTGTATAATCCTGCTAAATAACGAACAAACGAACGAAATAACACACACACACACGTGAAAATATACAGCTCCGCCCCAGCGGTCGCCGGGCACGGAGCCAACTAAAGGTCGTATAAATTGATCACATGAACCTTGAATAAAGGATATCTGATGACCTCTACGGGATAGCGGATCTGTGCGTTGATGTGGAAGGGTGCCCCTGCCGTCCGTCCCACAGTCCAGACAGGGCTGGGACAGGACAGAACCGTCGTCACTGCGGGGGAAAGACACACAGTCATTATGAACGGACACGACACCACCTATCCCCATATGGCTTGTTCCGTGTTGCAATTCTGTCGAGAGAGAGAGAGAGAGAGAGAGAGAGAGAGAGAGAGAGAGGGAGGGAGGGAGGGGTGCTAGTTTGAAAGCCAGATGTGCTTCCTCTGTCATCCATAACACAAACCAGAAAAGGGAAAGAAAAGTGGTGAAGTCAGCAACGTACAGTTTCTGTCCTCGTATGACCCGATGATGTTGACCAGGTCATACGCGCTGGCGAACGGACTGGACCCATCAATCACAGAAACCTGCATTGTTCAAAAAAAGGGGAACAAACAGATTATTACGCTTGAACCTCCAGTCAGGAAATATCTACAATGATTTAGACATTTCTAGTCTAGACATTTCTACTCTTTGGGAACTGAGTGTCACACACATTCTCTGCTCTAGTCTTAATACTGCGCTAACAGCTAACGCTAGCAGGTGTCACTGCGTCGCTCGTCAGTATCGCGTCCGTCCTCACTTGCCCACACTCAGGTCCTCTGACTTACCAACGTACATGACAACCTCACATAAACACCACTTAGGCAGATACACCACCAGAAAAGCTAGTAAATTAGATGGCGGGCGGTATTTACTGTATACTGAGGAGTGAGTTTAAAACCACTTCAACTCAGAACATTAGAGTTGGGAGTGGGTAGTGTATGATAGTAGACCCACAGTTAGCAACTTTGTGAGTGAGTGTCAACTGAAAACACACACACACACACACACACACACACACACACACACACACACACACAGTGTGCTCACATTGTAGGCGGTGTGGTGTCCCCGGTGAGGCAGGGGTGTCCTCTGCTGCAGACGCAGGTCTCCACTGACGAACAGCCGAGAGCCGGGGACGGACGAGGAGTGCTGCACATAGGCCAGAGACTGCATCACCACCCTGGACATCCTCTGAGAGAGAGAGAGAGAGAGAGAGACAGAGGAGAAACATACACACAGAGACAATAGAGAGAGACAGAGGAGAAACATACACACAGAGTCAATAGAGAGAGAGACAGAGGAGAAACATACAGAGAAATGGAGAGAGAAACAGCAGAGGGAGAGACAGAGAGAGAAGAGAACGGTGAAAAGGAGGAGTGGATGTCATAAATATAGTGGCTGTATTAGACTCCTCTGGTAAAGCACTGCACTACACCTCTGCACAATTTCTGAATATTCAATGTATAGAAAGTATGAAACGTGCTTCCTATACATTCAATATTCTGAAATTCTGAATACTGTATCTATCTATAGGTACGTGTGAATGATTTCATGTGTAGGTGCAAACTGCAGCTGTATACCTATCGCGTCGGGCCTAACAACGCCCCGTAGCTGTTGTAAAATCCTGTGTAACCCACTGCCTCTCTTTGTCAATAGCTTAAGTATACCTGTGTAATGTAGCTGCCTGTATGTATATGTTTATATGTAATTACCTGTGTACATATTTGTGTAGGATGTGTATGTGTATATAGAATTTTCTGTTATTCCACTCTTGCTTTGGCAATACAAACAAGTGTCCTTTTGTGCCAATAAAGACAACTGAATTGAAATTGAAATTGATAGAGATTCTTTATTGTCCTTTACTCTGACAGCCAGCAGATAGGGACAGTGTCCCTACGTCCGTTAAGACAGGGACAGTGTCCCTACACCCGTGCAAACAGCAGACAGGGACAGTGTCCCTACGCCCTGCAGACAGGGACAGTGTCCTTACACCCGTGCAAACAGCAGACAGGGACAGTGTCCCTACGCCCGTGCAGACAGGGACAGTGTCCCTACGCCTGTGCAGACAGGGACGTTTTGTCATTTTACAGTATGTGATTTTATCTGCTCCCCACCAGCCATAGCTGAACAGGAGACAGTAGAGTCACTTCCTTTAGTCGTTAGGTGGGAACCCATACAAACAGCTGCTAGAAGGAGAGAGAGATGGAGGGATGGAGAGAGGGAGGGATGGAGGTTGAGTACATACAAACAGCTGGTAGGAGAAGGTGAGGAGGAGCTGGACGCTGTACACCTGCTCCTGGTCCTTCAGAGGAAGCTGCAGGTGGAAGCTCAGGCGGTCCACCTTCCCATCCTGGTTCAGATCCTCCTCTCGCACCTGCACACAGCAAACACACATTCCCACACATCAATGTTTTATTTTTATTTATTTACACAGGCTGAGATCAAATCTGGTTTGCAACTTAGGAATGTACAGTGCACATTGCTCAAGCAAGTCCACCTCTGAAGAATGCAGGGTCCATTCATTACTGAAGCAGGACCACATTTAGCCCCAGTGTGTGCTTACAGAGACGGATGGGATCCGCAGGTTGGCTCCCTGCAGGTTGTTGAAGTGAGGGAAGGTGCTCCAGGCTACATAGTCTCCCCTGGAGCTGGTAGCTGCCACCAGGAGGGCCTGGTACTGGAACCGTACCACAGGCTGCTCCTCGTAGGTGCTCCGCTTCACCCAGAACCCTGGAAAGCAGGATAGTATGAAACAGAACAGAATATGGTACGAGAGAGGATCACAGACCGATTGATACAGGAATATAGGCAATGCTAATGTTTGGTTTTGTATACGCTCACTTCTCACACTGTACTTTGCATATTGTCTTTTTTTAAACATTGTTATGTTATGCACCATGCCCGAAAGCAAATTCCTAGTATGTTGAAAAACTACAATAGCAATAAAATGAATTCTGATTCTACATAACAGATACTCTGTATAATTTAAGTGAGGATACCTATTGCTGTGTATATTCTCATCTGAGTAACAGTTATGGATCTGGTTCAACGTTAAGTAATCGTATTTGCTCGGGTTGGGCATGCTTGAAATAGCCTATACAAAACCAAACATAGCAACACGACACCAGCTAACTTCAGATAGGCTAGGGATTACCTTGGCTCCTGTATGCAACCAACAGGGGAGGAATGTATGTGAGGCACAACACAACGATGATAAACAGCGTGGCTTTGGAGCAAACGCTAGTTTTGTACCGAATCAAAGCCGGATGAGAATAAACTTCATAAAAGGCCATAACAAGAAGTCCAGATTAAAGATCAAAAGCGTCCCACTTCCAACATCGGTTACACCAGAGCACTGTCTGGCTAGCTAGCTAACTAGCTCGCTGGCTAACTAACATAGCAAGGTGCTAACCGATTCCTATCTGCAGAAGACGTTAGCTACGAATTGCAACGCATCCAATCACAGGTCAGAAACGGGAAAGGTAGCTTTCGACTTGCAGATCGCTTTTAATCGGCCCATCAATGAGACTGAACAGAAGATAGCGGCGTATCAGCTGCATATCCTCGCAAAAGTCGCGCCGCTGTTTTCCAGTTGACTGGTTACTTCCGGGAACGGTTTAGCGTCGGTACGTTACCATGGATGCCGCGGGTATCATGGCAACAAATCGCTGTCTGTCGATTCTGCCCCCCCTCTGCCCCCCCTCTGCCCCCCCCCTCTGCCCCCCCTCTGCCCCCCCCCTCTGCCCCCCCTCTGCCCCCCTCTGCCCCCCCTCTGCCCCCCCTCTGCCCCCCCTCTGCGTGGTGTGAAGTGGTAGCGACCGACCAAAGCGTCCCTCTGACACTTCCAACATTTCCCTTTCCCCTGAAATGTGGCCTCGTCGTTTCCGCTGCGTAGATCTCAAAGCACAAGACTGGTGTAAAATAGTCTGCTCACGTTAATCCTATGTTTTATAACCTCCTGAAAAGCAACCTTCAAGTGTCCGTTTGCTAAGAAGGATTCGGACGCACGCAGTGACATCATATTTTAGGGCTAGACGGATGTCCGAAGCCTCTGGTTGTACATTGTTGACGTTTTGTTTTGACGTATAAGGCTACTATTTGTTACATTATATCGACAATTATCCGTTTGTATTTTCACATTCTTGATTGCAGGATCACGCCATAGCACGCTCCTATCAGCAAACATGAAATGGATGTTTAAAGAGGATCATTCCCTCGGTAACGGGGTTTTAATTGTGTCACAGATTTAATGCTGGCATGTATAGATTCCTGTAGCTCTAGTTCACATGATTTATGTGGTATTATCACGGGCCTGCATCTTCCCTCCCAATAATTGCATGCGCAGATTTCGTCGCGCCCTTCTGTAGCCTCCTGAAAACCCATCTTCGACTATTGATTCCGTGCTGTATGTTGCCCATAATGCATCAGACCACCAGTCACACAGTTTTGGGTAGCATGGACCTCCTTGAAACCGCTCGCGACATTACTGTAACATAATACTCCCATAGTTTTTGCTCAACAACACAATGCTTTGTCTGTTAATAAACACAGGCCTACTGGATGCTTCCACATCTCCAACATCTTAATATTTGTCCAAATGTAACATTTGTCTTTAGAGAACAGAGCACTCTTTGAATGTCACTAGTGTTGCAGACTGCTCCGCAAAGATCTTAATATAGAGCTTGTAACTAGGCTAATGAGAGGCTGCTCACCAGGGACCCCATGTAAGGCGGTGATGATGATTACATTTCATTTGAAAACTTTATTTCAAATCGGAGTCCACTAAGGGAGACCCTCATTTTTGGCGAGTGATGAAGATGATGATGACACTGGGATCACTTGTGTGCCTCAGAGTCAGGCTACCTAAAGACAACATCCCTGGCCCTCCTAGGAACCCGTCTTGTAGTGTGTTCTGCCCCACAATCTGTGGGCGAAGGTCACTGCCTGTAGAACAACAGAGGACATGGACCAGGACTTAGTTTAAACCTACAAGCTAGACCTTTCTCTGATGCTTCCACTTCACATTCTCACACTTTACTCAAAGGCACATCACTTCACAAGTGTAATGTTAACATCATCAAATGACCTGTTTGTCCCCATTCACTCCCATGAGATCTAATGTATTTTGTTTCTCTCATCTTTCTCTCTCTCTCTCTCTCTCCCCTTAGAACACAGATGCTTGGAGTCGGCCAAAATACGAAACAAGTACCCTGACAGAGTGCCGGTGAGTGAGAGATTGGACGGGCACACAGACATGCAGAGACAGACAGACAAACATATCGATATGTAGAGACAGACAGTCTAACAAACAGAAACACAGACATGCAGAGACTGTGACTTACAGAAAGACAGACACGCACACACAGACATGCAGCAACGGACAGAGCAACTGAATAACAGAGTGACTATGGATGAGTAAAGTCAAGATGGAGCCATGGTCAGTGTTAATCTCTGTTTGGCCAGTGTATTGACAGGGTGCCTGAGCGCCAGTGGGTAAGTGATAGGTGACAAGAGTAGGCTCAGAGACAGAGCAAATGTCCGTATTGACAAGCAAGAGCCACGTTGCCAGACTCTATCCCTCCCTCAGGTGCTGTTCCCCCTCCCCTCAGTGAAGCTCAATAGGTTGCTTCTCACTCTCAGTGTTACAATAGCATGTTGGTGATGTTCTTCAAAGATAACAGCATTCTAGTGTTACCATATTATCTGCCAGGGTGTGGATTACCAGGCCTCTAAAGTTGTCACTTCTTGCTAGGCTGCTGGGATGAAACGGGGCTTTACTCCAGGGCGTAATAATGTTATTTGGACTTTTCGATCACCAAAGGGTCAAAGGTCAAAATCGAAACATTTACTCAGATTGGACCTTCAGACAGGATGCTGGACTTGGATTGGTGAGGGAGGATGAGATGATTATGGATCATGCTGATGGTTTTGAATTTCACAAATGCATCCAAAGGAAAACAACTGAATTGAATTCACTGCATTCCTTCATAATAGGTTCAGATAATAGCGCGCTAGTCCCTCCTCCATCTGAAGGTTGAAAGGCCCAGCCGTAGCCCATTCCCAATCAGTTGGGTTGGCCTCCATACAGTACCTACAGTACCTACCCTTCCCAGAATCATGTGAGCCACGTGTCATCAGCATTTCCGATGGACGGCCAAGATGCAGGTGTTAAATTGGCCTCATTGTCACAGTGGTGCTTTGTGTGGTGGAGCAGGGCCTTTGTCAGGGCAGGAAAGCGATCCCTGTCCCTGTCCCTGTCTGCACCTGCCAAATGGGAACAACACAGACATGAATGGGGAAGAGAGAAACTGATACTGATGAAAGAGACCCCCGCTCTTCTCCTCTCCTCTCTTCCCCATGCATACACTGGGTTAGTGTTTGAGTGAATCACTATTGAAGATTGCTTGTTACTGAATTACTTGGCTAGATGAACACATTTACATCGAGTATTACTGTATGTAAATGTCTGTGTGTGTCTCTCTCAGGTGATCGTGGAGAAAGTGTCTGGCTCACAGATTGTGGATATTGATAAGAGGAAGTACCTTGTGCCCTCTGACATCACCGTGGCCCAGTTCATGTGGATCATCAGGAAGCGCATCCAGCTGCCCTCAGAGAAAGCCATCTTCCTCTTCGTTGACAAGACCGTACCCCAGTCCAGGTGAGACCCTAACCCTAACCCTCTCAGTGCATCATTAAAAATGACAAGAATAATAGCACATGGTATTTATATACTTTCCAGATGCTGAAAATGCCATCACACAATCGATGTGTAGCACCTGCCTGGGTGTTTATATAATTACGAGACCCCCGGAGGTCATTAATCCACCACACGGTGGCACACACAGTACACACAGGTGAGAGGCACACCTGTGTGCACACAGCACACAACACACACACATGCAACTTCGAGGGTCACCGGTGGAATTTGTCTTCTGAATTTTCCCATCCCAGCCGTCCTCCTCCAGGGGCAGCCAGGAGCAGTGGGCAGCCATCGCTCATGGTGCCCGGGGACCAAGTCCTCGTCACGGACCGGACTAAAGAGCATCTGTTCTTCTGCATGTTTTTCGTATTGGGTTCTTTGGGAGGAAACCCTTGCGAACACGGGGAGAACATGTAGATTCCACACAGAAAGGCCCGGGAGACCTGGTGACAGTGCTAAGTGCCACACGTGAATCACGTGAGTGATTTTGGGGTTCAGTGTCTTGCTCAAGGACACTTCGGCACACTGCTGGGATCAAACCAGGGACCTCCCGATCCCCAGCCAACCACTGCTACGTACCATTTATATTGCTGAATGGTGAATGGCTCTTTGAAACTGGACAGACGGCAAAGTATCACAGTGATTCTTAGCTCAAAGAATCACCTTTATAATCACAGAACAGAATAGTGGATTTGAGCTGATTTGTTGCTTGAGGCTAAGAACGGCCAACAGATCTCACACAGATCAACCTCTACATCAGCAAGGTCAACCAATGAACAGCCCTTCACAAGTTCTGCCGTTAAAATCCATGATCGTTGACCTTGTGAGGAGGTTTTGGGCTTCAGCAGTCATTGGAGTTTTAGGATGGGAGTGAATGGTGGGCCTGGTCTAGTCACTACCTAAATTAAAATCTTGTTTTTCTGTCATATGTACATGATACATGTACAATGAAATGCTGAGATTAAACAGTCTCACGCTCTACCAACTGAGCATGCCGGACAGCTATAATACTCATTGGCACTCTTATACTACCTCCACTCTTATACTACCTCCACTCTTATACTACCTCCACTCTTATATTACCTCCACACTTATACTACCTCCACTGTGTTTAAATGTGTGTGTGTGTGTCTGTGTGTGTGTGTGTGTGAGCAACTGAACATGGAGGAAGTTCATTAAGTGCCTGTGTAAGGAATCTCCATTTGACAAAGAGGGCACAGCCACACCCGCCCACTCCACTTACACCCTCCTCTAATCAGTCTCACCGATCAGCCCCAATCACACGGTTCCAGCCTGAGACCGACCTTGCATGTGACCAATCACACGCTGTCACCTACCAACGGCTTATCCACACACCAGGTCACTGGGTCTGTCCCAATTCAAGGGTTGCATCGTACCTACTGTAGGTCGCAGCCTACGCGGTCTACGTAGGTCGCGTCCTTCAGGCCAGGTAGGCCGGATGTAAACATTTTGTGAAATGGGACGGTCTAGCCTACAGAGGATTCCCAACTCGTCATTTTGTTGCCTAGGCAGCCCCAAGCGCGTGCCAAGCGTGCCGCGTGCCGGTAGCGCGACCTGTCCTAATGCTGACGGCAGGTTGTTATGGAAACACCACAGCAAATGCCTATCTAAATCGTCTATCTAAACTCGTAGATACAGGCATAATTTGGATAAAGTTTCCACATATTGGGATTCTATGGTGGTACTATCAGGCATGAAATTGTATTAAAACGTAATAATATTAACATTAGGGCTGCACAATTAATCGTGAATTAATCAAAATCGCAATTATGACCTCCGCAATTAACTAATCGCAAAAGGCCGCAATTAATGTGATTAATAATTTTGCTTTGAATTGAGTGTGCTAGGACACGGACGAATCACAGGCGCTTATGCTGTCTGACCAATCACATGCGTTCCCGCTGAGTGCGCTGTGCGCAGCAATTTCACTGAGAAGACAGATAGCAGTAGGTCAAGATAAGTGTCACAAGAGTACCTGCAGCCGTGAGTAGTAAAAAAATTAGTGAAATAGACCTGGTGACAGTGCTAAGTGCCACACGTGAAACTGTGAGTGATTTTGGGGTTCAGTGTCTTGCTCAAGGACACTTCGGCACACTGCTGGGATCAAACCAGGGACCTCCGGATCCCCAGCCAGCCTCTGCACCTCCCGAGCTACGTACCATTTATATTGCTGAATGGTGAATGGCTCTATGAAACTGGACAGACGGCAAAGTATCACAGTGATTCTTAGCTCAAAAGAATCACCTTTATAATCACAGAACAGAATAGTGGATTTGAGCTGATTTGTTGCTTGAGGCTAAGAACGGCCAACAGATCTCACACAGATCAACCTCTACATCAGCAAGGTCAACCAATGAACAGCCCTTCACAAGTTCTGCCGTTAAAATCCATGATCGGTGACCTTGTGAGGAGGTTTTGGGCTTCAGCAGTCATTGGAGTTTTAGGATGGGAGTGAATGGTGGGCCTGGTCTAGTCACTACCTAAATTAAAATCTTGTTTTTTTGTCATATGTACATGATACATGTACAATGAAATGCTGAGATTAAACAGTCTCACGCTCTACCAACTGAGCATGCCGGACAGCTATAATACTCATTGGCACTCTTATACTACCTCCACTCTTATACTACCTCCACTCTTATACTACCTCCACTCTTATATTACCTCCACACTTATACTACCTCCACTGTGTTTAAATGTGTGTGTGTGTGTGTCTGTGTGTGAGCAACTGAACATGGAGGAAGTTCATTAAGTGCCTGTGTAAGGAATCTCCATTTGACAAAGAGGGCACAGCCACACCCGCCCACTCCACTTACACCCTCCTCTAATCAGTCTCACCGATCAGCCCCAATCACACGGTTCCAGCCTGAGACCGACCTTGCATGTGACCAATCACACGCTGTTACCTACCAACGGCTTATCCACACACCAGGTCACTGGGTCTGTCCCAATTCAAGGGTTGCATCCTACCTACTGTAGGTCGCAGCCTACGTGGTCTACGTAGGTCGCGTCCTTCAGGCCAGGTAGGCCGGATGTAAACATTTTGTGAAATGGGACGGTCTAGCCTACGGAGGATTCCCAACACGTCATTTTGTTGCCTAGGCAGCCCCAAGCGCGTGCCAAGCGTGCCGCGTGCCGGTAGCGCGACCTGTCCTAATGCTGACGGCAGGTTTTTATGGAAACACCACAGCAAATGCCTATCTAAATCGTCTATCTAAACTCGTAGATACAGGCATAGATTGGATAAAGTTTCCACATATTGGGATTCTATGGTGGTACTATCAGGCATGAAATTGTATTAAAACGTATTAATATTAACATTAGGGCTGCACAATTAATCGTGAATTAATCAAAATCGCAATTATGACCTCCGCAATTAACTAATCGCAAAAGGCCGCAATTAATGTGATTAATAATTTTGCTTTGAATTGAGTGTGCTAGGACACGGGCGAATCACAGCCTACACCTGCAGCCGTGAGTAGTAAAAAATTAGTGAAAATAAGGTCAGTGAGTTAGTAACAAGAAAGGGATCAACGTCCGTGATTTGGGAGAATTTTGGTTATGAAAAAGATGATGTCGCTCAAGCCCAGCAGGTCATATGCAAACTGTGCAGAGCTAAAGCTATTACTTGGAAATATTAATCACAATTATTCATCGCAATTACCATTTTGAAGCAAATAATCGCAATTATTATCATTTGTCATAATCGTGCAGCCCTAATTAACATCAAAGCGGTTTAAAAACGTTTTAAAATCCGAGCAATGGCGGCTGGCATTCTGGGAGGAAGGCCGCGAAGGATCCATCAGTTGTATCCTTCAAATTCGTCAAAAGTAGGCCGCATTTGTGGGCTGCATTCGGAGGACTCTTCGTAGGCTGAATGAATTCGGAGAGCACTTGTCGCCCCGCTGTGATGTAGCAGCCTTCAAATCCGGCCTAGGTAGGATGCAAGCCTTGAATTGGGACAGACCCACTGTGTGGGATCGACCTGGAAATTAGATACCAGATGTTGGTCACACCTCTTCCATTTCAGACAAAGATACTGTGGATGTGCAATTATAGACGCATGGAAGAGTAGACGATGCCACAGTTATGTAAGGGCATATATAATATCTTCACTTCCGGAGTGTGTATCCTGTTTTATTGTAGAGTCCAACATGTCTGCTTTGTGCCTTGTGTTTGTGCAGTCTGACCATGGGACAACTGTTTGAGAAGGAGAAAGACGAAGATGGTTTCCTCTACGTGGCCTATAGCGGAGAAAACACCTTCGGCTTCTAGGCTTCTGCATATTCTAGCTGACCCTACACATACACACATGCATTCTCTCTCTCTCTTTCTCTTTCTCTCTCTCTCTCTCACACACACACGCACACACACGCACACACACACACACACACACACACACACACACACTCACAGTCCATGCAATGATCCCTCATCTCTTTCAGACAAGCTTGATTGTACCATATAGAAAATTACGTTTGTTAGAAACCTCTTCACATTAGTCATATTATGGATGCATTACTATCGCTCGTATCACTCATATCATGTTGTGTTCCATCTACAAATTGTACATTTGATTACACTACTTTTGAGGTGATAAAAAAATAACCTGTTTAGGAATGTTACTGCAGTATTATTAGCAGTGTAATATATTCACGTCAGCTATGGTATACAGAAATATTATGTGTTGTTTTATTTCTTTACAGTATTATCTTATAAGATTATATATGAAGGATTTTCAATATTTCAAAGGTAAGGTAGCTGGATGACCGAACCAATAAAAACAAATGTAAAACATCTCCTTCTTGGTGTAGTTATTAACAGGGCCATTACACACATCCCTAGAATACTTTTACATGCACATTTACACTTGACCAAAAACACACAGAGAAAACAAACGGACTCTTGCTGAGAACATGCAGCGAGACTGACGCCCATAAAGACACAGCCCAACGCCAACGTGTTCAGATCCCTGAACAGTGAAGGCATTGTTCTGATGGAATGTTATCATATTCCAAGCTGGGCATTGTAATTCCAATATCGACACAGCATTCCGCTTCCTGCCTAGTCATCGTCACACAGCTTTCTATGGAATCTGGATCCCCAAATGATCTGCTTCCATCACCCACTGGGCCCTTGAGCAGACGGACCCGAATGTGTGACCAGTCTCCATACTGTCCTGTAGGTGTGAGCAGTACTGTTTGATCATACTGGCTCCACCTCGCAGACGCCGGGCGGAATTCCGCCCAAGCTGATTGGTTGTAGTGGTGAGACTGGGGAGGGGCTAGGACTGCGACCGTCCATCCGGGAAGTGAGTTAACCGTTCTCAGCTAAGCAGCAGGAGGTGGTGGTCGCTGCTGTCACGGCGTTTCGGTTGTGAACAGACGCAGGTCGCGTCTCTGCTCTCGCTGTAGCTTATTCAAGTCAAACAGCAGAAGGCTTCGGTCACCGGCTGCGGTTCGTTTCAGGTCGAGCCCCCAGGAGGTCACCGCCCCTGCTGTCATGTTGTGTTGTTGTTACAGTTGACCCACAGCAGGTCGGGGTAAACGCAGTCATAGTTTATTCCAGTTCACACTCATTTGATTCTGTCATTATTATCTGGGTGTGGTTTCCACACCAGCCCTCTTAGACCTCCAACACAACACCGGTTCCTTTATTCTGAGATTTCTTCTTCTTTCCCTTCATTTGTGCTGTGAGTCACTGAGGTCGCGGGTTCATGTGGTTCACGTCAGTTGAACTGCAGCAGGTTGCGGTCACCGCATGGCCACAGGGAGAAGGCCTGGGAGCGTAGCTGGTGCCAAGCCTCCTGGTACGAACCGGCCGCACGCTTGTAGTCCCAGTACGTCTGCAAATCTGTCCCCCTGCGCAGACAGACGGAGGGCAGCCAATCATCAGCTGCTATCACTGCTCTGAGGATGACCAATCAGACCACAGGCACAGATGACCCAACCATCAGCTGTTATGAGGGTGACCAATCAGACCACATCTTGACCCTAGCTTATCACTATGAAAGTCAAGCATTGCACAATGAATTGTAAAAACCCAGCAACATTCATGAAGAGATGCGTTCTCCATCAATACCTATACCATCAATACCTATTTCTTGGTCTCCCAAGAAATGTGACTGTATCATTGCCATGTAACACAGAAGAAACTTGGTGTTTGGACCTTGTGAACCTCTAAGGTGTCAGAAAAACAATGACCGTTTGGTCATCAGAAACTCTGCACGAGGGGGCAGGGTGTCTCCCCGCCTACAAAAGACACACAGAGACACTAGAGGTTGGTTTGGAATTGGCCCAGTGGGGAGAATTCCTAGTGTGTAGGGGGGCTAGAGGTGGATTTGGAATTCCAGAGTGCTTAGATTGATTGACTGATTAGGTGTAGGTGTGTGTGTGTGTGTGTGTGTGTGTGTGTATGTGCGTGTGCACGAGACAGAGAGTGGGTATGTGCGTGCATTTGTGTGTGTGTGTGTGTGAAAGAGAATGTATGCTTGTGCGTGCGTGTGTGAGAAAGAGAGGGATAGAGAGAGAGAATGAGTGTGTGTGTGTTTGGGTGGGGTGTGTAACCTGGAAGTGTGAGAGTCTCCAATGAATATGCAACACAATGGGAGGAGATCAGTGAGTATTTCACTGGTCAACAACAGCTTTACCCACATTGTGAAGTGCTTCTTACAGGTGCTTACAGGTGTTCTATGCAAACTAATAACACCCGTTTTTTTGTACAGTAGTAATTGGTTATTGTATTTAGCAAGAAATTAATTATTCAAAGGTTATCTTAATTTAATTTAATCTCAACGTACTTTGAAGCTCTAGGACCAGATATCTACACAGTACTGGAATTAATTAATTAATAATTAATAAAGTGCTAACTGTTGCCAATGTGGAATCGGGAGCTCTAATCAAGCACATAAATCAATCAACAATCAATCCAGTGGTCCCAAATGCTCTGAGCCGTGGAGGAGGCGGGGTTAGGGTTGGGTAGTTCAATTCAATTCAATGAGGCTTTATTGGCATGACCATACAAAATACAGTATTGCCGGAGCACACAGCACAAGGTAGTGCAATTGTGTAATACAATTAAAGCTACATGAGATAACTCGGCACTTTGGCGCCCCCTCTGGTCGTGATAAAATCGGCACTGCGTTTTAAGAACCACACTTCCCACAATCCCCCACTCACTCACTGTAATGATGGGAAAAAAATATAACAAATGCGTGTGGTGCAGACTGCATTGGAAGATTGTAGCTACTTTCTGGAAGGATGGGTTCAATGCAGGTAAATACCGGTCTTCTTTATTTTATGTGCATGTAGATTTTGTTTCGCGGGGCAAAGTGTTTGTTGTCTTCCTGATATTGTGTCACTTCCGTTTCCACCACAAGATTTCCCGCCAGTATACTAGCCAGTACACTGAAATTCTAAAATAATAAATTCACAGGGTCTCATGCATTTTCATGTCACAAAAATGGTTTTTGGGGTCTTGCTAAGGCCAATTCATAAACTAATAGCAAGTAAAGGTGAATATTGTACCATAAAAAAGTTGTCTCATTGAGCTTTAAATAATAAAATATATAAATATATAATGTGTGGCAATATGTTGTGTATATATATTTGCTGGGAAGGTGTGTGTGTGGTTGGGAGGGGTCACATTCTCAACATACAAACAACAGATAGCATAAATAATACAATAATAATCAGAAATATACAATAATTTTCTTTTTTTTCAGTTCACTCATCCTAAATCACCTGAATGGACGCAGACCGGCTGATTCTGCTGCCTCGTCGTTGTGATCTATAATCCCTGTCATTGTGTGTGTGTGTGTGTGTGTGTGTGTGTGGCGGGGGGAGGGGGGGTTCCCAGGGGGAGGGAGAGGAGGAGTAGGAAGGGGTGAGGTAGAGGAGGAGGAGGAAGGGGGAGGAGGAGGGGGGATCAGGTTCTAACCAGGAGAGCAAAGGAACAGAGGGAGGTCTGTTCCTTTGGGAGTGGATTAACAGACACACAAACGCGCACACTCACACACACACACACGCACACACACACACGCACACACACACACTCAGAGGAGGGATAGTCACCTGAGGGCTGGTGGGATCTGGGACTGGTCAGTGGCCGCCCGTAGCGTCAGGAAGGAGTGGAAGAGTTCCATCTTACAGATAAGAGACCTGTAACAGAACCCTCTGTCAATCCAGCTCTCTGACCAGAACAATACACTGACCCACACAATACACTGACCCAAACAATACACCCACACCAACGTGGCGGAGGGCCTCTGCTCTTCTGCAGTCGGTGGGGAATGGAAGAGAGAGTAAAATCACAAAGACAAGATGGAGACTACATACATGTGATTGGAGATGGAAAAGCTGAACAGTTGTGAAGGCTCCTCCCTGACCACTGAAGTGTGTCCGGACTGAGTTACCTGGCTTTGGCAGTGCCCAGGGCCTTCTTGGTGACTCCGTGTTTGTAGCCGTTGGCAGTGACATCTAGTGGCCGGTCAGGGACAGCGCACCAGCTGATGGCTACGACCCAGAGGGAAAGAGAGAGCTGGGCTGAGTTTCCCAGAGGCATCGTAGCGCTACGTTCATCGTAAGCTATGGCGTTCATCATAGCGCTACGATCAACGTAGCGCTACGATGCCTCTGGGAAACTCAGCCCTGATCTTTACGTTGGGTTTGAATGGGAAAACGTAAGGCTTCTGATTCAGGACAGAGAGAGAGGGGGGGGCAGAGAGAGAGAGAGAGAGAGAGAGAGAGAGAAAGAGAGAAAGAGAATGAAATAGGGACAGGTGGAAAGCAGGTAGGGGGCGTGGTAAACAGGGTGACAGCAGGCACACAGAGAACAAAGGAAGTGGATATGTGATGACATGGAGACAGGAGGGCTGGCATGAGGAACATTCACAAGACTGTGTTTGTTGTATATGACACAGCGCAGGTGTGACAAATGTCACAAATGTGTGACAAATGATCTATCCCATCATGATAACATCAATGATATCATCCACTTCATCTATAGAGTGCAAATATTGATCTCCGCTCTATTCAGCCCATACAATGCCTACTTATGTTGTGACCTAGGGTGACATCCAAAGCGCTGTTTGGCTTTCTCAGTTTATTCACCAAAACCCACTGGATGAAAGAAGATCTCTGGTGCATTCAGGCTTGTATGGAACTACCAGTAACAGGTAATCCCCAAACAAGTTCCCCTCTGTACCTACAGTACCTACATACCTACCTAAACCATTTACTGTACTCTCTGAACAGGCCCATACCCAGAATAACACATTGTGGGCTCTGTCCTATGATTTATTTGCGTGTAAAACCTGCAATTTAGAAGTCAGTCAGACTTCTACAGACTTTACATAAGAATATTAATTACAATTTGTGCAATTCACGTGAATAAAAAATATTTGTGTTGCTTTACAAGTTTTGTGTTATTATGATTAGTGAGCTGTGCTATGAGCTGAGCTGTGATCAGTGTGTTTTCTGGCTGGGGCCGCTCAAGTGTGGTATCCGGGCCTGCAGCACCCACCAGCTCCGCAAGGCGAGACCCGGCCCTGGCCGGCCTGGTGACGGCTCTGCGCCTGGGCATGGCTGTGAGGGAACTCCAGGCTGGCCTGGAGCAGCTCTGGAGGCTGGGGGCCGAAGCCCTCTGGGAGGCCCCTCACTCCACAACACCTGCAGGGAAGAAGAAGCATCTTATCTTGAGGATTAATCGCTACAATAAATGTGTACTATACAACTGGTTAGAATATTTGTGTACAATAAATACAAATTCGACCAGAGTTGGTCATGTGGTTAAAAAAGAATAAAGAGTCTAATCGTATCTAGGGCTCACTGAAAAAAAAAAAAAAAACTGAGACAAATGTACATGTGACTTCCCTGTTTAAATAAAGTTTTACAGACATTCCAACCTGTTCACACAGAGGGCCACTGCTGTTTTGAGCCAACTTTGTCTGTGTCTCTCTGTCCATAACTCAAGCATGCACACACACGCACGAGCACACACACACGCACGCACGCATTCACTCACTCACTCACGCACGCATGCACACACACACACACTGTCACCACAATGTACCACATCAGGCCTATCTCAATGCCAGACTGTCTCACCTGGTGACCAAGGCTCTCTGCATGGCTTGGTGACTGTAGGGACATCTTCCTACTACTACTGCACTGAAGTACAGCGCCCCCTGCAGGTAGTGGGATAGCAGTGCTCCCTGGAAGCCCAGCACCCCCCAGCGAGCCAGCTTATCACTGCAGGAGAGAGAGAGGGTGGGTTCCCCACGCCCCGGCTTCACCCGGAGCCCCCCGGTGCTGTGGTACCCTGCCCCAGGCCGGAGGGGGTCGGACGGGGCTCCTGGGACACACTTGGCCCCCGTCCGGTGGATGTCTGGAGCCTGTGGGACCACAACGCCACCTGGCTGTTCCCACTCTGTGTTGGTAAGTCGTCCA
This sequence comes from Borostomias antarcticus, assembly GCF_949987555.1. NCBI lineage: Eukaryota > Metazoa > Chordata > Actinopteri > Stomiiformes > Stomiidae > Borostomias > Borostomias antarcticus. Next base: position 610,089 of record NC_140251.1, on the reverse strand, counting down.
GACCCCACATGCATTCCTGGGTCCTGTGCTGGATCCACCACAGACGGCTCTCCCTGCCCAAAGACAGCAGAAGAGCCCTCCCCCTCTGCCCTCTCCCGGGCGTCTGATCGAGGAAGCTTATTGGTTCTCCCACTTTGCTCCCCTGCTCTGCGTTTCAGGGCCCCTCCTCCTGGGACCTCATTGGTTCCTTTGAGGGTGTCTTCTGATTTGATTGGGGGGCATGGTTGTGATTGGCTGTCAGTCATCATGGGGATGATAGAGGCATCTCCACCTGGACACACATCAGCATTAACATACAGTATAACATCAGCATTTACACACAACATCAGCATTAACATATAACATCAGCATTAACATATACTGTAACATCAGCATTAACATATAACATCAGCATTAACACACATCAGCATTAACATATAACATCAGCATTAAAGGAAAATGCTCGTTTTTGACAACCTGGACCTTATTTACGACATATTATAAGAAGTTTGACTCACCGAGATCACTTTTGTGTTGTTCGGAGGCCTGTAGAAGAAATTTAAAATCCAGCGCGAGCCAGTATATCCATGTAATGGCGGCGGACGGGGCAACGGGAATGCAGTTTCTCAAAATCCATTTTCGGCCGCTAAACGGTTGTTTTCATCAATCAGATTGGATGAATCGACAGTTGAGATTCCTCAACGCGAGCCATTGTTTCGGTTTTCAAATACGGGGTCTTTAGCCTCTGTAATATGATCTTTACACGCCTTTCCCCACTTGCTCCAGCACGCATGCGCGCAGACTGGCTATTCTCCGGCTCACATTCTCTGCGCTACGATCGTTGTTGGTGCCGAGAATATTGTCGTCGTCATTCGTCAGCAACAATCCGATCGTAGCGCAGAGAATGTGAGCTGGAGAATAGCCAGTCTGCGCGCTGGCCTGTGCGCATGCGTGCTGGAGCAAGTGGGGAGAGGCGTGTAAAGATCATATTACAGAGGCTAAAGACCCTGTATTTGAAAACCAAAACAACAATGGCTCGCGTTGAGGAATCTCAACTGTCGATTCATCCAATCTGATTGATGAAAACAACCGTTTAGCGGCCGAAAATGGATTTTGAGAAACTGCATTCCCGTTGCCCCGTCCGACGCCATTACATGGATATACTGGCTCGCGCTGGATTTTAAATTTCTTCTACAGGCCTCCGAACAACACAAAAGTGATCTCGGTGAGTCAAACTTCTTATAATATGTCGTAAATAAGGTCCAGGTTGTCAAAAACGAGCATTTTCCTTTAACACACATCAGCATTAACATATACTGTAACATCCGCATTAACATATAACATCAGCATTAACACACAATATCAGCATTTAACACACACAAATATGATACATTTGTTAGTGGTATACCAGCTCAAGTAATACAACATACAGGAATAATGTTACCTATGTCTTATACTGAAACACTGCCAAACCTGACCCTCCTCCAGACCAGGTCATAGGTCATGACCCCACACTCTCACTCACAGGGCGTGTGACTGGTGAAGAACAGGAAGGACACGCCTGGCCGCAGCTTCCACTTCCCCTGCTGGTCTCCCCGGGAGAACACCGAGCTGGTCTCCCCGCTCACAGCCCTGCGCAGCTGCTCCGTCAGGTACCTGGAGAGAGAGAGAGACCAGAGAGAGAGACGGACTTGGTGGCCCATTTCAAATTGCCGATGCAGCACTTCCCCCTGCGGCCACATCTGCAACAGACAGACAGGCAGACAGAGAGGCAGGCAGACCGACAGGCAGGGAGGGAGGGACACATGCAGACAGGGAGGGACACATGCAGACAGACAGGGAGGGACACATGCAGACAGGGAGGGACACATGAGACAGGCAGAGAGGGACACATGCAGACAGGGAGGGACACATGCAGACAGGGAGAGAGGGACACATGCAGACAGGCAGAGAGGGACACATGCAGACATGCAGAGAGGGACACATGCAGACAGGGAGGGACACATGCAGACAGACAGGGAGGGACACATGCAGACAGGGAGAGAGGGACACATGCAGACAGGGAGAGAGGGACACATGCAGACAGGGAGAGAGGGACACATGCAGACAGGAAGAGAGGGACACATGCAGACAGGCAGAGAGGGACACATGCAGACAGGGAGAGAGGGACACATGCAGACAGGAAGAGAGGGACACATGCAGACAGGCAGAGAGGGACACATGCAGACAGGGAGGGACAGAGGAAAACACACATGCTTTCAGAAACAGACAGGAGGACAGACAGGAGGACAGACCGACCGACAGACAGGGAGGGAGGGAGGAAAACAGACAGACAGACAGAAACAAACAGGAAGACAGACAGAGAAAGACAGGGAGAGACAGACTCTCCTTCACCTTACGCAGCCCCTCCTGGCTATGACCTCAGCATGGCTGTCGTTCAGAAGGTCTCCTGGGAGAGGACAGAGATGAGGACACAGATGTGCAAACTGAGCATGTTGGGATATGATGTTAAATACATAGACGCTGATGTCTAACGTGTGTGATGAAAGAGTATGCAAGACAAGATACAAACCCTTTGGGCTCATAGCTGAACGTCCAATACATTTGGTACCAGTTCCCAAAGACACCACCTCTTTCTCAACTGTGAGGGAGAAAGAGCAGTATTGAAGCTGACATCAGCTCAGATGAAATATCAGGATTTACAAACACACGTGACCACCTCTCATACACACCGCTACCAGCTACGCCACCGAAAAGCTAGAAAATCCGGTGGAGCGTACGGCCGGCATTTATACTGAGGAGTGAGTTTAGTCAATCCAACTCGGTTACACGCACGGCTAATGAAAGTGGAATTTCAAAGGAGCACTGGATTTTGTTTTGTCTCGAACTCAGCAGTCAGATCCACAACCTATCCCCATAGACCCCCCACTCTAGGGCATGACTAACTTCTAACATATAGCCAGCCCCCCCCCCCAGGCCATGACTAACTTCTAACATATAGCCAGCCATACTCTCTCTGATCTATCCTACATGATAGCACTACCTAAATAAGTCATCTGATGTTCTGAAATATATACAACTATATCTAATGGTAATTTTACCCACAATGCACCTAACCTCGATACCAAACAAAAATAATCCTAACATTTAGAAGTACCAAAAGAGCTACTAAGCTCAAGATCTAAACTATGTGGATGTCCTCCTTTCAGTCACCCCATGAAATCTAGCCATGGCAGAACACCACAGTGTGCCGTAGCCAACTTGATCAATAGCGTGTACTGTTTCACTGAGAAGATGACAGGTACATATTTGATCCTACACATGTTTTTGATTGACATTTGTTCATTTTAAGCCATAACCATCTGCCCTCCTCATTTTCTAACCCAGGCAGGGTGTGCTACTCTGGGTCTGTAGCTTGCAAAGTAAGTAAGCGCCAGGCCAGTGTGGAGGGGGACGTCTGGGGGGTGAGGACCATGGATGCATTGAGGACGCAACAGCAACATGTCCTGACCTGTATCCCGGTCGGGGGACACGGCTTTGACTACAGCGGCCAGCAGGGTCCACTCTCTCCCGGGCTCGGGCTTCCCTCTCTTGGGTAACTCGTTGAAGCGGTCATAGCATAACCGGGCAATCTCGTCAGCAGTCCACATAGTACAGCTACATTTAGCGTCTTGAGAGTTTAGTCTCCATTGTAAAAGACGCAGTTTCGACAGTCCGTTTATTCTCAGCTGTTTCTTTCTCCCTCGTTTCAAATGTAGCCTACAGTAGTATATAAAATCTTCCGGGTCACTTTTTTTTTTGGGAAACGTCAAAATAAAAGTCCTCTACCCTACACATCCACGAAGTACACGGCATAGTCAGCCAACCGCTTTGCATTCAGCTCCGCCCTCGACTGGTCCATTGTGGTCAGAATAATAATTATGGTAAATGGTAAATGGACTGCACTTATGTAGCGCTTTTATCCAAAGCGCTTTACAATGGCCTCTCATTCATCCGTTCACACACACGTTCACACCAATGGCGGCAGCTGCCATGCAAGGTGCTAGCCAGCACATTGGGAGCAATTTGGGGTTCAGTCTTGCCCAAGGACTGTCCTTGAAGGACACTTCGACATGTGGACAGGAGGAGGCGGGATTACGATCATTGGACGACCCGCTCTACCACTAGCCACAGCCGCCGAGGGATGTTTGTCCAGGAGGTGGGACCAGTCCATGGATGTATTAATAGAACTGGATACAGTCCACTCCATTCACTGACCGCTATCAACAATGAAGCCCTATTGAACCGCGCCATCTTGGCAAATTTGTAGTCATTTGACTATTTCCGGTGACTTTTGTACTTACGCAGTTGAGCTTTTCTGGTCTTCCGGTGACTTTTGTACTTGCGCAGTTGAGCTTTTCTGTCCGACGCGCGTCCACGAAAAAGTTCACGTTTATGTGAAATGTAGACGCACGTTCCCGGCTCTCTCGGCTCTCCCCGCTTTGATTTAGCAATGAAAACCGGCTTGCATATTAACCTGTTTTTGTCAAATATATCCATTGGAGAAATTATTTTTTCATCCAGGCATCTTAGTTTTAACAGGTTAAATATAACTGAACATGTTTTGTTTGCTAGTAGATGGTATTCATTCCGTTCGCGATAACGTTATTGCAGCCAGGCTAAATTCCTCCAGGGAGCCAGTGACCGGCGAGTTGAAAAGCTTCACTCCCCGCCAGCAGGAGCTTTGGCCGCTGCTACCGCATCTCGGATAACCCGCTGAGTTCGTGGCTGCTATTTCACATTCGCCCTTGATCAATCCCAATACCGATCCATGGTAATAATGAATCAATCGTTCAGATCAGCAGTGCTGCATGCATGTTACAACATCATTGTTAGCTTTATTAACATAACCATAGCCTACATTTATCTCTCTAACGTTAGGCTATCCATCTTACACCAGTCGGCCATTCGATAGCTAGAAGCGGTCAACGCCAACGTTGACTGAAAACACCCAAACATCCATTTATCCATTTATCCACTTTGGGAAATGACCTTTTTTTAAGAAACATCTTGCGGTCCCTTGAAGCAACAATCCGGAGTGGGTGAAGTTGCTTTGGCCTACACCTCCTCTGGATTGCAACTTCAACTGACAAAGCATTCTTTTTTTATAAGAACAGCTCACATAAATCAGTGTGTTATTTTTATGTGATGATGAACATACTGCTGTTGCTCTTTTTTTTTTGTTAGTTTAGTATACATAGGCTAAGTACATTTTTGTACCAAGACATATTTGTTGCCATCACATTGTTCATTAATTTCACTGTTCTTCCTCGTCCCTTTCCCACCTCCTCCTCCTCTCCCTCTTCTCATCCTCCCCAGCCAAACCATTCAGTGGGTCTGTTCTGTGCTCTCATTTTGCGTTGACCGCTTCTAGCTATCGAATGGCCGACTGGTGTAAGATGGATAGCCTAACGTTATAGAGATAAATGTAGTCTATGTGTAACCCAGGTATATTTATAGGCTGGACACAGTGTAGAATACAAAAATATTTCCTTTATTTTTTAAATACAATAACATTAAAATACTTTTATTCTACACATATAAGATTCCTTGAGAGCAATGACATAGAAAATAGATATATAGGACAGTCGGGATACCACAAAGGCCCACCGCTGACTCTTAAGCTGGCTTGGCTTCTGGCCGATGACTGCGGTGAGAGAAGGGGGTTAATAAGTATGGTGACTAGACTACACTCTGCCTTATTGGCTACACTTCACCTCCTCAGAGCAGCCCAGACACTGCACCTCCGTAGAGCAACCCAGACACTGCACCTCCTCAGAGCAACCCAGACACTGCAGACCAACCCAACTGGTGCAAAAGGCCCCAACTTTTTTAGAACAGCCTCCGCCAGGTAAACCAACTGCACACCTAATATCAGCGAGTGGGGAGATGGCTGGAGCATACAATAGAATACAAAAAGGATAAAGAAAATAAACACACAACCAACTAGCCCCGCACTCAAATCATCCAATCTCACAAGGCCAACTGTGAGCGAAAGACTGTCAGCTCACTTGCAGTGGCCAGTCAGCTGATTTGCAACCTAAACTCAAACTAAAAAGAAAAAAAGGAACAGTGGTCCAACATTAGCACTTTTTTCCCCGTAAACCGGATGCTTCTAGGTAGCTACCCATATCCATTCAACAGCCACACTCTCTGCAACTGCCTGTTGCGCAACTGGTGAACCACCCCGATTGCAACAGCACAGCACACAAGCAAAGACACCAAACTTTTCCCCACACCTCGACACTGGCGAGGCGTGAGCAAACCGGAAAGAGAGACGGGTCGCTGCCTCTCTGCCTGTGTTAAATACCTGTACATCACTAATGGTTAATTATCTGCCTCCCTCTACTGGCTACATCCTTCCCCCTCCAATTCAATCGTCGCCCCGACGATAGACTAACACAACAGTGACGGCCAAATCGTTAGGGACTTCACAGCCCCTTTGCTCTACTCCGCGGCCATTTCCCTCCTTGGCACCATGGACTGGGGGAGGTGGAAGGGATTCGAGTGTTGCCCTGCCGTACTTCGGGTGGTGCGCCGAAAGGAAGGCTCGTCTCTCTCTATGGTGGAGGCCAGGCCCAGCTCCGGTGATGTCATGGGAGACCCACTCGTCCAGCTAGAGAGGGGAGACTCATTAACATCCTGACTGTAATCATCCATCATGACACATAGTTCGCTTACCGACTCAAGGTCGCTGGACTCTGAAGCACTGTCCGACTCATCAGTTTCCGACATCCTGGCAACAGTCTCCGGAACTGCTTTCGCCCCCACAGCCCTCATCTCCGTCCGATGTACTTGCTTCACAGGGCCATCCTGGTCAATAGACACCACAGAGTAGACAGGGTCCGGGCCCTCTGGACATTTAACTACTCTGTAGAGGCAAGGATTCCAGGCGTCTTGGATTTTATTTCACCCTCGTACTCGATGATTTTTCAAGTATACCAGCTCACCGTGTTGGAACCTGACATCCCGAACGCCTGCATCATACTTGAGGTTTCTACGCTCCAGTCGTTCTTGTAGACGTTGTCTCACATGATCATGGACCTCCCTCAGGTTGTCCTGGTGTTCCTGGACCCACTCCTCAACTAGCCCCCCACCGGAATCTTCTCCACTACTGCCAAGTAGGAAATCAACCGGTAGCTGGGGTTGACGGCCAAACATAAGAAAGTCAGGACTTGTGCCTGTAGACTGATGAACTGTGGTGTTGTATGCATAGGTCAGCTGGGAAAGATACTGCGGCCAGCACCTCTTTCTATCTGGGGGTAGCGTGCGCAGCAGATCATGCAAAGTTCTATTAAAATGTTCACACTGACCGTTTCCCTGAGGGTGGTATGCCGTGGTGCGACTCTTCTTTACGCCATAGAGCTTACACAGTTGATGGAAATTGTTACTTTCAAAAGTGGAGGCGATACTTGAAATCCTTGATCAGAGTGGAGGCGATTTGGCACGCCCAGGAGATGGAACCAACTTCGCACCAAGACGTCGGCCACAGTGCTCGCACGCTGATCTCTAGTCGGGATGGCCAGGCTGTACATGGTAAACACATCTGTCAAGACCAGAACATTCTCTCTGCCATCGCTTGCAGGCTCCAGCAGTGTAAAATCAATGGCTAAGATCTCATTAGGGCGGGAAGCTTGAAGAGTACCCATGAAAGCTCTTACTGTTGGTCTCACCTCCTTGGCCAATGCACAACGCTGACACTCCTGACACCATTTCTCAACATCCCTCATCATACCTGGCCAGAAGCAGCGGTTTCGCACCAGATTGGTGGTGCGGTCGACCCCCTGGTGGCCATGGGCGTCATGAAGCTGCGTGACAACTTCCTTCTGTAGGCTCTGTGGCAGCAACAACTGATGGACTTCTTTATGGCCATCTGAAGAATATGTGAGGCGGTACAGACATCCCTCTTTTTCCAACAGCCGGTCCCACTTCCGAGTCAGTTCCCTGCTTTCCTTATTTAACTGCTCCCTCTCTTTTGCTGCAGGGGGATGCCCTTTACGCCACAGCTTCAGGACAGGTCCAATGACTGGGTCTCTGGCCTGTAGAGAGGCGAGGTCTGGTCTGGTACAGCATGGTAGGGTGGTCATCTGATTACACGTAGCCAGTACTGGGGCATGGGGTGCACCGATGGCGTCAACAAGCTGTTTGGGAACCGGCATGCCAGGTGAAGACTCCTCCAGAGGTAGTCTTGACAGAGCATCAGCATTGGAGTTGGAGCGCCCGGGCCGGTATTTGAGGGTAAAATTGAAGGAGGCCAGCTCTGACGCCCACCTCTGTTCGATCGCGCCCAGCTTCGCAGTCTGCAGATGACAGAGGGGGTTATTGTCGGTGTATACAATGAACTCATTCCCAAAAAGGTACTCTCTAAACTGTTCACAGACAGCCCACTTCAGGGCTAAAAACTCAAGTTTCATAGAACTATAATTGTTCATATTTCGTTCAGTTCTCCTCAGGGTGCGGCTCGCATAGGCAATGGGTTGGAGCTTACCATCATGCTCTTGGGACAAGACGGCTCCCAAGCCTTGGTGGCTGGCATCCACCTCCAGAACAAAATTGTTTGTTGAAGTCTGCAAATGCCAAAACTGGTGTTGCACAGAGCTTCTCACACAGTTGCTCGAATGCCTGCTCACACTTCTCATCCCATCTGGACAGCAAGGGAATTCTCTGAGTTTTACCCTTCCGGGGGCTCAGCTTGCTGACAAGATGGCGTAGTGGGGCTGCCAGCTTAGAATAGCCATCCACGAATCTACGATAGTAGCCGGTAAAGCCGAGAAAGGACCTCAACTCACTAAGGTAGGTGGGCCGCCTCCATTCCTGTACCGCAGCCACCTTCTCTGGGTCGGTGGCCACCCCCTGTTCTGACACAATGTGACCCAAATACCGCACCTGCTTCTGAAAGAAATGACACTTGGACAGTTTAACTTTCAAATTTTGCTGCTGCAAGCGTTGGAATACCACTTCGAGTATTTCCAAATGCTGCTGTACGGTCGAAGAAAAAACAATAACATCATCTAAATATAACAGAACAGACTGATGGCGCTGGTCCCCAAACAATCGTTCCATTAACCTTTGAAAGGTTGCTGGCGCGTTGCACAGACCAAAGGGCATTCGATTACATTCAAATAGTCCAAAGGGGGTGCAAAATGCTGTTTTGGCTCGGTCGTTTTCTGCCACCTGTACCTGGTTGTATCCACTGGCGAGGTCCAGGGTGGAAAACCATCGGGCTCCAGTAAGGGCGTCCAGGGACTCCTCAATTCTAGGCAGTGGGTACGCATCTCTTCGGGTTTTGGCGTTGAGCTGGCGGTAGTCGACACACATCCGAATGGTCCCATCCTTCTTCTGCACCACGACTATTGGTGATGAGTAGGGGCTGCTACTCTCCCTAACGACTTGGCTATCCAGCAACAGCTGGATATGGGCCCTCACAGCTTCATACTGTACAGGAGGTATCCTACGATAAGGCTGACGCACTGGGGCTGAATCTAGTACTGGAATTTCGTGTGTGATAAGCTTAGTACACCCCACGTCTCCCTCCCCCTTCGCAAAAATAGACTGGTACCTCAACAATAACTGTTTAGCTTGTATCTCATCACCCTCTGATAAATTTGGAAAACTAGGAGCAGGAACATCAACACTTGGGTCCATAACACCATTAACTTCATATGAGGAAACATGGGCAATGTACTCACAGCAGGACTCATCAAATGAAAGTTCTACCTTCGACCTAGAACTTAAAATGGCTGCTGCTACTGACTGTACAGACCCCATGACCCTGCGTGGTGAAAGCCACATGTCCCTAGTATTCACATTAGTAACAGGAGCATAAAGGAGACCTCTCTCCGACTGAACTAAAGCAGGTGAGAGGAGCAGTCCCTCCGGGAGGGCACCTTCCTCTGGTCCAAGGGGTTCTAGTAAAAACTCTACCTTGCTTAAAGAGGGGATCTGTGGGCAAGTGACGGGAACCAAAGTCAATGTGCCTGCTTTAACATACACTGGTGTCTTGCCTTGTACTCTGACTTTATAGGCCACATTAGAATTTACAACAGCTTCCATTTGCTCACAATACCTCAGAGCAAGTTTCCAGGCAGAGGGGGAAGACTGAACCTTAGGTACGTGAAAAAGTGCTTGGCCGTGCTGTTGGTACAGTGTGTGGTAGAAATCTCTCACTATATTCATACCTAAAATTCCAGGACGTCTCTGTTTCTGCTCCTGGCCACTGGGGGTGGGGGGGTCTTTCACAACTAGAACTCCACAGTTGGGAACCTGTGTCCCACAGACATTCACAGTTAGTGTAACATAACCAATATAGGGAATTTCAAGTCCATTGGCTGCTGTGAGACCCAACCAATGACAATCACCAACATCCTGTTTACCCAAAGCTACGAAATGTTTGTTAAAAAAACTCTCTGTAATACTGGAGACATTTGCCCCTGTATCGAGCAGACAAGGGATCTCAACCTCCCCCATCTTTACTGGTATGACCAGGCAAGAGCCCACTAACTGATTAAATACTTTGGAACGACCTGTCTCCTTTAGATTGGAGCCCAATACCCCCACCTCCAACATGTGGCTCTCCATGCTGGGGGGTTCTAGTTTTTTTGTGATTCTGCTTCTTGGCTCTGCTCGGGGTCAGACGCTGGTGCGGCCTGGTTAGTTTGGCTATTGCAAAATCGAGCTATATGGCCGGTTTTGTCGCACCGATAACAGATTGGCTGCCCATCAGGAGAACGCCTGTACCGGGTGGCTTCTCTAGGCTTCTGCACCCCCCTGCTATAGCCCCCTTGTACCCCTATGGCTTTAACTATTATATCCAACTGTTCCTGCTGTTTCATTACAATATCTTTTAAAAGTGCGAGCTCGGACGGCCTGGCACTAGTCTCCTCACTTGTGATCATAGCTTCTGTCTCATGGGAATAAGGTGTAAAGCGGGGGTACCTGTCCCTTTGGGGCTGTCCCTCCTCAACCCAGCAAATGGCCTCCTTCCGCAGGTCAAGGAGCGACATCCCCGGGGTATCACGCACCACCTTCTTCAACTCCCTGCGCAGCATGTGGTCCCTCACCCCCTCACAAAACTGGTCCCGTAAAACCTGGTCAAAGTTGGGCATGTCAGCAGAGTTTGAACTTTTAATTCTACCCATGATGGATAACAATGCCAATGAAAATTATTGTAATGATTCACTCTCTTTCTGCCTACGGTCAAAAAACTGACGTTGCAATGAAACAAAGGATTCGGAACAAGAATACAATTCTTTCAGGGCAGTGGTAATGGCAGCAGGATCTTCTCGTGTCGCCTGTGACCTGAATTTAATCTCAGCCCGAGCCTCCCCCTCTAGGTGATCATATATGAACAAGCCTTTTTCCACATCTGACGCCCCCTTATACAACCATCCACCTCCTCCAACCAGTCCTCAATAGACAATGAACCAGGCCCCAATTTCCCAGAAAACATGGGGCACTTCTTCTCCCGCGGGATGTAGACAACTTCGCGTCGTTGAGCACCTTCACTGCGAGCCGCATTACTTTGGCTCGGTGCCTCTCTGTCTTTCATTCAACAATTGGAGTCGTTGTAGCTCATCCCTCAATCGTGCTAACTCCTCCTGCTGGGACATGACTGTGGTGGAAGGGTGAAGACCTCAATCAGGCAGGGCTGCGATGACTGAGGCGTGGTCTTCGTTCCTCTTCAACCACTGTTCCTTTTTTTCTTTACAATTAACTACTCAACAAGCACATCTCCCACACTTATGCCGTCGCTCTCAAAATAATATGTTACTTAATTAAATAAGTGCCCAGCCTTTGCCGACAACGCCAAATGTAACCCAGGTATATTTATAGGCTGGACACAGTGTAGAATACAAAAATATTTCCTTTATTTTTTAAATACAATAACATTAAAATACTTTTATTCTACACATATAAGAGTCCTTGAGAGCAATGACATAGAAAATAGATATATAGGACAGTCGGGATACTACAAAGGCCCACCGCTGACTCTTAAGCTGGCTTGGCTTCTGGCCGATGACTGCGGTGAGAGAAGGGGGTTAATAAGTATGGTGACTAGACTACACTCTGCCTTATTGGCTACACTTCACCTCCTCAGAGCAACCCAGACACTGCACCTCCTCAGAGCAACCCAGACACTGCACCTCCTCAGAGCAACCCAGACACTGCACCTCCGTAGAGCAACCCAGACACTGCACCTCCGTAGAGCAACCCAGACACTGCAGACCAACCCAACTGGTGCAAAAGGCCCCAACTTTTTTAGAACAGCCTCCGCCAGGTAAACCAACTGCACACCTAATATCAGCGAGTGGGGAGATGGCTGGAGCATACAATAGAATACAAAAAGGATAAAGAAAATAAACACACAGCCAACTAGCCCCGCACTCAAATCATCCAATCTCACAAGGCCAACTGTGAGCGAAAGACTGTCAGCTCACTTGCGGTGGCCAGTCAGCTGATTTGCAACATAAACTCAAACTAAAAAGAAAAAAAGGAACAGTGGTCCAACATTAGCACTTTTTTCCCCGTAAACCGGATGCTTCTAGGTAGCTACCCACATCCATTCAACAGCCACACTCTGCAACTGCCTGTTGCGCAACTGGTTAACCACCCCGATTGCAACAGCACAGCACACAAGCAAAGACACCAAACTTTTCCCCGCACCTCGACACTGGCGAGGCGTGAGCGAACCGGAAAGAGAGACGGGTCGCTGCCTCTCTGCCTGTGTTAAATACCTGTACATCACTAATGGTTAATTATCTGCCTCCCTCTACTGGCTACATATGGTTATGTTAATAAAGCTAACAATGATGTTGTAACAGGCATGCAGCACTGCCGATCTGAACGATTGATTCATTATTACCATGGATCGGTATTGGGATTGATCAAGGGCGAATGTGAAATAGCAGCCACTCAGCGGGTTATCCGAGATGCGGTAGCAGCGGCCAAAGCTCCTGCTGGCGGGGAGTGAAGCTCTTCAACTCGCCGGTCACTGGCTCCCTGGAGGAATTTAGCCTGGCTGCAATAACGTGATCGCGAACGGAATGAATACCATCTACTAGCAAACAAAACATCTTCAGCTATAATTAACCTGTTAAAACTAAGATGCCTGGATGAAAAAATAATTTCTCCAATGTATATATTTTACAAAAACAGGTTAATATGCAAGCCGGTTTTCATTGCTAAATCAAAGCGGGGAGAGCCGAGCGAGCCGGGAACGTGCGTGGACGCACGTAGGACAGAACAGCTCAACTGCGCAAGTACAAAAGTCACCGGAAATAGCAAAATGACTACAAATCTAGCCAAGATGGCGCAGTTCAATAGGCCTTCACTTTAGATTTAGAATCCTGGGGGCTTGTCTACCCTACACATCCACGAAGTACACGCCATAGTCAGCCAACCGCTTTGCATTCAGCTCCACCCACTCCCCGCCCTCGACTGGTCCATTGTGGTCAGAATAATAATTATGGTAAATGGACTGCACTTATGTAGCGCTTTTATCCAAAGCGCTTTACAATGGCCTCTCATTCATCCGTTCACACACACGTTCACACCAATGGCGGCAGCTGCCATGCAAGGTGCTAGCCTGCACATTGGGAGCAATTTGGGGTTCAGTCTTGCCCAAGGACTGTCCTTGAAGGACACTTCGACATGTGGACAGGAGGAGGCGGGATTACGATCATTGGACGACCCGCTCTACCACTAGCCACAGCCGCCGAGGGATGTTTGTCCAGGAGGTGGGACCAGTCCCTCCTACCTGGGCTCTCTGGTTAGAGGTGGGACCAGTCCCTCCTACCGGGGCTCTCTGGTTAGAGGTGGGACCAGTCCCTCCTACCGGGGCTCTCTGGTTAGAGGTGGGACCAGTCCCTCCTACCGGGGCTCTCTGGTTAGAGGTGGGACCAGTCCCTCCTACCTGGGCTCTCTGGTTAGAGGTGGGACCAGTCCCTCCTACCTGGGCTCTCTGGTTAGAGGTGGGACCAGTCCCTCCTACCTGGGCTCTCTGGTGAGAGCTAGGAGGGCTGGTGTTGAATCCATGAAGACCCACTTCTGGGCCTGCAGGTCTGAGACTTGTCCCTGTCCTGAGCCCAGATGAGGAACAGAACCTTGGACTTTTAATATTGTTTTATTCCAAAGAATATTACATAGGGTGCACGTAGTGAATAGACAGTATGCTTACAGAGGTGCTATAATCCTCAATAAATGTATGTAATGTGTATATTTTATGTAGTTATTGGTGTCTCTATTTTCTTAATGACTTTGTGATTGTTTACAGTGCTTTATTAATAAAATGAATGATTAAGGTAATGTAATGGCATGTACTAGATCATGATCATTTCCAACAATAACATTATTATGGTTTATTCAGATATGTCGACATGTTCTTGTCCTCTTGTCTTCGCCAGCAGAGGGAGGTTTTCATTTGAATGAGAGATCACTGACCTGTTTGATGCTTCACTGATTTAATGCGAATAGACCAACATGTGTTCACAATAGGGCTTGGTGACCAAATGGAAGCATTTTCTCCTTCAAACCACAACATAAACACACCAAGTCTCTCGTCAAGATTTGAGTCTCATTTATTTGAACTATGTACAGGAAAACAGATGAATTTCACAAATAACCAAAAAGAAACAGAAAATCAACATCTCACCACTCTATCCTCTGTAACAGAGGTGACTTGACGACTGAAAACACTCTCGCTCGCGATCTCTCTCTATCTCTCTCTATCTCTCTCTCTCTCCACACACACTCATTCTGTCGTTTCATCACTCATCTTAAAATGTTCATTTCTCTTATAGATATGATATTTGCTGTAGCTGTGCTGTCTGTCTTTGCGATTTGCAGGTGATATAGTTATCTGAAGTCATGTCCTGTTCTTGGTGTGTCTCTAGTCCTCTAGTGGGTGGGGTCATAGGGCTGTAGAAAGGGATTCTGGGTAAACAATACTTTCCTGTCACAACTGACCCCTCACACTCAAGCACCCCGTGTTCTGCGCTCACACGCGCACACACGCACGCACACACACACACACACACACACACCTTTGCAGTTCCCATGTTCCCTTTCATCACTGTGCCTCTCCCACAGCCTCCACTGTAGGCCTGCCCAGCCCTCTCTCTCACGCACACGTACACACACGTACACACACACACACACACACACACAAGAATCATGGTTTTATGTCTGTGGCATGATTAGTAAGGGATTTGATCAGGAGAATCAGAGACATGTTGCTTGAATAGGGGAGGGGTGACCAATCAGGACCTCGCTCACTCCTGTCAGGTGTGTCAGTGCTGTGCTGGGCTGGAACCCCCCCCCCCCCCTATCACTGTGATTAATAATAAAAATAAAAAAACAAAACTAATTTCTTTCACCTCTCCTCTTCCTCCTCTCTCTCTCCTGCACCCCCTCTTCCCTCCCTCATTTCATAAAAAAGGGCTTCTTCCTCCTCTCCCTTCCCCCCTCTCCCTGACCCCGCCCCTCTAAGCCTCCTCACTCCTGCCCGAAGCCCTCCGTTTCCTCGATGGCGAACAGCAGCTTCTCTCTGAGCTGCTCCAGGCTCCGGTACGGGGGCAGGTCCAGGCGGTTGAAGCTGAGAGAGGAGAGACAGAGACGGGAAGAGGAGAGGGTTGGTACGGGGGGTCCAGCTCTGACATGGTACGGTGCATGGAAGAACCCCACGGGGAGGACGATGGGGAAGCTGGGACACTATTATGGGATGTGCAGTTGAGAAGGGAGGGCTCTCACCAGGTGTGGCTTCTTGGAAGCCAAGTCTCCTTCCCCACCTTGTCTATACAGAACTTCTGGGGCCCGTTACTCCCTGCAGGGGAACAGTCTAGTGGTTAGGATAGGTCTAGGCTAGGTCTTAGCAATGCTGACCCAAGATACATAGCTAATATCATATCACACAACACATCAATTGATAGTATCAACATCCGCTTGGAAATTAGGTCTTAATCCATTCACAAAGAGAATTGACATTGAGGGAGATTGACTTGTATCTATTGAACCTTTAGGCAGGCAGCTCAAATGTGTATATACTGAACATAATGCTGTTTTCTCCGTACCGATGAGCTCAGCGAATCCTCCCACAGGCAGGCGGCAGGTCCCCGTAACGAACTGCAACAGGCGGATCCTCTTCTCATTGTCCATGTCCTTCACCACCTACACACACACACACACACAGGTTAGACTCGCATGGACACACACGCACACACAGGTTAGACTCGCATGGACACACGCACACACACACACACACACAGGTTAGACTCGCATGGACACAAACGCACACACACAGGTTAGACTCGCATGGACACACACGCACACACACCGGGAGGCACACACACAGGCCGGCAGGCACGCAGGCGCGCACACACACACACACACACGCACACACACACACACACGCACGCACGCACGCACCTGCCAGAACCAGTGGATCTGCTTGCTGTTCTTGGTGTAGTGTCTGTAGATGGTGTTCTTCTGCCAGTCGCTCAGGTCGATCTCCTGCATGCCACACAGCATCAGCTGGAAGAAGGGCAGCAACACACCGTCAGGGGCTGCTGACCATACAGTTAAAGGTGCAGCATGTTGACCATACAGTTAAAGGTGCAGCATGTTGACCATACAGTTAAAGGTGCAGCATGTTGACCATACAGTTAAAGGTGCAGTATGAGCATGTTAACCATACAGTTAAAGGTGCAGTATGAGCATGTTAACCATACAGTTAAAGGTGCAGTATGAGCATGTTAACCATACAGTTAAAGGTACAGCATGCTGACCATACAGTTAAAGGTGCAGTATGCAGCATGTTAACCATACAGTTAAAGGTGCAGTATGAGCATGTTAACCATACAGTTAAAGGTGCAGTATGCAGCATGTTAACCATACAGTTAAAGGTGCAGTATGCAGCATGTTAACCATACAGTTAAAGGTGCAGTATGAGCATGTTAACCATACAGTTAAAGGTGCAGTATGAGCATGTTAACCATACAGTTAAAGGTGCAGTATGAGCATGTTAACCATACAGTTAAAGGTGCAGTATGAGCATGTTAACCATACAGTTAAAGGTGCAGTATGCAACATGTTAACCATACAGTTAAAGGTGCAGTATGAGCATGTTAACCATAGAGTTAAAGGTGCAGTATGCAGCATGTTAACCATACAGTTAAAGGTGCAGTATGAGCATGTTAACCATACAGTTAAAGGTGCAGTATGAGCATGTTAACCATACAGTTAAAGGTGCAGTATGCAGCATGTTAACCATACAGTTAAAGGTGCAGTATGTGGCTTGTGATTTCCTGTTAGACTTGGGGACATTTCGGAAAGATTTTGAAAAACGCAACCGACAAAATCCCCGCCTTCAGGCCTCCCACCAAAGCCACTCCTCCAAATTGGGGGAAAACAAATGACACTCACTAGGCAGGTAAGTAAGCCATCCAATCATTTCAAGTTTAAAGTTGGCAACTCAAAATGATTGGACGCACTTATTACAGTCCTGCGACTTCCACAGATTACAGATTTATTTCATTTTAGTGTCAGTGCACTTTATTTATTGATTGCCGTCGGGATGTAATGAGAATTGCAAAAAATATGAAAAAAATGCTTCTGAGCCAAACAGCGTACTGCACATTTAACCCTGACTCCAACCCTAACTGTGACCGTGACCTCCAACCCCAACCTTAACCCTGACCTGTAACCCCAACCCTGACCTCTAACCCTAAGCCTCGACCCCTGACCTCACCTCCAACTCCTTCTCGTCAAAGTAGCGCAACCACTCCAGAGGCACCACCTCGTTGAAGCCGTCCAGGAAGGCCTTGGTCTGCTCCTCCACACCCCGCGTGAAACGCCAGTCTGTCAGCAAGCTGGGAGGGAAAAGAGGGGTGTGAGAAAGCTGGGATGAGACATTCATTGACGTTCATTCAAAAAACAATGAACACCCCTTTTTCCGAAGTATACACTCCTGTCCTTTTCATGGGGGAGTGGACAAGTGCACACTTCAGACAACAAGGCTAGGCCAAAATCTAGTATACTGTATGGCTGGACCGTGTATGGGTGTGCGAAATTGAGTTAACTAGATAATAATCAGACAGGAGTGAGAATCAAAGAGCAGAGAGCACAGGGGTGATGACTTGATGGGACACAGCTGGCCAAACAGACTTGTTCCGGCAAGATTCAAGATTTCTTTGTCACATGTAATGTACAATTACAGTGAAATGTGTAATCCAAGATTCCAAGATTCCAAATCCAAGATTGTGCTCAATACAGATAACTTCAATAGTCAATTTACAAATTACAAATGTACAAGTTACACAATAAGTACCATTTCTATACAGTATACAGATAGGGGTAAGATAAGATAGATACCGGTCTGGATGGATTGTGTACGTGCTATATATGGATATTAATAAATAGATTAATAACCTGGGTGGGTGTTTTGTGCATGCTACAGCTATAATAAATAATCCCGGGGGGGAGGGGTGTATTGACATGTGCATTTGAATGTGGTTAAGTTGAGGCAGAGGAGAAGATGATGATGAAGCTCAGCTGTCTGACCTGATGTACTCCTCCTTGTTGTCTTGGGTGACCAGCTGGTTCTCTCCGTCATCTTTCAGCTGGTGGGTGGACACCTTCCCCAGAATCTCCATGTCCTGGGCAAAGTAGAGCTCCACTCCACACTCCTCCAGACTGTTGTCTCTGGAACACACACACACGCGCGCACACACACACACACACACACACACACACACACACACACACACACACACACGCGCACGCACACGCACACGCACACATCAATATCACACAGGCAACGATGCATGCACGCACAAACACAGAAACACAGAAACACACACACACACACACACACACACGATGAAAAGAGGCGGCACTGTACTTACTTCACCCACATGATGGAGTTGTAGAACTCGGGGTCTATGGACTCCAGGTCCTTGAGGGTGGGCTTCTTGTTCAGCATGCGCTTGTAGAAGGGCAGCGTGAAGCCTGTGTCTATGAACTTCCCGTGGTACAGCGCCTGAGAGAGACAAGGACATCATCCCTCAACATCATCCAGAGAGACAGGGAACACCATCCGTCAACATCATCCAGAGAGACAGGAACACCATCCCTCAACATCATCCAGAGAGACAGGGACACCATCCCTCAACATCATCCAGAGAGACAGGAACACCATCCCTCAACATCATCCAGAGAGACTGGAACATCATCCCTCAACATCATCCAGAGAGACAGGGACACCATCCCTCAACATCATCCAGAGAGACAGGGACACCATCCCTCAACATCATCCAGAGAGACAGGGACACCATCCCTCAACATCATCCAGAGAGACAGGAACACCATCCCTCAACATCATCCAGAGAGACAGGGACACCATCCCTCAACATCATCCAGAGAGACAGGGACACCATCCCTCAACATCATCCAGAGAGACAGGGACACCATCCCTCAACATCATCCAGAGAGACAGGAACACCATCCCTCAACATCATCCAGAGAGACAGGGAACACCATCCGTCAACATCATCCAGAGAGACAGGAACACCATCCCTCAACATCATCCAGAGAAACAGGGACACCATCCCTCAACATCATCCAGAGAGACAGGAACACCATCCCTCAACATCATCCAGAGAGACAGGAACACCATCCCTCAACATCATCCAGAGAGACAGGAACACCATCCCTCAACATCATCCAGAGAGACAGGAACACCATCCCTCAACATCATCCAGAGAGACAGGAACACCATCCCTCAACATTATCCAGAGAGACAGGAACACCATCCCTCAACATCATCCAGACAGACAGGAACACCATCCCTCAACATCATCCAGAGAGACAGGGACACCATCCCTCAACATCATCCAGAGAGACAGGAACACCATCCCTCAACATCATCCATAGAGACAGGAACACCATCCCTCAACATCATCCATAGAGACAGGAACACCATCCCTCAACATCATCCAGAGAGACAGGAACACCATCCCTCAACATCATCCAGAGAGACAGGAACACAATCCCTCAACATCAACAACCTTTAGCTACAACGCTTTACATCTGAAGTGAAAAGAGAGAAAAATATAGTTTTTTAAAGCTCCAAGGGATGAAACTGAGAAATGAGTCAAACACACAGACATGCACAAACACACTACACACACACACTCTCCCCCGTGTGTGTGTGTGTTCGAGCGTGCGCGTGCGTTAGTGTGTGTGTGTGTTAGTGTGTGTCACGTCCTGTACTGGCTGGAGTGAACAGACTGTGAGTCACTGAGTGGAGGGCGTCTGTGTTGATCTTGGACCGTGAGACACTGCTGCCTCTGTGGCTCCGACAGCCACCAGTCTGACTAGGCCTGCTCCAGCACCTCACCAGCAACTCAATCAGGCCTGTGTGTGTGTGTGTGTGAGAGAGAGAGAGAGAGAGAGAGAGAGAGGGTGGGGGAGGAAGAGAGCAGGCGAAAGACGAGAGAAAGATGGAGTGTGTTGGAGAGAGAACGGCGAGGACAAGATGGACCATAACGAAAGAGAAGAACAAGAATCAAAGAATGCGGTAGAAAGAAAGCGAGAGAGACAGAGGAGAGGAGAAGAGAGACAGAGGAAAAGAGCGGAGCGTTGGGAGAGTGGAGAGACATGCGTCTTCATAAAGGGAGTTGGTGAAATGCGTTTGGAGACTAAATATAGGCCCTGGTTGGTGGGTGTGGGCAGGGTGGGGCAGTGAGATCATTCTCTGAGGGGACGGGGGTAGAGGGGGGAGGGAGGGGGGGGGGGGGTGTTGGTTTTGGGGCCTCCAGCTTCTGGATATTGTCCCAGAGAGAGTTGGGCTTGGCAACTAGTGAGATGGAGGAAAGAGGGGGTTCTAAGTATAAGAGACTTATTCACGTTGGGGCATAATGTGTATACTGTATACTCTCACACCACACACACACTCACACAGTACACCCAGCCAGCAGAAACACACATACACACACACGTACACACACGGGTCTTTGTTAGACATGCAAGCGTAAAAAGGCACGGTCACGTATCTGCAAACCACAGGAAGCCGCTGTGCGCTGGCAGCGGACCAAACTGCCAACTGGCGGAGGCTCACCATGGCGATGAATCGTCCAATAAAGCGGAAGTAGGTGAGGTGGTCGGGGTTGATGGAGGAGGCCGGGTTGATCTGCAGACAGTAGTTGTTCTTGCCGGCGTACTCGAACAGACAGTACATG
>NC_140251.1:539317-588638 GCF_949987555.1 Borostomias antarcticus | reverse complement strand
CCCCTCTCTCTCCTCCCTCTCTCTCCCCCCTCTCTCTCCCCCCCTCTCTCTGGTCTCTCTTCTTCAGGGCAGATGGACGAGGTTGTTGAATGGTTCTCTGAACATCAACATCCTCTGTTTCTCCCGTCACAGTAGCGCTGCCCCTCCGCCAATGCTTTCAGGGAAATACCACACAGTAAGCTCTACCATAATACCCATAATACTAGAGGAAATACCATAGAAAATAGCCCATACACCATTTAAACTATACTGTACCATATACCATTAAAGGACAATGCTCGTTTTTGACAACCTGGACCTTATTTACGACATATTATAAGACGTTTGACTCACCGAGATCACTTTGGTGTAGTTCGGAGGCATGTAGAAGAAATGTAAAATCCAGCGCGAGCCAGTATATCCATGTAATGGCGGTGGTCGAGGCACTTAGAATGCAGTTTCTAAATCTATTTTCTGCCGCGAAACGGTTGTTTTCATCAATCTGTCTTGATGAATCGCTAGTTGTGCTTACATAGAGCATAGGCCTGTTGTGGTATTTCACATGCCTCTGTAATATGATCTTTAGAAACGTCTTTAGACACGAAATAGCTTCCTCACTTGCTCCAGCACGCATGCGCACAGCGTGCTGGAGCAACGATTGCGCGCTGTGCGCCTTAGTGCTGGAGCAAGTGAGGAAGCTATTTCGTTTCGAAAGACGTTTCTAAAGATCATGGCATGTGAAAACAACAACAGTTATGCTCTATGTAAGCACAACTAGCGATTCATCAAGACAGATTGATGAAAACAACCGTTTCGCAGCAGAAAATAGATTTTTAGAAACTGCATTCTAAGTGCCCCGACCACCGCCATTACATGGATATACTGGCTCGCGCTGGATTTTACATTTCTTCTACATGCCTCCGAACTACACCAAAGTGATCTCGGTGAGTCAAACGTCTTATAATATGTCGTAAATAAGGTCCAGGTTGTCAAAAACGAGCATTGTCCTTTAAGAGTGTACCATCCAGGCATTGCCATATATAGCATACCATATAGAATACATATATATGTATAATATGTTCTATAGAATAAACAGTGTATTACAGAGTATGGAGTAGACCATATGTGGAGGCATCATGGCTCTGCAGTCAGCCAGTCTAATACCAGACGCATAATCAGCATCTTATCACTGGCTTGATTACAGCATCTCTGTGTTGTATCACTGCTGGGACCCAAGCTCCCCACGGCCCTGTCTGAGTTCCAGCTAGAGTCTGAGTGTGTGTGTGTGTGTGTGTGTGTGTGTGTGTGTGTGTGTGTGTGTGTGTGTGTGTGTTTGTGTGTGCGTGCGCGTCAGAGTCTGTGTGTCTATGTTTGCATTTGTGTGTGACAGAGTCCATGCGTGCGTGCACGTGTGTGTATGTGTGTGTGTGTGTGTGTACTCACCTGCCACGGGGGCCTGCTGTACTGGGGGTCTCTTCGCTCTGAGTCCGGCGCAGGTTCGGTCTGTCGGACAACATCTCTGTTCACAGGACAGATCAGACCAACCATCAATACAACATACACACATACACAGTACACATAAGCATATACACACACACACACACGCACACGCACACGCGCACGCACGCACGCACGCACGCACGCACGCACACAGATGGAAAACCACACATCATCCAAGTTTCAAGAGAGGAGCACTTTTACAGCTAGCAACAAAACATCTTATGAGACAGAACGTCCTTCCAGTTGTATGAGCCAACACAGCCAGTAGCCTATATAACATGGCCTTTACAATACACCTACTACAACTCTGGACCTGTCACTAACAAATACCAAGAGGGAAATAAAAGACTTGTACTGGTTCATTGTGTGGATGTGTTGGAGAGCTTGGAGGCTATTGGCACCGGAGGAGCACAGAGCCACCATGCCTGCTCCAGTACGAGCTCCGAGCCACCATGCCTGCTCCAGTACGAGCTCTGAGCCACCATGCCTGCTCCAGTACGAGCTCTGAGCCACCATGCCTGCTCCAGTACGAGCTCTGAGCCACCATGCCTGCTCCAGTACGAGCTCTGAGCCACCATGCCTGCTCCAGTACGAGCTCCGAGCCACCATGCCTGCTCCAGTACGAGCTCTGAGCCACCATGCCTGCTCCAGTACGAGCTCTGAGCCCCCATGCCTGCTCCAGTACGAGCTCTGAGCCACCATGCCTGCTCCAGTACGAGCTCTGAGCCACCATGCCTGCTCCAGTACGAGCTCTGACTGGGACTGTTCACTCCCACCCCTCCTTCACTGAGCAGCACACACAACATGCTTTTCATTATCACACACCGTTTTCGCGTGCGCACACACACACACACACCTACTCAAACACACGCACACACACACCTACTCAAACACACGCACACACACACACAAACATAGTCGGTCACATCCACACATGCAGCTTCACATACAGTACATGCACAAACTTCGGCACGTACGCACGAGCACACGCACGCACGCACGCACGCACGCACGCACACACACGTGCTACAATTAAACACAATCATGGGCAGCGACAAGCCCGCATGTCCGACACACACTCCTGTCCGACACACACTCCTGTCCGACACACACTCATGTCTGACACACACTCCTGAAGCATGACAGCTTGAAACAGCCACAGTGTTCCTAGATTAGTCCTGTTGGGGTTAAAGTCGACCTGAAACGGACGTTTGAGATCATCTAACTTCCGTAGTTTGATGTATTTCCGACGCAAACAAGCTATGAGGGTGGGACATAATGTTTAGAGGAATTTGATTAGAACATTGACAAGTGCACGGGTTTTAAGAACTTTAGACAGATTCGATAGAAGGATATCGTTGATTGACGGGTGGATGTCGTGAGATTATTGGCCTAAAATCTAAGGTACCTGTTGTCGTCATTGCACGTGACCTACCGTTTTCCAGGAAGTAAGAAATTATACACTTTGATATAAGATTACAACAAAAGTAGAATTTTGTAATTTTTTTGGCATGCATTGTTGTATAGGTGAACACTATGACCAATTATGTGAACCAAAATGGGACAGAATGCTTTTTTCATTTCAGTGCGACTTTAATATAAACAGGTAGTTACTGAGAGAAGCTATAGTAGCCAGCTAAGCAGCCATTACAGGAACACGTCTGTCTCCCCCGGTATGAAAGGAACGCTTGTGAGACGCGGCTAAATAAACGGTTCGCCTGAGGAGAAACCATTGTGTCATATTCCCCTGAGTTCATCATCGTCCAATGACATAAAGGCTTTAGCTGTTGTGCGCGGCGCGCTAGGCCCCGCTAGCCTAGCCTCCCTCCTGACCATGGCAGACATGAGACAGGCGCGTGTTTGTTTGTGTTAGCGGTGCTAGCTAGCCCTCCTAGGTCAGAGGGAGCAGTGAGTCGGAGCACTTAAATGGCTTCTCTACTGGTAAACGGGCTGACCACCGCTTCCTGAAAACCCTCACAGAACGTCAGTGTTTTTCGCAGGGCTGCGCCTAAACGGCTTGTATTTCATGTGTTCCATTAAAACCCCTGATCCCCCCCCACACACACACACACACACGCGGACGCACACACACACACACTCTACAGCCCTCCGCCCCTCCACCACAACCCACAGGCGTACCTTCTCAAAAACATTATTTGGCAATATTTCCAATACGGTTAACCAACTCCAATTACTCTGAACATATATAGTCTGATTTTATTTTCATGCGTTACTTTCTGCTTTCCCCTATTGGATGACAGTGTGTGTGTGTGTGTGTGTGTGTGTGTGTGTGAGTGTCTGTGTGTGTGTGTGTGTGTGTGTGTGTGTGTGTGTGTGTGTGTGTGAGTGAACATAAGAGCACATGTGTTTGTCCATGTTGGTTTGTGCGTAAAGGTGAGCTACGTCTGGTCTGGATCTGTTTTTTTCCTGACCTTGAAGCACAAAGACCTGTTTATTGGGGGCAGTGTGTGTGCGTGTGTGTGTGTGTGTGTTGTGTGCATGTGTGTCAGCGTGTCAGAAAAACTGCCAGGGGAAATTAGGGAAAACCCTAAACTAACAGAACTGTGTTCAGAAGGAACACAGAGGGCTTTAACACACCTTCCCCTACCATGGGACACACACAACCTTTATACACACACCCCTGCCAGAGAGCACCACACACACACACACACAGACGCACACACACGCACACACACAACCCACAAAACTTGCCGTCTGAGGGCATATTTAAGACCTCTATTCACTGACCCGCACACACACACACACACACACACACACACACACACACACACACACACACACACACACACACACACACACACACACAAGCACAAGTCCTCAGAAAGCATATATTCATATACACCCCCCCCCCCTCACATCCACAGGTCTAGCCCCCCCACCCCCCCCCCCACCCCCACCCCTGCTGTCAGGGGGAGGAAACCCCCCCGTTTCGGATCACAGGAGCCGATTGTCCGGCCAAACTGAGAGAAACGAGACCCAATTACGCAATTCTGAGAAACAAATTACACATAAGCACACATGAACTGTGTGTGTGTGTGTGTGTCGGGGGGGGTGTATGTGTGTGTATGTAGGTGTAGGGGTAGGGAGAGTGTGGTGTGTGTGTATAGTGTGTGTTGTGTGTGTGTGTGTGTGTGTGTGCGTGTGTGTTGTGTGTGTGTGTGTGAGGGCTAGTGTGTGTGTTCAACAGGAGCGTGTTCAGTTCAGGTCACATCCCAGCGGTTCTCTCAATGTCTCTGTGATTGTGCGGCCTGTTCATTGTACAGTCAAGTACAATACTAACCTTCATGCACATGCATGAACACACAAACACACACACACACCTCCACCCCCTCCACCCCCCCCCCCAAACACACACACACATAAACACTCACAAAGAGACATTTATGCAGCGTGTGTGGAGGCCGAGTCCCAGCCCTGGCTTGTGCTGTGTCCATTGACAGTAGCACACTGCAGCTCTGTGGCGCTGGATGAAAAGCCGTATGTGTCATTTCATACACAGATGAGAGATGCATGGACCTGTGCGCCCCCGGGCCAAACCTACTGAGCAGTTCAATGGGTTGTTATTCATTAAAGGTGCTCCGTGTTGGCTGGCCGCTCACGGGGACCCTTGTCTACTGTTTGGAAAACGGAAAACACCTCTGGATTTCTCTGCCACGCTCAATTCTCTATTCCTACTTCTTACCGCCAGAGATAAATGTATTTTTCGTAACAAAATGGGACATTCAAAATAGCCCGGTTTGGGATCATATACTATTAGTGATAAAGATTCTCAAGACACATTTCACCAGGGTGGCGTTTTAAGAAGCCACTAATACAGGAACGTATATGCATGTCTATAGACCTGCTCTTTGCCCTCAACAGGAAGCCCCAACCCCATTAATAATCCCTCCCTCCTCACACACCTGGACTACGCTCAGCACAGCTGCCCCTCGCCTTTATGAGGTCAGTCGTTAGAATATACACTCTGTGAATACACATGTACATACCATGATTGTATACATAATGTTGCCTACATATAGGCATACATACCATGCCTATAGTACTGTATGTATATGTATGATATACATATACTTACCTATTTAACTCAACTGTAAAAAAAATAATAATAATAATAATAATAATTCATGTGTGTATATATATATATATATATATATATATATATATATATATATTTATATATATATTTGTATTCCTATAGATTTAACATCCATATGGCTGTAAATTATAGATTATATTTAACCCATCTGTAATTTAATCTTTTCAGCTCTTTTAGTTCTATACATATTTTGTATTTGTGTTATACATTTCGTATTTTTACTGGACTTCCTCTTACTCTATTATAAACACACTTAGGAGCTAGCAATTCATTTCACTGCATAGGCTGAATGGAGTGCACTTATATAGCGCTTTTATCAAAAGCACTTTACAATGGCCTCTCTCATTCACCCATTCACACAGCAATGGCCTCTCTCATTCACCCATTCACACAGCAATGGCCTCTCTCATTCACCCATTCACACAGCAATGGCGCCCAGCTCATTGTTAGCCTGCTCATTAGGAGCAATTAGGGGTTCAGTGTCTTGCTCAAGGACACTTGGACGAAGCAGGGGAGGAACCTAGAATCTAACTGTGGACCCAGACAACTACTCTACCTCCTGAGCTACTGCCGCCCCTATTTATGTGTACATGACAAATAAAACTGACTTGACTTTTAACAAACATGCAGTGTGTGTGTGTGTGTGTGTGTGTGTGTGCATCATCTACAACACATGTAAGAAAGGGATAAAGTGAGAGAAAGAGTGGATTTGTTTTGTGAAAAACTGCTAACCCTTTTAGTAAGTGGCATGAGTTTGTGTGTTTGTGTGAGAGAGTGGGTGTCTGTGTGTGTACAAATGCGTACTTGGGTGATTGTGTACAAGTGTGTGAATCTACATGTATGTGTAGCTATGTATGTGCATATCATGTGTGTGTCTTTGTTCATATGTAGCCGTGTGTGTGTGTGTGTGTGTGTGTGTGTGTGTGTGCGTGCGTGCAGTAAGGCGGGACTCACTGTCTGTTGCTGCGCTGCCATTGGGCAGAGATCCCAGATCAACAACCAGGCCGTCCAGACAGACGTTGAGCTCTCCTCCCGCTACAACCGCGCCTTTGTTCTCCGTCTGGAGGACCAGACTGAGCTGCAGATTCTCCACTAGGGAGAGGGAGGAGGAGGGAGGACAGGAAGAGGGAGGGAGGGAGGGATGAGGGGGAGGGAGAGAAGAGGAGAACGAAAGAAGAAAGGGCAGAAGCAGAATGATAGATTAAGTACGGTGACACACTGATGATTGAAGATGAGGTCCAATGTAAATAGTGAGGTGCTGCCATGTTCATAACATGTCTATACAATGTTCATACCATGTTCATACCATGTTCATACCATGTTTATACCATGTTCATACCATGTTCATACCATGTTCATACCATGTTCATACCATGTTCATACCACGTTTATACCACGTTAATACCACGTTAATACCACGTTTATACCATGTTTATACCATGTTTATACCATGTTTATACTGTACCATGTTTATACCAGCAGTCTGACGTTTCTTTCCCTGTATTAACTTGATCTGTCAGATGTGAGGATAACCTGCCTGCTTGGAGAACATCCTGGCCTGACCGGGGGTCTGGAGCAGTCACAATTACGTTACCGTCTCATTTAGGAACGAACGGAGGCCATTCCAAAGAGGACACCGTCAGCGCGCACATGTTAAAAATGACTGGTGGTGACGCAAGTAAATAGTTACAAACAATGAACGATTATTAGTTGATGACTCAGGGGTTCTCTGGCGGAGTGAAACTAAGCTAACAAGCCTCCTGGGTTCATCCCAGTCCTGGCTGGAGTTAGCAGCCTGCTCACATCAAACAGACTCCATGGAAAACTAACCCCTCTGGTCCAGCAGAGGGCGCCATCAGAGGGCTGGGGGGCAGCTCTACACACGCAGGCACGCACACACACACATTCAGCCCTTTAGCTACACAACTAGAAGTAGCTCAGACTATGTAGCTCACACTATGTACTATAGCTGAGCTTACTGTGACCAGGTTAGGAGAGGGTATGAATGTGGCCTGGTCGGGTCTGATTCAGGGTGTGAGTTTTGTCCTGGCGTGTGAGAGAGGGGTGAGTGTGTGTGTGTGTGTGTGTGGGTGTGCGTGCGAGGGAGTGCAGTTTTACTCTTGCCATGGTCCTCAGGGAGTGACTGTGTCCTAGCTTGGTGTGATAGGTGTGTGTGTGTGTGTGTGTGTGTGTGTGTGTGGTCTTACTCTTGCCATGGTGAGTCCTCAGAGTGTGTGGCTGACGGGTGGATAAGGCCTGGTCAACCCTTAACCCCTCAGCTGTGTGTGCGTGCGTGGTCTTACAGTACGCTGGGTTCAGACTGGACGCGACAGCGGCGTGAAGCGAGGGCAATTTGAGGGTTCGTGTCCTGGAGCGCCAGAATCGGCGTCTGGTCTATTTTTTGCCCGCGAGCGAATGTGTGTGATTTAAGTTGATTCAGAGAATCATGAACAGAAGATCATCAGCCGCCCTCTCCCCTCCCTGATGGACCTTTCCACCTCCCGCTGCCTCAGCAGAGCAAAGAACATGAGGAAGCACAGCTCTCTCCCTGGCGTCCACCTGCCTGACCTGCTGCCCTCCGGCCGCTACAGGTGCATCAGGGCCAAAACCAACAGCCCGTGATCACCCCCCCCCCCCCCCCCCCAACACACACACTGTGCAATAAGTAACTACTGTGCAATATTTCATCAGCACAATGAGAATAAAGACATTCTATTCTATATGCGTTTGTGTGTGTATGTGTATTTATGTGTGTGTGTGTGTGTGAGTGTGTGTGTATATACGTGTGTATGTGTGTGTGTGAGTGTGTGTGTGTATATGTGTGTATATATATATGTGTGTGTATGTGTGTGTGTGTGTGTGTGTGTGTGTGTGTGTGTGGTCCTACTCTTGCCGTGGTGAGTCCTCAGGGTGTGTGTGTGTGTGTGTATGTGTGTGTGTGTGTGTGTGTGTGTGTGTGTGTGTGTGTGTGTGTGCGTGGTCCTACTCTTGCCGTGGTGAGTCCTCAGGGTGTCCAGCAGGTCGATGGTGGCGGTGCCCAGCAGCTCCTTCCTCAGGGTGTGGCAGCTCCACAGCTTCAGGTCCAGACGGCTCTGTGGTGTCACGTTGCTGCAGTGATACAGACACACAGTCAGACAGACACACAGTCAGACAGACACACAGTCAGATAGACACACAGTCAGACAGACACACAGTCAGACTGACACACAGTCAGACAGACACACAGTCAGACACACACACAGTCAGATAGACACACAGTCAGACAGACACACAGTCAGACAGACACACAGTCAGATACAGTCAGACAGACACACAGTCAGACAGACACACAGTCAGACAGACACACAGTCAGACAGACACAGTCAGACAGACACACAGTCAGACAGACACACAGTCAGACAGACACAGTCTGATAGACACACAGTCAGATAGACACACGGTCAGATAGACACACGGTCAGACAGACACACAGTCAGACAGACACACAGTCAGACAGACACACAGTCACAGACACACAGTCAGACAGACACACAGTCAGAGACACACGGTCAGATAGACACACAGTCAGATAGACACAGTCAGACAGACACAGTCAGATACAGTCAGATAGACACACAGTCAGACAGACACATGGTCAGATACAGTCAGATAGTCACAGTCAGACAGACACGGTCAGATAGACACACGGGTTATTAACAAACACACAGTCAGATTGTGTGCCCCTATCGCTGAGTGTGTTGCTGCAGCAGTAAGGCATTGAGAATGCTTGATCACATGTGCACACACACACACACACACACACACACACACACACACACAAGCATGTGCCTATAAACACTGCTAAGCAAGGTTGACAAAAAAACAGGCATACAGGGTCAGGTCCTCGTTCCACTGGAGCTCCAGGTGTCCACTGCGTTTGCCCGTCTTCTTGGTCTCACTGGTCAGGCCGTCTGCAGTCACCTCCACGAAGGAACTGAGCCTGGAGGGCCGACTGGGCAGCTTAGGAGACTGCGGCTTTGCTGAGACCACTGGGGCGGCGACAGAGAGAGAATACAGGAATGAGACAAAATGTAACATTGCGATTGGACGTACACCATTTTCCTGGGTGAAAAAAGAGAAAGGCCTGACTCCATCTTTAAATAAGAGTGGAGAGACAATAGCTGTGTTCGGAATCGCTCCCTCGTTCCCTCACTCCCTATTCCCTATATAGGGTTCACCATGTAGTGAACTACCTAGGGAACGGAGAAAATGTAGCGTACATGCACTGTTCCCTGGAAATCAAGGTAAATATTTGGTAATAAATAGTGGACTATATAGGGAACAAAAATTCTGTGGAGAATTCGGACACTATAAACAAAATGGCTGAAGCCCTATATAGTGCGCTATATAGTGAATAGGGAGCGATTCCGAACACAGCTAATGAGTCCTTGTGAGTCCCGCCTCACAGAGCCGTTGTGAGTCTGGCGTAGGTAGTGTGTTGTTGGTTAAACTCACTCCCCCTGTATAAATACCATCTGCCCGCGTCAATGAACAGCTAGCTTTTCATCAGTGTAGCTGGTTAAAACGGTGCTCGTCCCGCGCAAGACCAGGGTTCGAATTCCGCCCAGGGCAGCCGAAACGTGTGGGTTACACAAGCCAAAAGTAGAACACAAACATCCCTGTGGCTTGCACAAGAACAAGGAGCTAGTTTGTTGGTGGGGAAGCATTTAGGTCTGACAGCGGGATTGATGGGATATACAGTAAGAAGAGTGAGCGGACAGGGCATGGAGGATGAGAAAGAGAGGATGAGGTTGTGAGAAATCAGTCCTGACAGAGAACAGGGGAACATGAGAAGGAGGAGGAGGAAGAAGAGACGGGATAGGAGAGAAAAGTGCTGACCCAGACATAAGTGAGAGGTTTCCTGTTGGTTTCTTACCTTTCAAGATCAACTGGGACTTCTCTATGGTCTGGCCATTGCCAGGTCTAGTCACACTGACGGCTGCCATGACATCACAGCCCTGAGACAAACACACATACATACACACACGCACGCACACACACACACACACACACACACACACACACAGAAACAGACAGACAGTCAAACAGGCACAGACAGACACAATCAGTGACTAAACATAATTGATTTTACGACAAAATAAGTAAATGCCCATGTGACCGCTACCTTGTTCCCGCAGTCTATGTGATTCAGACATCCTACATTCAATTGACAATGATGCGGTGATTGACAATCTTGTCTGGACATGTTCTTCACCGTGATACCTGGCTAGTCCTCATCTCTGACTCTGAAGGTGGGTCTGGACATGTTCTTCACCGTGATACCTGGCTAGTCCTCATCTCTGGACATGTTCTTCACCGTGATACCTGGCTAGTCCTCATCTCTGGACATGTTCTTCACCGTGATACCTGGCTAGTCCTCATCTCTGGACATGTTCTTCACCGTGATACTGGCTAGTCCTCATCCCTGACTCTGAAGGTGGGTCGGCATGTGGACATGTTCAGCTGGCAGTCAGCACAGCTCGCCCAGCCGAACGATCATAATAACGCTCGTAATAGGTAAACAACCCAGCTAATATCACAACAAAGGTGATGAGCGCTAGCAGGCTAAAGTGCTAACGTTGAGCCATCTAGCGAGGTTGATACTGAACATCTAACACATTGCGCAGCTCACAGGAGCGGATGCGGTTTGTCATCTTGCCATCTACAGTATCTATCTTGTAAGCAAATAAAATACAGACCTTTATACATTACATTCTGAATAGAGACGTTGTATCCATTTTTAAATACCCTTGACTGCGCACAACAACAAACACGGAAGATGGTAGGTAGATAGGGTCCATGCTAAGCTAGCTGGCTAATAGCTTAGAGGGCTTTAAAAGGGCATGGGGATAAAATGACTACCTTGACGTACAGCCCCACATCCAGATCTGCTAGTGAACATACGGCACATGTGCTACCATATTATATGTATTGACATGGACGCATTCCCAAAATATTTCCCAAACCTTGTCCAGCTGTGGTCCAGTGGTATCGCGAGCTAGTTCACTTTCATTTCCGCAACAGTGTCACGTGATTCGCCGCAAACCATATCGCAATGAATTGTGGATATAAATCAATGCAAACTGAATAATTCCTTATCTGATAAGGTAGGCCTATCTGTTAAGACATTCAAGCGGCATTGTATATTTAATCATAAAACACGTGTTTTTCCATCATCATCAGTTTGTGCCTGGGATAAAGTCAATAAATGTAAAGTGCTGATAGATAGCCTACTGATTACAGACTGTCTGGAATAGAACAGAACTTCAAATACACCATAAATCCTTCATCTGTAGATATATAGCCTAGAATGAAATCAAGACTGTCCCATAGCATATTTATTCAGTGTTCTCATGTTATTAACAAGTCACCTTGCAAGAAAGATTGTGAAATGCTGAGTGTGTGCAATTCCCCAGAAGGTAATTTACTGAGTAAGCAGAAATGTTATCAGAGAGATCCAACTGAGTCACAGTATTACAGGAAATGATCCCCAGCAACAGACCTCTTCTCTTTGGATAAATCATCATAGAAACGAGCTGTTGGCTACGCTATTGCTTTCAGAGATAGTTTGAATGTGTTTAGAATAGGTCGAGCATCAAAAGCCCAGCTAGTTAAGGGACATGTGCCGTTCTACACATGTTCCTCCCCCAAAAAGTGTCTTCTGAACAGGTGAGGAATGTAGTGGCCATCTGTTCAGCTAGGGCTGCCCTCTCGACTCAGAGGACAAATGTCAACAGCGACTGCTTCAGCATGTCTGTGTGTGTGTGTGTGTGTGTGTGTGTGTGTGTTCTGTTGCCACCATATGCATGTGTCATAAACTGTATGATGAGAAAGAAAAGACTTTGAAAGTCGCCATGTTTTTTATATTTTTATGAGTGACGTAGTTGTCATGGCAATAAGTAATCACAGCCAGAGGAGGGCCTAGAAGCAGGCACAGCCACAGGCAGTTGCCGTAGTTACCCCCGGGTAAACAGCTTCCAGGAACTGAGAGAAGGGAGGATGGAAAAAAAACATGATATTAAACTACATGGATATTGGCAGCGTCTACATAAACAAATGGCTTGTTTTCATGTTATGCTCTTCAAGAACATAACGTGACGGCAGAGTGCCTTAGAATGCTTCTACGCAGATGGAATGAAAAGCAGGGTGGCTGTGTTGTTTTTCTCTACAGTAAGTTTAGTTTGGGATGAACTCCCTTAACACACATGATAGTGACGTTAAACCGCAATGCCTCGCCTCAAAGATCGTCATGAGGAGGAGGAGCCACAGATGAAAGATGTGCCTCCATAAAGTTCCTCGCTCCGTGCCATGTCCCAAACATTCAAATCACAGGCAGCAAGCATTTTCTTTACGGTTGCTGGGAATAGCAGAGCTCTTTTGGAACTGTGAATATTGCTCCCATATCTCCTCTTTAGTCTAGTGGTAGATGTTTGGGTTCCCATGTGAAGGCTCAGCAGTTTGATCCCCACCGGGATCCACACATTACATATTAGGAACCCATCTTGACAAGTCTTACCTCCTTGTATACTGAATTTGTATGTTCTGTGGATGTCAGACAGCAGGAAAACCGGCAGCTCTGTGTGCTTTGGGGCCACTCTTTTTAAACAGTGGTGTGTAGAAGTGTCTTCTAACGGCTGAGCAGGTAGAGGACACAGATATGACAGAGATATGGAAAAGGGAATGACAGGGAAGGGGCCCGAAGTTAGCAGTAAAGATACAGTAGCTCCTTTAAGAGGCATTGGGGAGATGAGACATGTGTACCTGTCACTCCATTTCTCAAAAGGAATATTCCAATTCCTCCACAAACTTGTCAGTGTTTCAACATCCCTGTATGTGGGCAGAGAATACTATTACACATCATCGCCGCACATGAGCAGATGATAACAGATTAGAGATATTGATATACAACTGACTGCCAGTCGACATAGAAACTGCGGTCCCCGTCGCACAGCACTTTAGTGCAGAAGTTTAGGTAGGGAGTGAGAGAACAGGAAGAGGAAGAGTAACCAGAGGAAGTGTGTTGGTACCAGTAACAGAGATTAGAGAACACGCCATAATGGTTGCCTCTAATAAAACACCACAGTACTTGCTCTTTGCACTGTCCTGTGATGCCCAAGTGACAGGAGAAGCTCAGAGAAAGTTATTTTAACTCGCAATCACTGAACCTAAAGCGCTGAGAGTGAGATGGTCACCTCTTTTCACTCCCAGAGTTGTCTGACGTCTGGAATATGGGCTTAATCCACTGAGTGAGCAAACAGGGTATTCCTGACTGGTCATTCAATATAAACGCACACATTCAAAAGATTTGGATGAATGCAAATGACAACTGTAGTAGACGAATGTATATATCTGCAGCAAACTCAAGTCTCAAGACTCAGTCATCTGCTGCATGACTCTCCTACCATGATCTGAGTTAGGACCACCTGGAAGAGAGGAGGAGGAGGAGGAGGGGAAGAAGAGCAGAACAAGGAAGAGGAGGAGTGAGAGAAAGATGAGGAGGAGGAAGAGGAGACAGAAGAGGTGGAGGAAGAGGAGGAGGATGAGCACAAGGGAGAGTAGAAAGAGGAGGAGGAGAAGAAGGAGGAGGTTGCATACAGCAACCCCTTGATTCAACCGTCATATCACTTCATCTGGTGCTAAGGACCAGATCAGACTGGGGCGTCAGGTGGTGTAACATCTGTTCTCACCATCTCATCAGCCTCTGCAGGAGTACATTGATGTGTGTGAGGTGTGGAGGGGACGTCTCTCTGGTCTGGGAGCCAAGAGGAAGTAGTACAGGTCTGAAAGGAGATCAAAGTCCACTGACAGCAATTAAATACAGTATAGGGAACAGGAACCTGTTTTCATATTGCAGAGAATCCAAATCAATGGTTGTACTGTATAGTACACTAATCCTGTATAGTACACTAATCCTGTATAGTACACTTATCCTTAGATAATTAGATAATTGTTATGGAAATTACTGTTCTAGTAAAAATGATTTACCAAGATTTGATAAATTACAAAGACAAAGGCTTAAGGTGTTTGGATGTAAATTCCTGGACAATAAGCAGCACAGAGAAGTACCTGTTAGGTGTTTATTGTGTTCTTCTGTTTGCTGTAATTCACTATTTTCTGTTCCTGAAAAATGCAAAAAGATCAACCACACAAAAGACAAAGAGAAATAATCATATCAAGCCTTTGTGAAAGACCAACAGCAATAGCCATCAGTAGCAATCAACACACTTGGATCAGCTAGCCACAATTAAACACACAACCTCAGAAGGCAAACTTGTAGGGTATGCACATTTAATAAGGCTGTTTTAGGCTTATTTGCGCCCTGGGTAATTCATTCAACAATTGGGCTTAATTGGTCCCTGGTTCTGACAGGCCCCACCACTTGGGGGCGACCTTGCCAGTACTAGGCCCTATGATGAAGTCTCCTACATCATAATTCTCCTTTCTCGTCTACTGTATATCACTCTGCTATCATCACCTCTCTCTTCTCATCTCTTTTTTCCAGTTCCCATACAACTGTAAACAGCTATTGGCAGCAGGCAGGCCTACCGGTTTGGCCAGACCTAGCCCTTTTTCTTCCATCTACTTTACCTTCTGCCACCCGAGAAAGGATTGCAGTGTCGAAAGAAGATTGCTGGCCATCACGGACAGTTAGGGTGAGGGTCCCCTCCTATCCTCTACAAGTCTACACGACACTGGTGAGACAGAGGATTGCACCTTCAGCTGCAGACATGGTGCCACGGTGCCCTACGGAGTGATATCCTGCATCTATCAAAATGATATCCTGTGTGATGGTCATATTATCAGACTGGAAAAAAATACATGTTCAGACATCGTATTACTTTCTAGCACCTTAAATAGACTTTCTATTTTTACTTTTTGTCACATTACATTACATTACAGTCATTTAGCAGACGCTTTTATACAAAGCGCCTAACAATAATTGCATTTACATTGTACACCGCTGACCTGGGAAATCTGTGGAGTCTTTTTGTTTTGATGTTCTGGGACCACTGCCTCTTGTGGTAGCAACATAGAACTGCAGGTCAACAACGACAGGGGATGGAGCGACAAATAGGATTCCCTCTTCTTCATTACATGTGACGAATAAAATAATCTTGAATCTTGAGAAGTCTCTCTCTCTCTCAGGTAAGGCAAGCACGGGTCAGCTCCTCCCCCCACTCACTTCAGAGAGGGCTCTAACTCCTCCCCCTCTGCAGAGTACAAGTGTGTCTTCACAGGGCTAGTATCCACCCCCCTCCACAGAACACTCTCCAGACCTTTCCAACTTATTTACTTCTTTTTTTTTCTTCTTTTTTTTAAAAAGTTTAGCTAAGGCATACAGTTCATATGGTGTTCATAAAAGAAATGGATATCAATTGATAATGTAGCCTATATGTTTTGATGTTCAAATACAGTGGCTATTACTGAAATAAATTGACCCCTATATAGGACCAGCAGAGGTCCCTGTTTACCATATCTGCCAAAGCCGGTCTCGACACTGTGCCTCCTTCTTGGGGCAAAGAGACTCCTCCGTCTCCCTATTGAAGTCTTTGATCAGATGCATTCTCCAGGGAAGTGCGCAAAACGCGCTAGAGTACCCGGATGTGTAGTTCACTGAGGAAGGAAACAATGACAAATACATGAGAGCCTCTTTAAAACTTCTTAAATTAAAAGATCATTATTAAATCATGTGTTTGAAATGCTTACAGTAGCCTACAATACCTGAGTAGCCTATTTATTCTGAATAACCCGGGGCTTGAACTCAGACACCAAGGGAAGGTCATGTTTGAGCCAAGTGAGAAGCTGGCAGTTTGACCTAAACAAGTATGTCACTGCTAGATATTTACACCATAGGAATCCTGCATGAACATATTAGTAGGCCTACATACTGTGATGGGAATGAGTTGTAGGACTGGACTGAGCATGGATTCACATTGACTGATTGGACTGGATTGAACACCGGTTGCACTGGTTGAGGCAAAGACTAGTCAGATGAGATGCAAACAAAAAAAACAGTAACAGCTACAACAAATATGAAACAGTAACATCTACAAATTAAAATTATTGTTACAAATCATGTCACACAGCACAGTGGAGTATGCATTCGCATTTTTATTCTGCATCCCCCTGGGCATGAACTCTTGTTGAGCTACCTGCCCTGTGAGAAGCCATAGATGGTTTCACACTGACTTAAACATCACAATCACAAGGGTTGCATGTAAATGTCACAGGTGCACGGAACATGGAGGTTTCAGGAGTTTCCATCAAATGTTTATTAAAATAAAGGCACCACCAAAGGCAAAAACCAAAACCAAAGACTAAATAAAAACAAAGTATACACTCAAGTGGAAAACAAAATGAGACAAAATGTAACATTGTGATTGGACGTACACCATTTTCCTGGGTGAAAAAAAGCCCTTATTGCATCTTTAAATAACAGTGGGGCAATGAAGTCATCTGTAGGCTTGTGGCCTGTGGCTTGCATATGCATGACAACAAGGTGGCTGTTTGTTGGTGGGGAGGCATTTAGGTCTACCAGGGGTATTGATGGGATACACAGTAAGTAGAGTGAACAGACAGGGCATGGAGGATGGGATTGTGAGAAATCAGTCCTGACAGAGAAGGGGACATGAGAAAGAAGCAGAGATGGGATGGGAGAGTAGGGGTGTACAATATGTGTAAGCAGAGCTCTGTATACAGATGAGTAAACTTAACAAAATATAAATAGAAGAATGTGGACACTGCAGTTTGAAAAATATAAATACAACTACTGTAAGTGACAGCTGTTTAGTTTTTCTTAACAAACTATTTGTCTGTCTGTTCAGTTTCCTTCTCTGTTCTGAGGTCTCTCTCTCTCTCTCTCTCTCTCTCTCTCTCTCAGGCAAGCAAGAGGCAAGCAAGGGTCAGCTCCTCCCCCCACTGACCTCAGAGAGGGCTCTACCCCTCCCCCCTCTGCAGAGCAGAAACCCTCACACAGCAACACTCTCAACACCTCTTCTGTCTCTCATCTCAACATTAATGTTCCTAAACGGCTTTTAACTCATGTTGTATGTTAGAGCCAATAGGCCTTAATTTTGTAGGCTATTTCTTTAACTGATTCGGAATATATGGTACCATCTGAATAAGAGACAGATTGTTACATACATAGGCTAGGCTACATCAGCAACAATATGCAACAGCAACAAAGTACAGGGAATGTTTTACAGGTCACAAGAAATCAAATAGTGGCCACTTTTTTAAACACATCTGCTGCTGCTGCCATCTCTGCCTGTTCTCCCCAGCTCACTCTACAGCTTCTTACGTAGCAATGATTTATTTTGTTTAGCTTGTAATGTTTCAGTAAAATTAGATTTTCATAAAAAGACCGCATGTCGGATGATACGTTTGAAGGCAAAAAATAGTCACAACTGCACGCGAAAAAACGTTGGTAAAAGCAAAATGGTTTCATTCAGCTGACAATCGAGTAGGGGGATCTTCCAAGGCCATGAAGGTGTGCAGCCCTGCTTTCTCTGACTAAAATGCAACCAATAACATTCAGCACACAGTATCAGTGACAGTTTTCAGTTCACATGCATTAAACACATATAAACATTGTCTGAAATAGTATAGGCAGTCTTAAGAGTCTTAAACCAGAAAGAATGCAGATGGATTTATAAACTACAGGATGCTGCTTTTCCGGGTGACTCCATAGATATGATCTCCTTTCTTTAATCTTTTGGATGTGTAAATTGATATGCATTGTTTTCTACATCTGTGCATTCTGTGTATGTTGTTCGAATAGTGTTGTATATTAGGTTTTGTATACGTATGTGTTTAAAAAAAATCTTGACTATGATTGTATATGTGTTGCTGTCCTCTATAGGTAGACCATTAGGTCCATGTATCATTTTCTGTGCCACCAGAGGTAGGCCTAGATATCAGCTGGAACTGATTGCTAATTATGGACAGGATATGGCCCTTGTTGCTTGCTGTAGCTTATTCAGATACCCTGACAAAGGCCTTGAGCTGGCCGAAACATGTTGGTCTGATTTTTCTACAATGAACCAGCCGCTTTTAATAAAGGCTTTTTATTTTTGAAGAGTTGCCTTGGCCATCTTCTTCTTTCTGATGCATTGTTTGAACTAGTATTGGTTTATCATAAGCCAATGGTGGCGCAGGACATTGGGAGGCAGGCTGAGTATTGTCCCCGGTTGGAGATCCCAGGCAGGGGAAATGAAGGGAGAGAAGGGGGGGTAGGGAAGCTAGAACGTGAGTGAGTCTGTTACCTCCACCTTGCTGTCTCCACTAGCTCACTCATCAAACATGATTAATACAAGCTCATAACCTTACACTAGTTTTGGGAATCTGTGGGTGATTCTTTGCTGCTTCAGTGAATTTACGTTGTAGTGATCTTTTGTTGGGCTGGAGTAGCCCCCCCTCACTTTGAGTTAGGTGTCATGAGTAGCTCCTGATACAGCAGCATTGTGCGGTCGAACCACGGTTGTGTCTAGTCACAAATTACTACTGAGTGAATGCAGTAGCGTCTTGTGGCTGGCCCACGGTAATTACATTCTTGTGTTTGTGGGTGTCTCTCCAAGTCAGGTCACTGTGGGTATGCTACTTTGTTTTCAGTTTATTTCAGTTACTTGGGTGTGGTTTGTGACCACTTCATTGGTGACTTGTATGTGGTGGGAGGTACTGGCCATTTTGTGGGGTCACATTTTAGTAATGCCATTTCAGTGGATACGGTGTTGTCTGTGTGGTGATTTGGTTGTGGCTTAAGTACTCCACTTTTTGTCTGGTCACTTGTTACTGTTTTGGATTGATTGATGTAGCACCTTGGTTAGTTTTGTGTAGGGCCGACTATTTGTCACAAACCCAATGGGTTTGTTCTTTATGGGTGGGGGTGTTTTGTTCTGGGTGACGGTCAGCTTGTTGACCTCGACCAGGCAGATGTGTCTTAGTCTGTAGGTCTGGACTGCTGATCAAGTCTTTGACCTTGGCCGGTAGTCCCTGCTGGGCATCACTGATGGGTCCCGGGGAGGCGGCCTCTAGTCCCCCACGCTTGGCGTCCCACTGGCTGAACATGGCTACCGTTTTGCCCCGACCATGGGCAGCACCGCAGTCCTGGTTCAGCACGGGAGGTGGGACACCAGCATCCTGGTCGAGTTGCTGCAGGCGTGCCGTCCAGGGAAGCAGGTCCTCTCCCTCTGCCAGGACAGTCATGAGTCCAGGCCCAGCTCGCTGCCCACGCTGGTGACCCAGGCTGCCCTCCCCTGGAGCCTTCCCAACAGCTTCTTGGTCACCTGACAACAGACAGATTTACAACATAGGGGTGGCGTTAAGATATGTATATTTCATAGGATTACACATGAAGTAAAAACAAACTCATGATTTCATTGTCATTCATTGTTAATCTTGTTTTGATCTTAATGAACGGATCCCTTATTCGCTTGCTCTCTCTCTCTCTTCTATCAGGAATATGAAACTAATACACAGCATTAGCCTAGTTTCTGAAGGGGTCAGGAAATCAGACATTGTTTACTTTTATAAGCTTGGAAGAAGCTGTGGCACAATACTGTGAGTTCATATGTGTATGCTAGCCAAATGTATGGAAGATCGGCAAGACTGGAAGCGCAGCCTCCTGCCGGAGGGGAGTGGTTCAGACAGTTTGTGTCCGGGGTGGGAGGGGTCGGACCTAATACATCCATGGGTCGGACACAATCCTTCTCACCGGCTGCTTCAGGGCTCTGGAGGCGTGCAGTTCCTGGGGAGATGGCTCCAGGGCCCTGAAGTGGGCAAGAAAGATTGTGTCTATAAATCTTGTCTATAAATACAAATAAGTGAGAGCTGCAAACACTGCAACATTTTTATTTTATTTACAAATGTATTTAAAGGTATCTGTTGTGTTTCCTTGTCTCTGCTTGCTCTGAAGGGTCTCTCTCTCTCTCTCTCTCTCTCTCAGGCAAGCAAGAGGCAAGCAAGGGTCAGCTCCTCCCCCCACTGACCTCAGAGAGGGCTCTACCCCTCCCCCCTCTGCAGAGCACAAACCCTCACACAGCAACACTCTCAACACCTTTTCTGTCTCATCTCAGCAGGGGTGCCTACCTACCTCTCATCTGATCCATCTTCAGTGTACCACAAACTATACCAAGACACTTGTATTTTCACCAACAAGCTATAGAAACAGCTGCAATGCAATGAAAGAATTGTAAATGTACAGAATAAAAGTAGAATAAATATATCAATAAATTAAACAGATATTTACAATATATACAAGTCCTCTAATTTCATCTTAATCTCCCTCAGCCACGGCTGGACCGATCCCCCCCCCCCCCCCCCCAAGACGGATCCCTGCCCCAGACGTCTGAGCATGTGAGGTACAGGGAGGGCCGTAGCAGGAGGCAGAGGGGTGAAGGATTGTAGTCTGTACATCTGAACTGCTGATTACCAAGTCTTTGAACTTCTGGTAGAAGAAGATCCTGCTGGGCATCACTGATGGGTGATCACGGAGGCTCAAAGCCCTGTACAAGAGTGTTGGATAAGAACAATTATACTGTGTATGAAAGTTAGGGACCCTGCTCCCACGACACAGTAAGCCACAGAACACGCCAAGAAATGGAAATCAATTGATAATATAGCCTATGTGTTTTGAGGTTCAGGTGCATATTAGGCCTAGTGGTTGTGACAGTACGGAAATATTTTTTATTGGCCTAATAGAGTTGCTCATGTACAATGCTGGCAAACTCTCTCTACTCTCTGGGAATCTTGATTTGTGTCCCATATATCTACTACACACTAAACCTAGATCTGTCTACGACACACTTAACTTAGATCATGCACGATTGAGTAAAATATTTGTTAGTAGGCCTACAGAGCAGACAGTAGCCTAGGCTGTAGGTCCTAACAGCGCTATATATTCTCATTTTCTAGCCTATATTATAATGGCAAATGCCCAGAAAGCAGACTTTTAACAACAACCTGCTCTCTCATTCCCCTACGAGTTGTGTGGGGTAATTTTTCCTCATCGACCTGCAACCGCTTGCCCTCAGACACATGCTCTCAGACCCATGCTCTCCTGTCTCATTCTTGTCAAACTGAGCAGCAGAAGCAGCGAATCCAGCAACGATAACACCGTGGTGACCGACCCAGACACATAAGAGCATCTATAACACCGTGGTGAACGACACAGACCCATAAGAGCATCTATAACACCGTGGTGAACGACACAGACCCATAAGAGCATCTATAACACCGTGGTGAACGACCCAGACACATAAGAGCATCTATAACACCGTGGTGAACGACCCAGACACATAAGAGCATCTATAACACCGTGGTGACCGACCCAGACACATAAGAGCATCTATAACACCGTGGTGACCGACCCAGACACATAAGAGCAACTATAACACCGTGGTGACCGACCCAGACACATAAGAGCAACTCTAACACCGTGGTGAACGACCCAGACACATAAGAGCTTTATGATAACACCGTGATGAACGACCCAGACACATAAGAGCGTTATGTTGGTGCCGAGCCTGGTTATCAGAAGGAGTAGCGGGAGACATGGCGTACTAATGTTAGGATAACGCGATAGTGTTTAGGCTATACGCTAGCAGTCTAGCCTCGTCTAGTAGAACGACATAATACTTTTGGGTAGGCCTGTAGGATATCCCTAAATCTTAAATAAATCATTTTCACGCTCGCTTGATGGAGTTTGACCGAATCGGGAATCAATTGATATCGACTCGAGATAGACACTGCTCGTCTAAAACGAGGACTAAACTTTGCATGCGAAAAGAGAGACGCTTTTCCGTAGAGCCACACAATACCGCCAGCAAATTAAACCAATTCGCTTTTAAGTTAATAGTTAATCATCATAAAAGAACCCCCGACATATATCCCAGAGACGACAAAATGAGGAACGCTTCACGAATTTGCGTGTCATCCTTGCGCAGGGGCCATGCTAATCTTCTCTGTATCGTTCCAATTTTAGTATATGTGCTGCCGAAGCGAGCACAAACAGAAGCCCGGGCTGGTTTCCTTAAATAGGTGGTGTTCCGGCAGACCCTTCCCGTCACGGTAGAGAAGTAAAGAGCCAATACAGCCCCCATAGAGTCCCTGTGGAGCGGTGGAGAAACAGTGTTTGAGAAATGCAGAGAAGTGAACAACAAAACAATGGCAATCTGCAGCTGTATTTGATTCTTCTTCTTTTGAGAACGCGTATTCCTCTTCAGCGAAGTACGCAAGGCATCAAGGGATATATGCAGAGTGAGTCTTCACCCTGGAGTCGTGATTGGTGGCCACTAACAAAAGACTGCTCCTCCCCATTTCTGGTCTGGCTTGAGCGTCGGGTCCCCTCCCCCTCTGCCTTCCTGTGCTTCTGGACTCCTTGAGAGAGAGAGAGAGAGAGAGAGAGACACACACACACACACACACACACACACACACACACACACACACACACACACACACACACACACACACACACACACACACACACACACACACACACACACACACACACACACACACACACACACACACACACACACACACACACACACACACTCCCTGAGAGAAAGACAGACACGCACACAATACTGATTATTAACTCACAGGGATTCTACATTCCCTGTAAGAAATGAGACCACAATAAATGTGTTTAAGTCCGTATTTTCAATTATAGGATAGATGTATATTTAATCACTTATTTTTTCCATTTACCTT
This sequence comes from Borostomias antarcticus, assembly GCF_949987555.1. Classification (NCBI taxonomy): domain Eukaryota; kingdom Metazoa; phylum Chordata; class Actinopteri; order Stomiiformes; family Stomiidae; genus Borostomias; species Borostomias antarcticus. The sequence goes on along the minus strand of NC_140251.1, from coordinate 565,288 downwards.
TACCTTGTTACTTGACTTTGCTCCACTCAGTAGCTAGCAGTAAGACTTGCTATCTATTTGCATGAGTATGTGACAAATAGAACTGACTTGACTTTATGAAAATAAATAACCGACCAAATTCAGTACCCCAAAACAGCCACTAGATGTCCTCCATGCACTGCAGATGGACTGAAGCAGCGTTATGGGACCCGGAGCAGGTATTCTAGAGGAGGCAGACAGAAGAAATATTAGAATAAACTTGTTGAAATAATGACAGCAGAGATTTTGATCCGATTTTTCAGTAAATTGCAACACATGCATGTAGTGTTGTCATATTTAACTAATAGGACCAAACTACAATGCAAATTTTCAGCAACATTTAAGAACAATTTTTTTCTTTCTGTATAAGGTTATAATTGTTTAGCAGTGACTATTCTTACGGCGGCCAGAAGTACCGATTTAAAGCATTTTAGTCATAAATACCATTTGAGCTATGGTGAGGTTTTGAAAACAGAATTTCCCCCAAACAAGATGCAGCGCCGTAAGAATAGCGGGCGCGTCTATTACGGCCGCCGTGATTGTGAACGGGTATATCATGTGTGCCCTCTGCTGTGGCCATTCTAAAGAAGTGTTATGGCCGTGGTGTAGAGCCGTGTGTTTATGGCTGTTCCCCCCTGTGTCTCTGCCCCCCCCCCCGCAGCTGTAGCGGGGTCTTGAGGGAGCGCATGCGCATGTCCCCCCCCCTCCTCCCTGTAGAGGGTTCTTGAGGGAGCGCACGTGGGGGATGGGAACAGGACAGTCGACTCTTTCAAGTTGTGTATTGATCGCAAGTGCACCTATTGTTGTATTTACATTTTTCTACTCTTGAACTTCGGCTTTAGCATTAGATTGCTCTTAGTCACTTGTTTAGAAAGGAGATGCACGTTGCTTCGGATAAAATCGTTTGCTAAATGACTAATGCAATATTATAAAGTTAATCAATTTAAACGGCCTATATCTAGTTTTAAATTGTATGCTACATTGATACCTATTGGTAACAGAAATTAGTGGCCCCTTACATAAACCAAAATAAACTGTTTCTACATTGGTGGAACATCAATAAAAAGAAATTCCCTTCGGGATAAATTAAGTTTCTACCATGATGGGCCTATCTACCTGGGAAAGGACATGTTTGATAGACCATCTACCTGGGAAAGGACATGTCTACCTGGGAAAGGACATGAAAGGACATGTTTGCTGTCTAGCGCACCTTTCCCAAAATCCCAACAGTCGGCCTAAAGTTGTCGTGTTCGTCACATTGTTTCTGCAAATTATAACAACAATCAACATAATTATAACATAGGCCTATGCTATTTAACGTGCAATAGCTTGCGGAAAAAAAACGTGTGCGTTTAAAATATCGATGCAAGTTTCACTAGATCTTTACCAACCGATGTCCGTGAACTTCCATCATGGCTGCAGCCCGCGGGCAGGTCGCTTCACCGTCTGGTCCTTCATCACTTTCCTAAAGACAGGTGTGATGACAGCGACCCTCGCGTTGAGAATATCCTGCAAAACATCTCAGCAACATATCAACATTTCCCCTCCAAGCAGGAGAAGTTTGGCACAAAACTAACCCTTAGAAGCGTCTTCCTTCACCAGCCTGATATCAACCTGAATCAACGTGCTGGAGTTTAGTGGGCGTGTCCAAAGGTCATGACCCGACCTCTCCACCTTCACCATGACCTCGTGACAATACAGGTGGACAACTAACGAATCACAGGTTAGGTTACTGTAGACTAACCCTAACCCTAACCCTGTAGATTAGGTTACTTTTGATTTCAGCAATGTCGCCTAATCTACAGAAATGTAACTACAAGGGGGCGATGCGATGTTAAAACACAACCTGAAACTACAATTATATATTTTTAAATTCTGATTTATTGGGGGGTTCCAGACGCCAGAGTGGAGAAAACGCCAGTGAGTCTGAATCGATCAATTACAGGATGTTTCAAGTTCTTCAAAGTTTTTATTTTATTTTTACCCACCCTATTATTGAATTCCCCATGTCTGGTCTGTTGGCTATATGTTTTGGATAATGTTGTCATGTGTAAAATATATGGATGGGATTATTGTTATTTGTTGATGAAGTGTTATATTGTTGTTTTCACATTGTTATATGTATGATGTATGATTTAACCAGGGCACCCTGAAAGAGACCTTGGTCTCATGGGCTCCCCTGGTAAATAAAGGTACAATTAAAAATGTTGTGATTTCAGCACTTTGAGATGAAATGCAAAGTGAAATGAAAAGTGCTTTGTAAATAAAATAAAATTAAATGAATTAGTGGGGCATCTCCATGTTAGAGCCATAAATAGGCATACTTGTGCAATGAGCAAAACACAATATGGCGGCGTTTTGCTTGTAGCACTTTACTCATTTGTTTAAGCAAAAATGTCCCTATATCAGGTACTATTCAGGGAAAACATGTTCATGGCTCTACTGAAGTCTTTTGTAATTTTCTAAAAAGCTCATCTTTTTTTTAAATGGGAATGGAGCGCCACCTCATGGACACACGGGGAATCACACCGATTTACTATCAACCCACCAGCAGTTGCAAATCAATGGGATAGATAGATTAGATTATTACAAATAAAATCCCATGAATGACTCGTATACGTACTAGGTAGCCTACAACGTTGCTGAGGTAGCAGAATGAGCATGCATAATTTCAGTGCACACAAATTGCCTACAGTATTTTGTATAGTATATTACACGCTTGTCTCTATTTCAAAAGTCCCTTGAAGCACCAGTCAAATGGCAACTAGACTGCTCCCCCTCCCCAACTAAACTTCTGAGACCATTCAACTGTATGGAGTTTGTTTGTTTATTTAATTATGTATTGTAAAAACAAATCTTGTACACAAAATAAAATATTAAAAAAGCATTCAAAACAGCATTTCCATGCTAACCACCAAACACTAGGCTTCATAACAGTAATCCTCAAATGTATCGAATGTTCTGGTGGATTTTAATAAAGAAGAAAGCAATGCATCTGAAAACACGTACAGACAAAACAGAAACATGAGCCAGATCCACCTGAGTTCTCTTGAATCATGTCAGTGAAGTGAGAAGATGTGGTCGACCTTTAACCTCCAGAACCTGTGTAGATCTGACAGGGCTGAGTAGGGGTTAGATCTGACAGGGCTGAGTAGGGGTTAGATCTGACAGGGCTGAGGAGGGGTTAGATCTGACAGGGCTGAGTAGGGGTTAGATCTGACAGGGCTGAGGAGGGGTTAGATCTGACAGGGCTGAGGAGGGGTTAGATCTGACAGGGCTGAGTAGGGGTTAGATCTGACAGGGCTGAGGAGGGGTTAGATCTGACAGGGCTGAGTAGGGGTTAGATCTGACAGGGCTGAGGAGGGGTTAGATCTGACAGGGCTGAGTAGGGGTTAGATCTGACAGGGCTGAGGAGGGGTTAGATCTGACAGGGCTGAGTAGGGGTTAGATCTGACAGGGCTGAGGAGGGGTTAGATCTGACAGGGCTGAGTAGGGGTTAGATCTGACAGGGCTGAGGAGGGGTTAGATCTGACAGGGCTGAGTAGGGGTTAGATCTGACAGGGCTGAGGAGGGGTTAGATCTGACAGGGCTGAGGAGGGGTTAGATCTGACAGGGCTGAGTAGGGGTTAGATCTGACAGGGCTGAGTAGGGGTTAGATCTGACAGGGCTGAGGAGGGGTTAGATCTGACAGGGCTGAGGAGGGGTTAGATCTGACAGGGCTGAGTAGGGGTTAGATCTGACAGGGCTGAGTAGGGGTTAGATCTGACAGGGCTGAGGAGGGGTTAGATCTGACAGGGCTGAGTAGGGGTTAGATCTGACAGGGCTGAGTAGGGGTTAGCAAGATCCCTGGTCTGTGTGTGAGGATACTACAGTATTCTCATTCTGGTTGCCTACCCTACACCTATACAATGTTCTCAGGTCTATACAAGGGCCTTGAAGATGGGGGTGTCAGAGTGATGTGTGTCTGGCCTGGGGTCTTGAGATGGGGGGTGTCAGGGTGAGAGGGGGTGTCAGGGTGAGTCAGGGTGATGTGTGTCTGGTCTGGGGTCTTGAGATGGGGGGTGTCAGGGTGATGGGTGTCTGGTCTGGGGTCTTGAGATGGGGGGTGTCAGGGTGATGTCAGGGTGATGTGTGTCTGGCCTGGGGTCTTGAAGATGGGGGGTGTCAGGGTGATGTGTGTCTGGTCTGGGGTCTTGAGATGGGGGGTGTCAGGGTGATGTGTGTCTGGTCTGGGGTCTTGAGATGGGGGGTGTCAGGGTGATGTGTGTCTGGTCTGGGGTCTTGAAGATGGGGGGTGTCAGGGTGATGTGTGTCTGGTCTGGGGTCTTGAAGATGGGGGTTGTCAGGGTGATGTCAGGGTGGTGTGTGTCTGGTCTGTCAGGGTGGTGTGTGTCTGGTCTGTCAGGGTGGTGTGTGTCTGGTCTGTCAGGGTGGTGTGTGTCTGGACTGGGGTCTTGTTCAAATACTGACTGGATTGGTAACAGCTGTGTAGAGGACCACAGGGTTTCACCCATCCAATCATGTTAGATTGGAGATTATCCCCGACTAGAGGAACGAAAGATGGATTTACAGAGCATTCAGACAGGGTCCTGGTCCAGGTGAGCGTTGAGGGACAGGGTCCTGGTCTAGGTGAGCGTTGAGGGACAGGGTCCTGGTCTAGGTGAGTGTTGAGGGACAGGGTCCTGGTCTAGGTGAGTGTTGAGGGACAGGGTCCTGGTCTAGGTGAGCGTTGAGGGACAGGGTCTAGGTGAGTGTTGAGGGACAGGGTCCTGGTCCAGGTGAGTGTTGAGGGACAGGGTCCTGGTCTAGGTGAGCGTTGAGGGACAGGGTCTAGGTGAGCGTTGAGGGACAGGGTCTGGGTGAGTGTTGAGGGACAGGGTCTAGGTGAGCGTTGAGGGACAGGGTCAGGGTCTAGGTGAGTGTTGAGGGACAGGGTCCTGGTCTAGGTGAGTGTTGAGGGTCAGGGTCCTGGTCTAGGTGAGCGTTGAGGGACAGGGTCTGGGTGAGTGTTGAGGGACAGGGTCCTGGTCTAGGTGAGTGTTGAGGGACAGGGTCAGGGTCTAGGTGAGTGTTGAGGGACAGGGTCAGGGTCTAGGTGAGCGTTGAGGGACAGGGTCCTGGTCTAGCTGAGCGTTGAGGGACAGGGTCTAGGTGAGCGTTGAGGGACAGGGTCCGGGTCTGGGTGAGTGTTGGTGAGCGTTGAGGGACAGGGTGAGCGTTGAGGGACAGGGTCCTGGTCTAGGTGAGTGTTGAGGGACAGGGTCCGGGTCTAGGTGAGCGTTGAGGGACAGGGTCCTGGTCTAGGTGAGCGTTGAGGGACAGGGTCCCGGTCTAGCTGAGCGTTGAGGGACAGGGTCTAGCTGAGCGTTGAGGGACAGGGTCTAGGTGAGCGTTGAGGGACAGGGTCCCGGTCTAGCTGAGCGTTGAGGGACAGGGTCTAGCTGAGCGTTGAGGGACAGGGTCTAGGTGAGCGTTGAGGGACAGGCTCCTGGTCTAGGTGAGTGTTGAGGGACAGGGTCCTGGTCTAGGTGAGTGTTGAGGGACAGGGTCCTGGTCTAGGTGAGCGTTGAGGGACAGGGTCCTGGTCTAGGTGAGCGTTGAGGGACAGGGTCCGGGTCTGGGTGAGCGTTGAGGGACAGGGTCCTGGTCTAGGTGAGCGTTGAGGGACAGGGTCAGGGTCTAGGTGAGCGTTGAGGGTCAGGGTGAGTGTTTAGGGACAGGGTCAGGGTCCAGCTGAGCGTTGAGGGACAGATCTTAGTTGAGCGTTGAGGGACAGGGTTGGGTCTAGGTGAGTGTTGAGGGACAGGGTCAGGGTCTAGCTGAGCGTTGAGGGACAGGTCTTAGTTGATGGTGAGGACGTCACTCTGGATCTCGTGGCTGAGCTGGGTCTGCAGGTCGCTCAGCTTCTTCTTCAGCACGGCCAGGGCGGACATGACGATGGTCTCGGGCCGCAGCGACCCGCACGATTCCACGTTGTAGTAGAACCTGGTGAGGTGGGGTCACACGATACCACAGGACGGGTCACGAGGTCACGTGTAAACAATAGACATAGAATTCCCAGAATGTTGGGGTAGAAGCAAGTCAAACTATGGCGCTTTGTGGGGCAGGTGCACCACAGATGCCCTAGAGGAATTATATTTCTGTGGTCTCAGCTACAACTTCCGTTGCCATGAGAGACTCAGTTGTTCAGCCCAGGCGAGGCGGAAGAGCTCACCGGTTGATTACTCACCTCTCTGACTCAGTTGTTCAGCCCAGGCGAGGCGGAAGAGCTCACCGGTTGATTACTCACCTCTCTGACTCAGTTGTTCAGCCCAGGCGAGGAGGAAGAGCTCACCGGTTGATTACTCACCTCTCTGACTCAGTTGTTCAGCCCAGGCGAGGCGGAAGAGCTCACCGGTTGATTACTCACCTCTCTGACTCAGCTGTTCAGCCCAGGCGAGGAGGAAGAGCTCACCGGTTGATTACTCACCTCTCTGGCTTTCCGGTGGGGTCGTAGGGCGCTTGAATCTCATCCTCCTCTATCTCTGAATACTCACTCTTCGGCCTGAGACGGAGAAGAGAGATTCATCCATGCAGGAAGTGAATATTACGGGGAGGTAGTCTACATATATTCATGGAACACCTTAAGAGTAAGAGTGAGGATCCTGGTAGTACTACCTCATCCATTTCCCAACATGATATAATAGCATAAACATGGTAACGTACCATTCCTCGGGTCGTGGGAATACCGTGTGCCTGAGTGCATTGTCTGGGTCGTACTCAAAGGCCACCCCCGCTGTTGGATTCCACTTGGCGTGCTCCTTGCCAAAGCCCTTCTTGGCGTAGGCTCTGAGACGCAGCTCCTGGCCCTTACGAAGCTTCACAAGCAAGATGTCTGCCGAGGAGTAAGCAGAGCCCAGAGGAGGATGGGGGTACAGTAAGAGAGGGGGGGGGGGACAGAGAGGAAGGAGAGAGAGAGAGAGAGAGAGAGAGAGAGAGGACATGTGTGAAGTGTTAGGCTCCATATACTGCTAACAAAACACTTGAGTAGTAACCTATGACAGTATAATCTTACCATCCTGTTCAACGTAGTCATTGGGGTCATTATCTCGACTCCTGGAGGTCACCTGAAGTTCATAACATATGAAAGGTCAGTCCAGCCCTACTCAAGTCTCCACGAGAGTGAGAAACAAGCCGGGCATTTTGGGGCTTGTGTTGAGAGGCGTCTGACTCACAGGGATGACCCGAGGGTTGTTGGAGAGCAGGTCTCGTGAGGTCACGTGTCTGGTCTGGTCCTCTGTGCAGCGCACGTCCATGGTCAGCTCAACGGAGCACTCTGGACAGAAATCATCACAGGTGCAGTCCTGAGGGAGAGAGGGGAGGAAGAAAGGTGTAAGGAGGGAGGGAGGGAAGAGAATGCGAAAATGTTTTCAGTAGAATAATGTAACAATGACTGTTGATGGAGAAGAATTTGCCATTTTGAGTGTGTGCAACATAAGAATGAATGACAGTAAGAGAGAGAGAGAGAGGAGAGAGGAGAGAGAGAGAGGAGAGAGAGAGAGGAGTGTGTGTGTGTGTGTGTGTGTGTGTGTGTGTGTGTGTGTGTGTGTGTGTGGTGATTGAGAACTTACTCTGGAGTATTGCATCTTATCCACTATGTCATCACTGGTGAGAGGGATCAGTCCTGCAGATGAAAACAGCAGAGTGAAGTTAGACCTGTTAGAACACTGTCTCTATAAGGTTCTAGAGCAGACTGTTAGAACACTGTCTCTATAAGGTTCTAGAGCAGACTGTTAGAACACTGTCTCTATAAGGTCCTAGAGCAGACTGTTAGAACACTGTCTCTCTCAGGTTCTAGAGCAGACTGTTAGAACACTGTCTCTCTCAGGTTCTAGAGCAGACTGTTAGAACACTGTCTCTATAAGGTTCTAGAGCAGACTGTTAGAACTCTGTCTCTCTAAGGTTCTAGAGCAGACTGTTAGAACACTGTCTCTATAAGGTTCTAGAGCAGACTGTTAGAACTCTGTCTCTATAAGGTTCTAGAGCAGACTGTTAGAACACTGTCTCTATAAGGTCCTAGAGCAGACTGTTAGAACACTGTCTCTATAAGGTCCTAGAGCAGACTGTTAGAGTGATGTCTCTCTAAGGTTCTAGAGCAGACTGTTAGAACACTGTCTCTCTTAGGTTCTAGAGCAGACTGGCGACAGAGAACGTACCCACTCTGTGAGCAATGAATTCATCGTGAAGCACAGAGGAATTGGCATCAATCTGTATCCAATCGATGGCTGAAACGAGAGATTGATGCAGGTTGTTTAATGGTCATTTCAGAGGGTGGCTGTGGTCATTTCACTTTCACCCTTGGGTGAGGATGTGTGGAGGTTAGGGTTAGGATGTGGGGAGGTCTTGGGTGAGGATGTGTGGAGGTGTGGGTGAGGATGTGTGGAGGTTAGGGTTAGGATGTGGGGAGGTCGTGGGTTAGGATGTGTGGAGGTCTTGGGTGAGGATGTGTGGAGGTCTTGGGTGAGGATGTGTGGAGGTTAGGGTTAGGATGTGGGGAGGTCGTGGGTTAGGATGTGTGGAGGTCTTGGGTGAGGATGTGTGGAGGTCTTGGGTGAGGATGTGTGGAGGTTAGGGTTAGGATGTGGGGAGGTCGTGGGTTAGGATGTGTGGAGGTGTGGGTGAGGATGTGTGGAGGTCTTGGGTGAGGATGTGTGGAGGTGTGGGTGAGGATGTGTGGAGGTCTTGGGTGAGGATGTGTGGAGGTCTTGGGTGAGGATGTGTGGAGGTGTGGGTGAGGATGTGTGGAGGTGTGGGTGAGGATGTGTGGAGGTCTTGGGTGAGGATGTGTGGAGGTCTTGGGTGAGGATGTGTGGAGGTGTGGGTGAGGATGTGTGGAGGTGTGGGTGAGGATGTGTGGAGGTCTTGGGTGAGGATGTGTGGAGGTCTTGGGTGAGGATGTGTGGAGGTCTTGGGTGAGGATGTGTGGAGGTGTGGGTTAGGATGTGTGGAGGTCTTGGGTGAGGATGTGTGGAGGTCTTGGGTGAGGATGTGTGGAGGTCTTGGGTGAGGATGTGTGGAGGTGTGGGTGAGGATGTGTGGATCTTACCTATCGTTGCAACCTCAGACATGAAAACACGGCGGATGGAATTGGCAACCCTGTAGGAGACGTACAGAAACATGAGACATATGAGGACCTCCAGTTACAAATGTCGTGTGGATTTATGTATAATCCTCCTAACCTTCTGTATGGATGGATACCAGCCACCCCAACCCATACCCCTAACCCCAACCCAACCCAACCCCTAACCCTAACCCAACCCATACCCCTAACTCCAACCCAACCCAACCCATACCCTAACCCCAACCCCAACCCATACCATACCCAGTAGATCTAGTCTACCTCCAACCAAGACAGCAGATAAACAAGCAAGCTAGCCGGGCATAGCTATCAATAAGATCATTCCTTTATACTACTGATTCCACACTGTAATAACCTGCAGAGTAAAGACAGCCATGTTAACTCAGCTAACTCAGCTAGCGGCCATTATTGATTAGCTAGCTGGTTGTGAATACTTACGCCAGGTCGGTGTTTTCAATGACAAATTTAACATTCTCGTCAGATAATTCTGTGATTTTCACGGTCGGCTGGTTGGCATACGGCATGACTAGAGAACAGTGTGCTGTTTAGCAGTTAGCATGCAGTGCTGTTCGTTCCGGTACGTCTGTTCGCACTACCGCTACTTCGGAATGAAGGATAATAATTGAGAAGTAGCCGGACACTCATTGGTCAAAAAAGGTAAATAAGATCAGTGATTGGCCACTTGACGAGTGGGCGGGTTCTTCTTTCATATCCGGGTCGCGAGACGCGTAGACGCATCCGGGTCACTCATGTCCTCTTCGTGTTTTTCAAAATAAATGTACGTTATTTTAATTATTTAAACAAACCATCCAAAACAAGTAGTCAATCAGGTAAAATTAGGGACACCAATATACAACTCTCTGCTTCAATAAGAATGGTTGTAGGATATTTTGTGTTGAAACTATTGCTACCTCCAGGCCATGGTCAAACCTTATACCCCCTCCCGACCGCTACTCTGCTACCTCGGGGGGCTGGTTTCCCTGTCACTCTGAGGCCCCTGCTACCTCGGGGCGACTGGTTTCCCCGTCCCTCTGAGGCCCCTGCGGTCGATCGACACGGTCATCAACACGGTCACGGCTCTTCTCTGTCCTGGCCCCACGGTCACGGCTCTTCTCTGTCCTGGCCCCACGGTCACGGCTCTTCTCTGTCCTGGCCCCACGGTCACGGCTCTTCTCTGTCCTGACCCCACGGTCACGGCTCTTCTCTGTCCTGGCCCCACGGTCACGGCTCTTCTCTGTCCTGACCCCAAGGTCAGGGCTCTTCTCTGTCCTGACCCCAAGGTCAGGGCTCTTCTCTGTCCTGACCCCACGGTCACGGCTCTTCTCTGTCCTGACCCCAAGGTCAGGGCTCTTCTCTGTCCTGACCCCACGGTCACGGCTCTTCTCTGTCCTGACCCCACGGTCACGGCTCTTCTCTGTCCTGACCCCACGGTCACGGCTCTTCTCTGTCCTGACCCCACGGTCACGGCTCTTCTCTGTCCTGGCCCCACGGTCAGGGCTCTTCTCTGTCCTGACCCCACGGTCACGGCTCTTCTCTGTCCTGACCCCGCAGTGGTGTAACGAACTGCCCACTGACGTCAGGACAGTCTTTCGTCGCAGGCTCAAAACTCATCTCTTCAAGAAGTACTACCAGGATCCTCCCTCTTAAGCACATACTGTATTTTAGATTGCTATTCTTGCACTTTGCCTTTAACACTAGATTATGCTCTTAGTCACTTGTTTTAAAAAAGAGATGTACTTGAGTTCTGTCAAGTAGTAGTACATTGGCTTTTCCTACGTTAAATGCAATTGGTTAGTCGCTTTGGATAAAAGTGTCTGCTAAATGACTAATGTAATGTAATTATTAAACCCCCCCCCCCTCAAAGTATTATCAACGACTATTCTGTGATAATTAATATGTTTATTGAGGAACTCTAAATGAATTGGGGCACACGTGTCAAAAACAATGCACATTTTCGTGTCCTTTTATACAAAAGGAAAATCAGGGCTAAGAGAGGATGTGTGGAAAAACCGTTTTAAAAGTGCAGTCAAGTGAAGCCTCACACCAAACCACTCCATCTGCAGAGGAACAGTTCAGACCTAGGGCACAGTGATCTAGTGAAGACAAGCTACAAAGAGAGACCACACCCCACCAGCCCCTGCATATTACAGATAAGAGATGCCTGAGTTGTGGACATGGAGAAGCTCGGCTTCAGGGTGTCACACAGAAAGGGGGATGGAGGGATAGAGAGAGAGAGAGAGAGAGAGAGAGAGAGAGAGGATGGTGGGACAGACAGATCCACTCTGCTTCATCGTCTCTGGTTAACACCAGTTAGATTCTTCAGCTGAAAACAAGACAGAAACACTCAGTTCAGACTTGACTCACTAGACAAGAGATCACACTATATACTGCACACTGCTCTCACAAGATCACACTATATACTGTACACTGCTCTCACAAACAGTACATGACATGACAAAACAATTTCAACCATCTTTACGTTCACAAGGCGGAAAGCAAGGCCCTCAAGTTCTGAATGTCAGTTCAAGTTCAAATCCATATGTAGGTATGAATCTCAGGATCTGAAACTTTAGTTCGGGTTTATTATATTCATAAATACAGTAGTAAACTGTAGACATACTGTATCATGCTACACTGGGAGGACCACCGAGGGTAATCTATGTGATGTATTTGTGGGAATGCACCCACCGTGATTGCAGCTCCAATAACCCCTTGCACCACTGCTTCACCGGTAGACTTGACCTGCAGAACATAAACAAACAAACAAATAAATAAATAAACGGACGAATTAATCAAAAAGTTGTACTGAGACAAACTCTGATTTAGTTCAAACTCTTAACAGTTCAGTTGTTAAGTGACTACTTCAATGAGGGATTAGGCAACCAGGGACAGCCGGTGGTGAGGAGGAGCAGGACCTGTTTGGCTGTGCTGGCCATTTTGACTATATCCTGGATACGGTTGTCGAGGAAGGTCCAAGTGTCCTGGAAGTCAGGGGAGGAGTCCTGCAGCATCACCAGCTCTGTGGTGTTGAAGATGCCCGTCAGCGCTGCCCGCTTAGTGTACCAGTTCAACTGAGACAGGAAGAGAGAGAGAGAGTTAGTGACAGCAATGAATGAAGGATATGAATATAACCTTGGAGAGAGAGAGAGAGAGAGAGATAGAGAGAGAGAGAGAGAGAGAGAGAGAGAGAGAGAGAGAGCAGTAACCTTTGCAGAGGCAGGCCAGATATTCCTGAGTGGGTGATGAAAGGGGGAGAGGAAGAGAGGGGAGGGGTATTGGGTGATGAAAGGGGGAGAGGAAGAGAGGGGAGGGGTATTGGGTGATGAAAGGGGGAGAGGAAGAGAGGGGAGGGGTATTGAGGCCGAGAAAACCCACTCACATCTGTGGAACGATCTCCAGCGTAATACCACATATCGTCCACCAGGGTAGACAGATGCTTCAGGCTGTCTGGGATGTTATGGGGGAGCAGCAGAATACTCATCGCCTGGAGAGAGAGAACGAGAGAGAGAACGAGAGAGAGAGAGAGATGGACAGAGAGGTAGAGAGATAGAGAGGTAGAGAGAGACAGAGATACAAGACAGAGAAGTGGAGAGAAAGAGGAGGAAGAATATTATATAATGCCCAGTCCCAAATCATCCCTCTGAGCCCCATCACCTCTCTGTACATCTGTTCAAGGGTTCAACACATGAAATCAGGGTGACCATCGCCACCCCCACACTAGAGCATCACCACACTAGAGCATCACCACACTAGAGCATCACCACACTAGAGCATCACCACACTAGAGCATCACACTAGAGCATCACCACACTAGAGCATCACCACACTAGAGCATCACCACACTAGAGCATCACCACACTAGAGCATCACCACGCTAGAGCATCACCACACTAGAACCACACTAGAGCATCACCACACTAGAGCATCACCACACTAGAGCATCACCACACTAGAGCATCACACTAGAGCATCACCACACTAGAGCATCACCACGCTAGAGCATCACCACACTAGAGCATCACCACACTAGAGCATCACCACGCTAGAGCATCACCACACTAGAGCATCACCACGCTAGAGCATCACCACACTAGAGCAGCACCACACTAGAGCATCACCACGCTAGAGAATCACCACACTAGAGCATCACCACACTAGAGCATCACCACACTAGAGCATCACCACACTAGAGCATCACCACACTAGAGCATCCCGACACTAGAGCATCACCACACTAGAGCATCACCATCACCACGCTAGAGAATCACCACACTAGACCATCACCACACTAGAGCATCACCACACTAGAGCATCACCACACTAGAGCATCACCACACTAGAGCATCACCACACTAGAGCATCACCACACTAGAGCATCACCACACTAGAGCATCACCACACTAGAGCATCACCACGTGATGATGAGATGACGCAGTGCCTAGAGTTCAACAGGTTCAACGTTTAAAGGATTAATGGTCGCATGGACTAAGAAGACCTCGGACCGGTCATTCAGGTAAGGTTCAGGCAGGTAACGTACCTGTGGCCATGTCTCCATGTAGGGAATCAACATCCTCAGTCTGATCTCAACCGCATCTCTTAAGAAATCGGCTGTTTTCTTTGGCCTGCAAGAGATCCTGCCGTTAGCATGTTGATGCTTCCAAAATGCAAAAACCACCAAGCTGCAGCTGCATATGACCGCACAGAGCAAATACCAATATGTTTTCGTCTTAAAATGCATAACATTTGCTACGCTTACGCCTAGCGTCCACACCACTCCGGCGTTTTCAAAGCCCTAAAACGGAGACTTCGGAAAACACTACTGACCCCGTTTTAGTTTGAACGTTCCAGAATAGCGTTTGGACGGGTGGAATCGGAGTTTTTAAAAACGATGACGCAGACTCCTCCGTCACATGACCCTTTCAAAACAAACCCTAGATAAATGTGTTAGTGTTGTGTACAGTAGCCTGTGTGTCCTGTACTGTACATACTCAGCCTGGCCCAGCTGGACCTGGTTGTGCTGCTCTGCTAGGAGCTCGGCCAGCTGAGCGTTGCACTGACTGATGAAGAAGAGGACCAGGTCTCCGGCCCCGCTGGGAAACATGCCTGAGGAAGCAGTGGAGAGACCTACGGTCTACACACACCACACACACACACACACACACACACACACACACACACACACACACACACACACACACACACACACACACACACACACACACACACACACACACACCACGCTATTAGAGATATTCATAGAAAGTTCACAGACCTTGAATACTCCAATCAATTCAACCACCTCACTCCACTGTCTACAACTCCACCTAGCTCAAACACACTTGTGCACAGCGCGCACACACACACACACACACACACACACACACACCTCGGCCCCTGCAGCGATGGCGTCCATCGACCAGCCGTGCAGTGGGACAAACTCCAGCGCAGCGGCGAGGATGCGAGTTTGCAGCTGTTCCTCGGTCTCGTACTCCTCCCCCTGCTCCCCATCCTGGTCTGTGTAGCTGCGCGGTCACCATGGCGTCCAGCACACAGGGAACACAGAACACGGCTCGTCGTGAGAGGACACTTGTTACAACATGAAGTTCAATCACTGCATCACCGGACGGCTCTTTTGCTCCTTAGCCAAGATTTGATGACAACTGAATGACACTATTACAATTATTACAATTACAATTATTTTGTAACTGAATTACATTATTCTTCAATACACTGCTATATTGGATATACATGCAAGTCATAGCCGAAAGGTTCCATACTGCTCTAGTACTCATCTGCCCAGTTCTCAGGGCTGTGTGCTGACCTCGTGTTGGGCTGGGGAGCCTCTTCAGCCACCGTGTCCGACGCCGAGGCCTCCTGAGAGGATGCTGTGGTGGGCTCTTCCTCTGGACACGCTGCTGCTGCGCTGGTGGTGGTGCTGTCCTGCTCTGAGGACTGGGACTGGTAATGCTCGTGGTAGGAGGGTGTAGAGGAGGAGGAGGAGGAGGAGGAG
Source organism: Borostomias antarcticus (assembly GCF_949987555.1). NCBI lineage: Eukaryota > Metazoa > Chordata > Actinopteri > Stomiiformes > Stomiidae > Borostomias > Borostomias antarcticus. The sequence continues at coordinate 550,142 of NC_140251.1, read as the reverse complement.
GAGGTGGTGGAGGAGGTGGTGGACGCGGGGTCTTTATCGGATTTAGAATCTTCCTGGAGCCTGAGCAGGGCGCAGTGGAAGCCCCGTCTGAGCCCAGGGCCCTGGGGACCGCCTCGGGAGACTGGGGGAAGCACAACTACAGAGAAATCACCGGCTAGGGTTTGTTTTTTGACTGGATTCCGATGGTTAGAGATGCCTGCCACTGTTGCCTGATATAAATAAAGCTTTGATTGATTGATTGATTGATTGATTGATATAGTCACTGACTGCTGTAATGCGTCCTTTGACGAAATAATCGAACAGGTGAGAGGCGTTATAGCCTAGGGCAAAATAAGTAGTTAAACGTTAAAACCAGACACCTGCGGTGGCCTTAATACTGTAACTACAGTAACTCCCTTAATACTGTAACTACAGTAACTCCCTTAATACTGTATCTACAGTAACTCCCTTAATACTGTATCTACAGTAACTCCCTTAATACTGTATCTACAGTAACTCCCTTAATACAGTATCAACAGTAACTCCATGTAAATATCAACAGTAACTCCATGTAAATATCAACAGGCTGCCTGAGACGACGCTGGTTAATCAAAACACGTCATCGTGGCTTTTAGTTTGAAAGTGGAAGAGCTGATTCTTGCTTTTATGGTCACGATTGGTTTTTTAAGTCTCAGGTTAGCATGCAAAGAAGCAACATTAGGCTGCAGTGTGTTACCCATGGAGGTATGGTGTTACCCAGCTAATAACTCTGTCCTTCATGATCACCTTCTTTGGCAAGTGTCATTGGTTGGCTAGGAAGTCAGCTGACAGCTGCAGGCAAGCTAATGCGTGCAAGACCTGGTTAAATCATGGATCCAGGATCAATATGTCCCTGTGCCTCTGGGAATTGACAGCTAAAACCAATAAACAGCTAACAAGACTTGTCTCACCGCAGCTGAGTCCCCGCAGGGCTGTCCCAGCTCGTAGTCCTCTTAGCAGCGCCGCCATGTCCAGCTGCTCTACACTGCGCAAGCGCGTCTTCTGGGATTTCATGCGACGCAGAAGCGATGGGGGCGGGGCGTTCCAGCAGGGGTGAGTTCAGCCCCGACAAAACGGAGCAAAACGTTTATCGAAACAGATCCGGTGGTGCGTTGAATCACTCCGATTGGGTTAAAGTGGAAACCGTAACAAAACGGTGCACGCCGGTTTTCAGATTGAATATGGCCCAGCTACTGCAGCCGAAAGTGGCCCAAATGTTTTGCTCATATGTGAGTCAGGTTTGTTTTTTTCTGATATTTTAAAATCAGATTTGCACCACTTCCATATGTGGTCCTAAATCAGATATGTGGTCCTAAATCAGACATGTCAGATGTTTTGCAATGTGACCTCAGTGTGAACAGCCAACAAAACATCAGATCTGAGCAACAAATCAGAATTGAGCACTAAGGCTGGCAATGTGAACGTTAGACTGCACACAGCGACCTGAGAGCATAGTCGGTCATCATATTATATACTGTAGTAAGATGAGGATATTTTATGCTTTTATAATTTGGAGTTACAATATTGTTTAACAACACGTTTGCTGTTTCCTCCCAGTGACCAAATGCACACTCTGAGTAAACAGACAAAATAGAGCAGTGGAAAAATACAGAGAATTCCCCAGACCTGGTGTTGCCTCCTCAGCAGCTACCACAGACTGGTAGAACAGTGTTCTGGCTACCACAGACTGGTAGAACAGTGTGCTGCTACCACAGACTGGTAGAACAGTGTTCTGGCTACCACAGACTGCTAGAACAGTGTTCTGGCTACCACAGACTGGTAGAACAGTGTTCTGCTACCACAGACTGGTAGAACAGTGTTCTGGCTACCACAGACTGGTAGAACCACAGACTGGTAGAACAGTGTTCTGGCTACCACAGACTGCTAGAACAGTGTTCTGCTACCACAGACTGGTAGAACAGTGTTCTGGCTACCACAGACTGGTAGAACCACAGACTGGTAGAACAGTGTTCTGCTCCCACAGACTGCTAGAACAGTGTTCTGCTACCACAGACTGGTAGAACAGTGTTCTGGCTACCACAGACTGGTAGAACCACAGACTGGTAGAACAGTGTTCTGCTACCACAGACTGGTAGAACAGTGTGCTGCTACCACAGACTGGTAGAACAGTGTTCTGGCTACCACAGACTGGTAGAACAGTGTTCTGGCTACCACAGACTGGTAGAACAGTGTTCTGCTACCACAGACTGGTAGAACAGTGTTCTGCTACCACAGACTGGTAGAACAGTGTTCTGCTACCACAGACTGGTAGAACCACAGACTGGTAGAACAGTGTTCTGCTACCACAGACTAGTAGAACAGTGTTCTGCTACCACAGACTGGTAGAACAGTGTTCTGGCTACCACAGACTGGTAGAACAGTGTTCTGCTACCACAGACTAGTAGAACAGTGTTCTGCTACCACAGACTGGTAGAACAGTGTTCTGGCTACCACAGACTGGTAGAACAGTGTTCTGCTACCACAGACTGGTAGAACAGTGTTCTGCTCCCACAGACTGGTAGAACATCCTCAGCAGCCTGCTACACACGTCAAAGGACCTGAGCCTCCTGAGGAAGAACAGTCTGCTCTGTCCTTTCCTGTAGAGGCCTCAGTGTTGTCAGTCCAGTCCAGTTTGTTGTTAGGGTTAGGGTTCTCTCAGGAACTTGTATGAGTCACCATCTCAACTTCCTCCCCCTCGAGGTTGAAGGCCTCTTGTTCCTCCTGAAGTCCACCACCAGCTCCTTGGTTTTGCTGATGTTGAGTTGAGCTGAAGCTGGTTCTCCTCCATCAGACAACCACATCCCTGTACTCCTCCTCATCACCCCCTCATCACATTTTTATAGCTATTGGTTAACTAGCCAGTAAATGTCATCCCAATATTTTCATGGCACATGATAGGCGGCACATGCTATGATGATGACATTCTAACATTAGCATGACTGGATAGGATAGGATGACTGGATAGTGAAAATGAACAGTAACCCCTCCATCGTGGAAACACCCGTCAGTGCACTGAGCATGACGGTCGCACTGCTCCCGGCCAAACCACGCCCATCTGGTTGGCTACCATTTCTACGGAGTCCCTGGCCGTGTCCGAAATGCATACTACCTGATATATAGTATGCGAAATGTAGCATGCTACATCAAAACTGTGCATACTACATCTCGCCTGCTATGTAGTACCTACTATATAGCATGTAGCAGGTAGTATGCATTTCGGACACGCCCCCTGAAGCGAACGCGCCCAATCGTTTGCTCAGCACGCAGCGTGATGACGTCGTTGTTGTTGTGACCGGCGGGGAGGCGGAGCAGGTAGGCTAGCTAGTGTGCTCAAGTAGGTAGTGTGCTCAAGTAGGTAGTAGGTAGTGTAAGTACCTACATTCTTCATCGGAGCTTTGAAGAGTTTCTAGATATTCTTGCCGGCAACATCCGGGTTCTCCCGAAGGTCCAGTGATTGAAGTCTTTTCCTCGTCGTGTTTTCTACTCAGTCTAAAGTGGGTCGTGTTCCTACTCAGTCTAAAGTGGGTTACAAAAGACAGACTGCGTCACACCAAGACCGTTAGAAGGAAACACGTCTCACCGCTTTATCTCTAACCATTCTGTAGAAGTTTAAAGAAAAAACAATGGTGAGTTGGCAAAACATGAACTAGACTCCTGTGTGTTTGGGTGTAATGTTAGGAGTTGATTCGTCTGGCTGATCGTGAGCCCAGTGGTTCTCTGTGTTGCCTAGTCATGCTGAGGTCACTGGTAATGATTGCTGGTGTGTTTCACACTCAAAGCTCCTTGTTCAAAGGTTGAAATTCAACAGCCAGACAGAAATTCAAGATACATTTGATTTCAGTTGTACAAGCAGGTGTTCTGCTAATTTCACAGTATAGAGAGCCTAAGAGGAAGCAGGAAGAGCCCATGGGATCCATGCATGGGACCAGGCCAGGTCAAGCCTGGCTTATGTGCGTGGCTGGCTTGTTTCTGTTCAGGACTGGTAGGACGCAAAACTGTGAAGCAGTTATTCCAGAACGAGTTTAAAATGATTAAAATAGGTGAAATCACTATTAGTCTGGCCACGTTGAGAGCTCCAGGACTGCGAAAAGGACAGTCAGTTCAGTTCAAGAGCTGGCATGCGAGATCGACTTTACAAGGTTTTGGTGAGGGTTAAAAGAATGTAATGTCGGCTAGCTAATATTATCTAACTTGCGAGTTAACCGACATTAGTAAAAATGTAGCGAGAAATGCACTCAACAATTTCCACCGGCGACACCCGAAAGATTGCATGTGCGTGTGTTGTGTGCCATGGCCCCTCTCGCTATGGGTGCACTGTGTGGGTGAAGAAAGCCCCCCCATTGGCTCCTGTAATTATTATTATTAATAATAATAATCATAATAGTTATTATTAATATTATAGGAAATAATTAAAGGCGACTGGATATGATGACCTTATAATCAGTAGTGTAGTCGAGGGTATACGGAGTATACCCATCTATTTATCGACAGACAGTATACCCACTCCTTATGATACATACACTGATTTGCTGCTGTTGCTGTATTTGTAATAGACAGCTCTTGCTCATCCTTATTGCTGTGTTGTGTCCAGGAGGCCATGGCAGACTTTGGGATCAAGGCGGGAGACAAGGTGTTGGTGGTGTGGGACGTGCCCTCGTCTCCAGAGAGCCTGAAGGACTTGGTTGAGACGCTGGCGGCCGTGGTGGGCCCTGGGGGCAAGGTGTCGCTGGAGAACATGGCGAGACTGATGATGTGTGAGTGACGCCTCACCTGATCAGTTTAGACTGACTTTGAGAGTGTAGTGTTCAAGTCTTTGTCTATAACAACAGGTCCTCTGATCTCCTGGCGTCTCCTCTCCTAACCTCCCCTGACATGTCCTCTCTCCTCTCCTCTCCTCTCCTCCCCTCTCCCCTCCCTTCTCCTCTCCTCTCCTCTCCTCCCCTGTCCTCTCTCCCCTCCTCTCCTCACCTCCCCTGTCCTGTCCTCTCTCCTCTCCCCTCCTCTCCTCCCCTGTCCTGTCCTCTCTCCCCTCCTCTCCTCCCTTGTCCTGTCCTCTCTCCCCTCCTCTCCTCTCCTCTGCTGTCCTCTCTCCCCTCGTCTCTCCAGCCTCTCATGCAGCGTCGACCTATGACTGGGTCTTGTCCAGCCTGCTACCCGACAGCTCATCTGTGCACAACGCTGAGATTCTGGCAGAGATGGCCAGAGTCATCAGACCCGGAGGAAAACTAGTGCTGGATGAAGCAGTCACAGGTGAGGGGATATCAGATGGGAGGGAACAAACTCATTTGAATATTGTGTTACATCCAGTCAATCAGAGTGGTGAAACTAATTCTTTAATAAAAAAAATGGTCATAATCAAAGCAGATTTAATATCATGTTGGAACTTTGTTGAGTGACCTCTGACCTCTATCACCAGGAAGTGAAAGCCAAAGTGTGAGGACTGCTGCGAAGCTGATGTCTGTGCTGAAGCTGGCTGGGCTGATGTCTGTCACAGAGGTGAGTGCGTCTCAAGAGGGTCTCAAACCTCCGCCGAGGTCAGAATCAATCCTGTTCAGTCACACAATATAGATCCATTTCCCTAGATTAGCAAACCTTTAACACGTGTCTGTCCACGTTGGCAGGTGAGCTCGGGGCCCCTCACCCCAGAGGCGGTGTCTGCCCTGAGGACCGCCACAGGTTTCCAGGGCAACAGTCTCTCCAAGGTCCGCATGTCCGCCACAAAACCCAACTTTGAGGTGGGCTCCTCCAGCCAGCTCTCCTTTGGGAAGAAGACGACCAAACCTGGTGAGCGCTCTTCCTCTCCTCAGTCCCTCTGTGAGGGGGGTGTGTGTGTGTGTGTGTGTGTGTGTGTGTGTGTGTGTGTGTGTGTGTGTGTGTGTGTGTGTGTGTGTGTGTGTGTGTGTGTGAGAGAGTGTGTGTGTGTGTGTGTGTGTGTGTGTGTGTGTGTGAGAGAGAGTGAGAGAGTGAGAGAGTGTGAGTGTGTGTGTGTGTGTGTGTGAGTGTGTCTTTCCCCTCTCTCAACCTTTTAGATCTTACCAGTTACCCTCCCTTGTGTTCTGAAGTTGTGTGTTCTTAGCTGTTGTTTATTTGTTTACTGTTGTTGTTGCGTTGCAGCAGAGAAGCCTGCTCTGGACCCCAGTGCTGCCAAGATGTGGACCCTGTCTGCCTTAGACATGGACGACAACGATGTGGTGCGTACGTGTGTGTGAGTGTGCGTGCGTGCGTGTGTGTGTGGAGACTAGCAGCGTGTCCCCTGCCCACCTGGTCCCACAGTGACCTCAGTGGAGTGTTTGGTTGATGATCTTGATCTGGTCTGAGAAGCCGTTCTTCTTCACGAGAGTGTGTGTGTGTGTGAGTGAGAGTGTGTGTGTGTGTGTGTGAGAGAGTGAGGGTGATTAAATAAATAAAGGCCCTCTCCTCTCCTCTGGTCCGTCTCCCCGTCTGCTGTCGTCCAGGACCTGGTGGATTCTGACGCTCTGTTGGACGCAGACGACCTGAAGAAGCCCGACGCCGCCTCCCTCAAAGCCCCCACGTGTGGCGACGGCGCCGCCAAGAAGAAGAAGGCCTGCAAGAACTGGTGAGAACCGGATCTCCGGCCTCGCTGGTGGAACGTCAGCAGTGAGCATCTGAGACTGTGTTGAACAGATTAACCTAATCCTGGGTTTAAAAACGTCAGATGAGATTCTCAAAAGAATATTGGCCCTATTGGTCTGAGAATATGATTAATCTGTATCTGGGTAAACAGACTTGATGTTTTTCATTTGTTTATTGTTTAACTTTTATTTAACCAGGCCGGTCAATTAAGAGCAAATAGTTATTTATAATGACAGCCTGGTGAGCATGGTGCTAAGCTAGTGGACAGGATGTGATTGAGACTCTGTGTGCAGCTCGTGTGGTCTGGCTGAGGAGCTGGAGCAGGACGGCAAGGGAGCCCAGATAAAGAGCCAGCCCAAGTCTGCGTGTGGCAGTGTGAGTCTCTCTCTCTCTCTCTCTCTCTCTTCATCTATACACAACACATGTATTTTAGACCCATTGTTATGTGTAGGTTGTGCAGTCCAAGCTAGGCCACCTCATTCAGCCCTGTATGTTTCACTGCATGTCAGTGTTTCTCAGTGACCTTGTTTAAGATATCTGCCGTGACATCATAAGGTTATGGGTTTGAATCCCTTTCCCGTGAGCCATTCTGGCTCAGGAAACGCCGACCTGCTGTTTTGGGATTTACCCTGAATGTTTTGTTTGTTTATTTTTTACAGTGTTACCTTGGCGATGCCTTCCGCTGCGCCAGCTGCCCGTACACGGGGATGCCCGCCTTCAAACCCGGCGAGAAAATCCTTCTGGACAACAGCAAGCTGGACGCATAGGAACCCGCGCCCACAACGCCGCTGTGCACGAAAAACACATTCTCCTGTCATCCTAAATAGGCAATCCTTATGATTTGTAGATTAATCGGGAGGCACAGACGCCTCGAGGCCTTGCTTGCTTTGACCGTGAGCGAGCGCACGTTCTGTCTGACCATCGCTATTTACATTCCATCCCACCACGAGAGACGCTCGCCAACTAGCCGCCCCGGGCGCCACATGACGCATCAGATGGAGGCAGCGCGGTTACCAACGCTAAGGAGATGAGGAGAGCGATGGAGGATAGAGAGACACCTCATGAACCCCTTCCTCACCAGATCCCCCTTCAGCACCTGGATCACTATCCTCAACATTTCACATGATTGGGCCGAACCACTGATCTACAAATCAACTTCCCCAAACACTGACCCTGGATCAGCTCATCTGTGCGTGTGGCTCAATGAGTGATCCTCTGTAATGTGAGGTAATGAAGTTTTCACAGATATCACGGCCTGTCTCTTGCTGATTGAAACATGCCAATAAAGTTGTAATAGATTGAAACATACCAAAAAGTTATAACAGTAAGTTAATGGCTTCCTTGAACAAACAAAATGTTATTGTGAATCAATTTCTCTAAGGTAGACTAGTGACCATGATCCGGTCAACATCTGAATATCATTCTGTACTTCTGTATTTCATGGAATGGAGTGTTTGCCAAGTGCCATGCACACTTTCAGCAGACGGGTGTTAATAATTCTTGCCAGCCAGCTGACCAAACGTCAGTTATATAAAGCTTGTATAGTTTGTGAAGAGTATTTTCAGTTTCTGCAACAACAAAAAAAGTTAATGTGTTTATGTTTTGTTCTGTTTTGACAAATGGACTGCACTTGACAAAATAAAAAGGGAATGATAAAGTTATTTATTTCCGGAACATTCCATTTAAACACTCTGCGACAAGTCATTTGTCACTTTGACATCATATATTCCCAGATCTGTTTCAGACACATCACAGCAGCCAAGAAAAACCAAGTCTATAAACTCTCAGCATGTAGAATTAGCATATTCATATTGGGACAATAAGAAACATTTCTGAAATGGTCCATAACATCGTCCCATAGTAGTATTTGGTTTGCCTTTCATTCATGTCTTGTCCTTTGAGTGGGAGCCAATCACAGTCTCCATCCACTCCACTCTGCTGCGCCATAGGCTCAGAAGGGAGGGGCCTAGTGGGATCTTCTCCAATGGGGTTTGAAAAAGAGACGAGAGGTTTCTGAGTTTCAGCGGGTCACTGGGCGTCCACGGCGAAGTCCATCTTGATGTCTCCTAGACTGGGGTCAAAGGTGAAGCTGTAGGACACGGAGGCCCGTCCGTCCCCCGAGGTCTCCCAGGGGCTCCTGAGGAAGAACACGCCCTGCCTGCGATGGGGACTCCACTGACACGCCCCCTGCAGGGAAGAGAGGGGGGGTTACAACGCTAGGGATATTTAGGGCTTAATCCTGGAGAGTCTCTCTGTTCAAAGCGCTTTTGAGTCTCAAGCCAGTTAGTAAATAAAGGCAATCGAAGGGAATATTAAATGGATTAGTGACTGAAAGTAGCCATGGTAACCTGTTCATTGACTGGCCCCGTCAGGCCCATGCTGACTGTGATGTCATCGGTCAGGTGATACTCCATCCACAGGGCGACGCCATGGCAACGGCCACCCCTGGAGAGAATGGGAACAGAGTCAGTAGTCAGGTGACCTGGAAACATCATATCAGGGTGGAGCCTCTTCATCAGCTGATTACAGGGCAGCTGAGAGCGTGGCGGTGGACCAGAGAGAGCTTACCTCACAAGTGGAACGGATCCCTGGCAGCTGATTGGCTGCTGAGGGACGCACTGCGTGAAGTCAAAGGTCATGACAGGCGTGGGAGTGGTCAGGGCCCGGCAGGGGTACTCCCACAGAGGGTGTGGCTCCGCCTCACGAGACTCACGGAACTCCAGTGATTGCTGAGAGAGAGAGAGAGAGAGAGGGAGAGAGAGAGAGGGAGGGAGAGAGAGAGAGAGAGAGGGAGAGAGAGGGAGAGAGGGAGAGAGGGAGAGAGGGAGAGAGGGAGAGAGGGAGAGAGGGAGAGAGGGAGAGAGAGAGAGAGAGAGAAAGAGAGAGAGAGAGGGAGAGGGAGAGAGAGAGGGAGAGACAGAGAGAGAGAGAGAGAGAGAGAGAGGGAGAGAGAGGGGGAGAGAGGGGGAGAGAGAGAGAGGGAGGAGGAGGGGTAGAGGAAGAGGAGAGGATAATGGAGAGTGGACGGATTTGATGTGTTGTTACTGCAGTTTTAAGCGGGCGTGGAATGAGTGAACAAACGGAGGAGAGAGGGTCCATGTTGATGACTCACCTGCACCATGTCATCCATGGGGCCGACGTCGAAACCCTCACAGCTTCCACAGGGAGCCCTGATCCTCCACAGGTCCTGAGAGGACGAGGAGGGAGGGGTGCAGGGGGGGGAGGGGGGAGTTGGGGGTGAGAGAAGACAATAAAGACCAAGGAGAAAAAAATGTAAGAGTTTATGTGTTTATTTTTTGGCCAAAAACGGCTCTTTTGATGGTAAAAGTTGACTGACCGACCCCTGTCCTAAAACGACACTGGACTCCCTCCTCCTCTCTGTCCTACCCTCCTCCCTCCCTCCTCCTCTCTGTCCTACCCTCCTCCCTCCCTCCTCCTCTCTGTCCTACCCTCCTCCCTCCCTCCTCCTCTCTGTCCTACCCTCCTCCCTCCCTCCTCCTCTGTCCTACCCTCCTCCCTCCCTCCTCCTCTCTGTCCTACCCTCCTCCCTCCCTCCTCCTCTGTCCTACCCTCCTACTCCTCTCTATCCTACCCTCCTCCCTCCCTCCCTCCTCCTCTCTATCCTACCCTCCTCCCTCCCTCCTCCTCCTCTCCTCCCTCCTCCTCTCCGTCGTACCTGGAACTCCACGGCGACCATGCAGAGCGTGGCTGAGCAGGGCAGGATGGTGGCGTCGGGTCGGAGCAGGCGGGCCAGGGCGGTCCGACAGTACCAGAAGAACAGGGAGTGCCAGGGAAGCAGGCTGGTGCTGAAGTACGGCTCCCCCATCAGAACCGAGATCTGCACAGAACACGAACAGCGCCGAGCGCCACTCAGAAGCTACACATGAAACCAGCGCTACACATGCTAACCAGCGCTACACATGAAACCAGCGCTACACATGCAAACCAGCCTTCGCCGTACTAAAACCATCATTGCAGATCCTCAAGGCGTTTCTCTGTAGGATTCTGAAGCCGGGCAGAATTTGTAGCCTAATTTGCATTCGTCAACATACATAGGTCTGCACTCTGCAGGTGTGTGTGTGTGTGTGTGTGTTGGCGCACTCAGGAGCGTACGACAGCTCTTCAGTACCTGTTCCCCGTCCAGGTCAGTGCTGGACAGCTGGTCGGGTCGAATTCCCAGAACCTGAACCGCTCCTTGCATGGAGTTGGCGTC
>NC_140251.1:529317-534317 GCF_949987555.1 Borostomias antarcticus | reverse complement strand
GAACTACCTCCCTCTCTCTCTCTCTCTCCCTCCCTCCCTCTCTCTCTCCCTCCCTCCCTCCCTCCCTCCCTCCCTCTCTCTCTCTCTCTCTCTCTCTCCCTCCCTCCCTCCCTCCCTCCCTCCCTCCCTCCCTCCCTCCCTCTCTCTCTCTCCCACCCTCTCTCTCCCTCCCTCTCTCTCTCTCCCTCCCTCCCTCCCTCCCTCTCTCTCCCTCCCTCCCTCTCTCTCCCTCCCTCCCTCTCTCCCTCCCTCTCTCTCCCTCCCTCTCTCCCTCCCTCCCTCTCTCCCTCTCTTTCTCCCTCCCTCTCTCTCTCTCTCTCTCTCCTTCTCTCCCTCTCTCCCCCTCTCTCTCTCTCTCTCCCTCCCTCCCTCTCTCTCACCTCCACAGCGTAGCAGAAGTCAGCCCCAGCAGAGAGGGCCATCATAGACAGCAGGCCTGTCCCGGTGCCGATGTCCAGAACGATGACCTTCTCCCCGCGAGCCTTCACCCTGCCCACCGCTGCCCGGATGCCCTGGTAGTACTTCTCATTCTGCAGCCAAACAAGTGGACCTTCCAGGGTCAAATACGCAGATCAAACACTTCAAAGTGGATGAAAGGATTTAAGGCGTGTTTGATTCGTGTCAGTGTTTGCACTTGTTCCACTAACATTTGGGGTACACCAGTGGTGTAGTGGAGGGTACACAGAGGTATACAGAGTATACCCACTTCTTTAAACGCCACTAATGTAAAGTCTGTAACATTTCTGCTAAAGTATATACACCCAATTCTTTAGTCTCCACTACACCCCCGAGGTAAACCAAACCAAGCGCACCCCAAGTATCAACTCACCCTGTCACGGTCGTGCAGCATATCGGCGTAGCAGGACCTGAGAGACAAACCCATCTCACATGAGCCTCCTAGCACACCGGCTAGGCTACTACATCATCATCATCATCATCATCTAGGCTACAAGTGCACAAAAGTCATGAGCAACTTATTGAAACGTTAGCTAGCTAGCCCTAACCCTAACCCTAGCTAGCTAACACACACACATTCTAGCAATAAGTAAATGACACAGAAATCACTCTCAAACGTACTTTACGAGACTACGTCAAAGTAGCTAAGTGAATGTGTGTATGGTTCCTAGCTAGCTAGCATGCTTACCGGCTGATCTCCTGGTGGTAGTCATACTCCTCTAGTTAGCATGCTTACCGGCTGATCTCCTGGTGGTAGTCATACTCCTCTAGTTAGCATGCTTACCTGCTGATCTCCTGGTGGTAGTCATACTCCTCTAGCTAGCATGCTTACCGGGAGATCTCCTGGTGGTAGTCATACTCCTCTAGCTAGCATGCTTACCGGCTGATCTCCTGGTGGTAGTCATACTCCTCTAGCTAGCATGCTTACCGGCTGATCTCCTGGTGGTAGTCATACTCCTCTAGCTAGCATGCTTACCGGCTGATCTCCTGGTGGTAGTCATACTCCTCTAGCTAGCATGCTTACCGGGAGATCTCCTGGTGGTAGTCATACTCCTCTAGCTAGCATGCTTACCTGCTGATCTCCTGGTGGTAGTCATACTCCTCTAGCTAGCTAGCATGCTTACCTGCTGATCTCCTGGTGGTAGTCATACTCCTCTAGCATGCTTACCTGCTGATCTCCTGGTGGTAGTCATACTCCTCTAGCTAGCATGCTTACCTGCTGATCTCCTGGTGGTAGTCATACTCCTCTAGCTAGCATGCTTACCTGCTGATCTCCTGGTGGTAGTCATACTCCTCTAGCTAGCATGCATGGTTTAGCATGCTTACCTGCTGATCTCCTGGTGGTAGTCATACTCCTCTAGCTAGCATGCTTACCTGCTGATCTCCTGGTGGTAGTCATACTCCTCTAGCTAGCATGCTTACCTGCTGATCTCCTGGTGGTAGTCATACTCCTCTAGCTAGCTAGCATGCTTACCTGCTGATCTCTTGGTGGTAGTCATACTCCTCTAGCTAGCATGCTTACCTGCTGATCTCCTGGTGGTAGTCATACTCCTCTAGCATGCATGGTTTAGCATGCTTACCTGCTGATCTCCTGGTGGTAGTCATACTCCTCTAGCATGCATGGTTTAGCATGCTTACCTGCTGATCTCCTGGTGGTAGTCATACTAGCTAGCATGCTTACCTGCTGATCTCCTGGTGGTAGTCATACTAGCTAGTATGCTTACCTGCTGATCTCTTGGTGGTAGTCATACTAGCTAGTATGCTTACCTGCTGATCTCCTGGTGGTAGTCATACTCCTCTAGCATGCTTACCTGCTGATCTCCTGGTGGTAGTCATACTCCTCTAGCATGCTTACCTGCTGATCTCCTGGTGGTAGTCATACTCCTCTAGCATGCTTACCTGCTGATCTCCTGGTGGTAGTCATACTCCTCTAGCTAGCATGCTTACCTGCTGATCTCCTGGTGGTAGTCATACTCCTCTAGCATGCATGGTTTAGCATGCTTACCGGCTGATCTCCTGGTGGTAGTCATACTCCTCTAGCATGCATGGTTTAGCATGCTTACCTGCTGATCTCCTGGTGGTAGTCATACTCCTCTAGCATGCATGGTTTAGCATGCTTACCTGCTGATCTCCTGGTGGTAGTCATACTCCTCTAGCATGCTTACCTGCTGATCTCCTGGTGGTAGTCATACTCCTCGCTCTCCTCCACCCAGTCCAGAGACCCCGTCGTGGGGTTTGCTCGTCCGCAGAACGTCTTCATTGTTTCAGTCAAACTGGAAATACTCAAATAGCCTTTAGGGTTCAGTTTATTGTGTGTATTCTAGATGTTATTGTGTGTATTCTAGATGTTATTGTGTGTATTCTAGATGTTTTGTTTGACTACTTCTGAATCAGATGGAGGGATTCATGAGCACTGCCTCAACGTGGGAGCAGACATGCGCAGACACGCTTTCCCTATACCACGCCCCCTCCCAGTCACGTGATCGAGGGTCATATTTATTAACCTCTTCTATTCTGATTTGTGATATTATCATATTCAAGCGAATTAATACAATAATGTGAATCAAATAGCCATTCAGACAACATAGTTTTATTTCTATTTAATTGTACATAGCTCGGTCTGAATATACACATAATGACAATATATTACAAAACACATCACATTGACATTGTCGGTGCGTGAGAGATAGTGAGTGAGAAGCATGCAGTTACTTTCTGAGGCCGTTTCAATTCAATAGATGAATATGAAATTAACCTAACATCCTATTTATTTTCCAAACAAACTGGGGAGGTATTGAGGAGTGGTCTGTTAGGGGACATATAGTGAGGAGTGGTCTGTTAGGGGACATATAGTGAGGAGAGGTCTGTTAGGGACATATAGTGAGGAGAGGTCTGTTAGGGGACATATAGTGAGGAGTGGTCTGTTAGGGGACATATAGTGAGGAGTGGTCTGTTAGGGACATATAGTGAGGAGAGGTCTGTTAGGGGACATATAGTGAGGAGTGGTCTGTTAGGGGACAAGTGAGGAGTGGTCTGTTAGGGGACATATAGTGAGGAGGTCTGTTAGGGGACATATAGTGAGGAGTGGTCTGTTAGGGACATATAGTGAGGAGGGGTCTGTTAGGGGGAGTGGTCTGTTAGGGGACATATAGTGAGGAGTGGTCTGTTAGGGGACATATAGTGAGGAGTGGTCTGTTAGGGGACATAGTGAGGAGTGGTCTGTTAGGGGACATAGTGAGGAGTGGTCTGTTAGGGGACATATAGTGAGGAGTGGTCTGTTAGGGGACATATAGTGAGGAGTGGTCTGTTAGGGGACACATAGTGAGGAGTGGTCTGTTAGGGACATATAGTGAGGAGTGGTCTGTTAGGGACATATAGTGAGGAGTGGTCTGTTAGGGGACATATAGTGAGGAGTGGTCTGTTAGGGACATATAGTGAGGAGTGGTCTGTTAGGGGACATATAGTGAGGAGTGGTCTGTTAGGGGACATATAGTGAGGAGTGGTCTGTTAGGGGACATATAGTGAGGAGTGGTCTGTTAGGGGACATATAGTGAGGAGTGGTCTGTTAGGGGACATATATTGAGGAGTGGTCTGTTAGGGGTCATATAGTGAGGAGTGGTCTGTTAGGGGACATATAGTGAGGAGTGGTCTGTTAGGGGACATATATTGAGGAGTGGTCTGTTAGGGGACATATAGTGAGGAGTGGTCTGTTAGGGGACATATAGTGAGGAGTGGTCTGTTAGGGGACATATATTGAGGAGTGGTCTGTTAGGGGACATATAGTGAGGAGTGGTCTGTTAGGGGACATATAGTGAGGAGTGGTCTGTTAGGGGACATATAGTGAGGAGTGGTCTGTTAGGGGACATATAGTGAGGAGTGGTCTGTTAGGGGACATATAGTGAGGAGGTCTGTTAGGGGACATATAGTGAGGAGTGGTCTGTTAGGGGGACATATAGTGAGGAGTGGTCTGTTAGGGGACATATAGTGAGGAGTGGTCTGTTAGGGGGACATATAGTGAGGAGTGGTCTGTTAGGGGGACATATAGTGAGGAGTGGTCTGTTAGGGGGACATATAGTGAGGAGTGGTCTGTTAGGGACATATAGTGAGGAGTGGTCTGTTAGGGTCATATAGTGAGGAGTGGTCTGTTAGGGGACATATAGTGAGGAGTGGTCTGTTAGGGACATATAGTGAGGAGTGGTCTGTTAGGGGACATATAGTGAGGAGTGGTCTGTTAGGGGACATATAGTGAGGAGTGGTCTGTTAGGGACATATAGTGAGGAGTGGTCTGTTAGGAGACATATAGTGAGGAGTGGTCTGTTAGGGGACATAGTGAGGAGTGGTCTGTTAGGGGGACATATAGTGAGGAGTGGTCTGTTAGGAGACATATAGTGAGGAGTGGTCTCTTAGGGGACATATAGTGAGGAGTGGTCTGTTAGGGGACACATAGTGAGGAGTGGTCTGTTAGGGGACATATAGTGAGGAGTGGTCTGTTAGGGGTCATATAGTGAGGAGTGGTCTGTTAGGGGACATATAGTGAGGAGTGA
>NC_140251.1:521817-524317 GCF_949987555.1 Borostomias antarcticus | reverse complement strand
CCCCTGGACATAACGCTAGTATGTACAAGTACACCCCCTGGACATAACGCTAGTATGTACAAGTACACCCCCTGGACATAACGCTAGTATGTACAAGTACACCCCCTGGACATGACGCTAGTATGTTGCAGGGACTTCCCCCAATCCAACCCTTGATGCGGCTGGGGATCGAACCCCCAACCTCCTAATCTCAGGGCGGACACTCTAACCACATGGCCACTGAGCTGGTCAGGATGGGATGGGAGGTGAGGAGGGTCAAAAAGACTCTGACTGGTTTCTGTTCTCCAGAGTGTTTTTTTAACACACATATCCAGGGTAAAGGAATACTGACAGACCACAGGGAGACAGAGATCACATTACACACACAGACAGACGCACACACACGCACACACACACACGCACACACGCGCACGCACACACACACACACGCACGCACTCACACACACGCACACACACGCACGCACTCACACGCACGCACGCACGCACACACACACACACACACACACACACACACACACACACACACACACACACACACACACACACAGTGAAGTCCATCTCACTTGAGTATAATACAGTTGCTGATGGAGGCCAGCAGGTAGTGGAGGTAGAACTTGTTTTTGTTGGGGCTCTGGTCTCTCTGGTCTCTCTGGTCTCTCTGGTCTCTCTGGTCTCTCTGGTCTCTCTGGTCTCTGCGATTCTCCTTCCCAAACTCCACCAGAGCCTCCCGGAACCTGCAGACGGGAGGGAGACGCAGGGGGAGAGAGAGAGGAGAGACCGAGGAGACGCAGGGGGAGAGAGAGAGGAGAGACCGGAGAGACGGAGGGGGAGAGAGAGGAGAGACCGAGGAGACGCAGGGGGAGAGAGAGAGGAGAGACCGAGGAGACGCAGGGGGAGAAAGAGAGGAGAAACCGAGGAGACGGAGGAGGAGAGAGAGGAGAGACCGGGGAGACGCAGGGGGAGAGAGAGGAGAGACCGAGGAGACGGAGGAGGAGAGAGAGGAGAGACCGGGGAGACGCAGGGGGAGAAAGAGAGGAGAGACCGAGGAGACGCAGGGGGAGAGAGAGAGGAGAGACCGGGGAGACGGAGGAGGAGAGAGAGAGGAGAGACCGGGGAGACGCAGGGGGAGAGAGAGGAGAGACCGAGGAGACGCAGGGGGAGAGAGAGAGGAGAGACCGAGGAGACGCAGGGGGAGAGAGAGAGGAGAGACCGGGGAGACGCAGGGGGAGAGAGAGGAGAGACCGGGGAGAGAGAGGGGGAGAGAGAGGAGAGACCGGGGAGACGGAGGAGGAGAGAGAGAGGAGAGACCGGAGAGACGGAGGGGGAAAGAGAGGAGAGACCGGGGAGACGGAGGGGGAGAGAGAGGAGAGACCGGGGAGAGAGAGGAGAGACCGGAGAGACGGAGGAGGAGAGAGAGGAGAGACCGGGGAGACGCAGGGGGAGAGAGAGGAGAGACCGGGGAGACGGAGGAGGAGAGAGAGAGGAGAGACCGGAGAGACGGAGGGGGAGAGAGAGGAGAGACCGAGGAGACGGAGGGGGAGAGAGAGGAGAGACCGGGGAGACGCAGGGGGAGAGAGAGGAGAGACCGGGGAGACGCAGGGGGAGAGAGAGGAGAGACCGAGGAGACGCAGGGGGAGAGAGAGAGGAGAGACCGGGGAGACGGAGGGGGAGAGAGAGGAGAGACCGAGGAGAGAGAGGAGAGACCGCGGAGACGCAGGGGGAGAGAGAGAGGAGAGACCGGGGAGAGAGAGGAGAGACCGGGGAGAGAGAGGAGAGACCGAGGAGACGGAGGGGGAGAGAGAGAGGAGAGACCGGGGAGAGAGAGGAGAGACCGAGGAGACGGAGGAGGAGAGAGAGAGGAGAGACCGGGGAGACGGAGGGGGAGAGAGAGGAGAGACCGAGGAGACGGAGGAGGAGAGAGAGGAGAGACAGAGGAGACGCAGGGGGAGAGAGAGAGGAGAGACCGGGGAGACGCAGGGGGAGAGAGAGAGGAGAGACCGGGGAGAGAGAGGGGGAGAGAGAGAGGAGAGACCGGGGAGAGAGAGGAGAGACCGAGGAGACGGAGGGGGAGAGAGAGAGGAGAGACCGGGGAGAGAGAGGAGAGACCGAGGAGACGGAGGAGGAGAGAGAGAGGAGAGACCGGGGAGAGAGAGGAGAGACCGAGGAGACGGAGGGGGAGAGAGAGGAGAGACCGAGGAGACGGAGGGGGAGAGAGAGAGGAGAGACCGGGGAGAGAGAGGAGAGACCGGGGAGAGAGAGGAGAGACCGAGGAGACGGAGGGGGAGAGAGAGAGGAGAGACCGAGGAGAGAGAGGAGAGACCGAGGAGACGGAGGGGGAGAGAGAGAGGAGAGACCGGGGAGACGGAGGAGGAGAGAGAGGAGAGACCGAGGAGACGCAGGGGGAGAGAGAGGAGAGACCGGGGAGAGAGAGGAGAGACCGAGGAGACGCAGGGGGAGAGAGAGGAGAGACCGAGGAGACGCAGGGGGAGAGAGAGAGGAG
>NC_140251.1:496817-511817 GCF_949987555.1 Borostomias antarcticus | reverse complement strand
TCCCACACAACAACATTCCTCTCAGAGAGTTTGAGAAAACAGCCCCACGTTCCCATTCAAACACACTGTTCATGTTCACCCAAGCTGTCCTGTCTGTGTTAGTAGTTCTGTGGTGCGAGGTGGGGGTTGGTCAGCGCAGCGTCTGGAGTGTGAGGAGGAGGTCTGTTACCTTCGGGCTCGTCCCCGCTCCGGCTCCCGTCTGACATTGAACTTGAGTTGAGTCCGTCCGTCCGCCCGCCCGTCTGAGCGCCCTACCCAGAGGGCCAGCAGCACGCCACCGAGAGACGGAGGAGAAGAGAGGGAGAGAGAGAAGAGAGAGGGAGGGTGCAGGAGAGAAGGCACATATCCATTCTACTGACAGTCTTCCTCTCTCTCTCACACACACACTCCCACACACACTCCCACACACACTCCCACACACACCCCCATACACATCCTCCTCACAGAGGCCGACAGGAAGGGACGGAGCATGGGGGAGGTCTGGAGAGAGAGAGGGAGGGAGGAGAGAGGGAGGGAGGGCTGGAGAGAGAGAGGGGGAGGGAAGGAGGGCTGGAGAGAGAGAGAAGGAGGTCTGGAGAGAGAGAGAGAGAGAGAGAGAGAGAGAGGGATGGAGGGCTGGAGAGAGAGAGAGAGAGAGGGAGGTCTGGAGAGAGAGAGGGAGAGGGAGGTCTGGAGAGAGAGAGGGGGAAGAGAGGGAGGGAGGGCTGGAGAGAGAGAGAGAGAGGGAGGTCTGGAGAGAGAGAGGGAGAGGGAGGTCTGGAGAGAGAGAGGGGGAAGAGAGGGAGGTCTGGAGAGAGAGAGGGGGGGAGAGAGAGAGAGGGAGGTCTGGAGAGAGAGAGGGGGAAGAGAGGGAGGGAGGGCTGGAGAGAGAGAGAGAGAGAGGGAGGTCTGGAGAGAGAGAGGGAGAGGGAGGTCTGGAGAGAGAGAGGGGGAAGAGAGGGAGGTCTGGAGAGAGAGAGGGGGGGAGAGAGAGAGAGGGAGGGCTGGAGAGAGAGAGGGAGATCTGGAGAGAGAGAGGGGGAAGAAAGGGAGGTCTGGAGAGAGAGAGGGGGAAGAAAGGGAGGTCTGGAGAGAGAGAGGGGGAAGAAAGGGAGGTCTGGAGAGAGAGGGGGGGAGAGAGAGGGGGAGAGAGAGAGAGGGGAGGGAGGGCTAGAATGAGGAGAAGAGAGGGATGGTGAGAGGGGGCAGGAAAGGGGAGGGGTTAAGGGGGGGAGGGGAGGGCGGGGACGTTTTGGCGTTTAGGAAATAAGTTTTCCCAGATAGAGGAGAGAAATAAAGAGCTGGTCTGGTGTGCTGTGGTTCTAGAACCCACTTAACGTCCCAACGGCTTTTATTATCCTCTGGAGGGTGGGGCTGGGGACTCATTAAAACATGGCGTACCTAAAGCCGTTATGGTTTACACTAACGAACATAGGATCCTCAGTGAACTCAGATTGGACAACTTTCTACAGAACAGGCTAGAGCCGATAGTTGCATGAAATGAAAAGAGAGTAAAGTTTGCACCAATGTGGAGGGTCAGTTATGAGAACCCGTGAGGTTCTCTAGAGTTCCACAGCTGTAGGGTTCTGGAACAGGCTACGACGTTTCACAACTGCCCCTCAGAGGGAGTTTGTTTATTAGTGTACCAAGCCCCCCCGCCCCCCCCCCCCTTCGAAACCAGTGTTGTCTGTCTGTTTCCCGGACCTCTCCAGAACATTCTGCTCTATGCCAAGAGGACCAGACTACAGCCAACAGCTCTGGCTCTGGGGCCGTCACACCCTGAACTTTGGACCGCTGGACTCTTTCCTCACTGTCTTATCTTTGCATTGAAGATGAGTGTTTAATTGATGCTAGGTTGTTTAATTGGTCATGTTTAATTGCCATTTCTACAATGGAGAGTTTGGATACTTGATTCTGATTGGCTAGCAGCCGTTGTAAAATACTCTGTAACCCACGGCTGCGACCACATAACAGCTTCAGCCGACCTGCGACGGGGTAATTCACACCGCTGCAATTTTCCTCTGAAACATTCTAGAACGGTTTGGTCGCGTTGTGAATCCTGTATGTGAACCGGGCTGAACAACACTCACAAAATCTACTGCTCCAGAGCTGCAGGCCTACATTACTACTGCTCCAGAGCTGTGGGCCTACATTACTACTGCTCCAGAGCTCCAGGCCTACATTACTACTGCTCCAGAGCTGCAGGTCTACATTACTACTGCTCCAGAGCTGCAGGTCTACATTACTACTGCTCCAGAGCTGCAGGTCTACATTACTACTGCTCCAGACCTACATTACTACTGCTCCAGAGCTGCAGGCCTACATTACTACTGCTCCAGACCTACATTACTACTGCTCCAGACCTACATTACTACTGCTCCAGACCTACATTACTACTGCTCCAGACCTACATTACTACTGCTCCAGACCTACATTACTACTGCTCCAGAGCTGCAGGTCCTACATTACTACTGCTCCAGACCTACATTACTACTGCTCCAGAGCTGCAGGTCTACATTACTACTGCTCCAGAGCTACATTACTACTGCTCCAGAGCTGCAGGCCTACATTACTACTGCTCCAGAGCTCCAGACCTACATTACTACTGCTCCAGAGCTGCAGGTCTACATTACTACTGCTCCAGAGCTGCAGGTCTACATTACTACTGCTCCAGAGCTGCAGGCCTACATTACTACTGCTCCAGAGCTGCAGGCCTACATTACTACTGCTCCAGAGCTGCAGGCCTACATTACTACTGCTCCAGAGCTGTAGGCCTACATTACTACTGCTCCAGACCTACATTACTACTGCTCCAGAGCTGCAGGTCTACATTACTACTGCTCCAGAGCTGCAGGTCTACATTACTACTGCTCCAGAGCTCCAGACCTACATTACTACTGCTCCAGAGCTCCAGACCTACATTACTACTGCTCCAGAGCTGCAGGTCTACATTACTACTGCTCCAGAGCTCCAGACCTACATTACTACTGCTCCAGAGCTGCAGGTCTACATTACTACTGCTCCAGAGCTGCAGGCCTACATTACTACTGCTCCAGAGCTGCAGGTCTACATTACTACTGCTCCAGAATTGCAGGTCTACATTACTACTGCTCCAGAGCTGTGGGCCTACATTACTACTGCTCCAGAGCTGCAGGTCTACATTACTACTGCTCCAGAGCTGTGGGCCTACATTACTACTGCTCCAGAGCTGCAGGTCTACATTACTACTGCTCCAGAGCTCCAGACCTACATTACTACTGCTCCAGAGCTCCAGACCTACATTACTACTGCTCCAGAGCTGCAGACCTACATTACTACTGCTCCAGACCTACATTACTACTGCTCCAGAGCTCCAGACCTACATTACTACTGCTCCAGAGCTCCAGACCTACATTACTACTGCTCCAGAGCTCCAGGTCTACATTACTACTGCTCCAGAGCTGCAGGTCTACATTACTACTGCTCCAGAGCTGCAGGTCTACATTACTACTGCTCCAGAGCTGCAGGTCTACATTACTACTGCTCCAGAGCTCCAGACCTACATTACTACTGCTCCAGAGCTACAGGTCTACATTACTACTGCTCCAGAGCTCCAGGTCTACATTACTACTGCTCCAGAGCTGCAGGCCTACATTACTACTGCTCCAGAGCTCCAGGTCTACATTACTACTGCTCCAGAGCTACAGGTCTACATTACTACTGCTCCAGAGCTGCAGGCCTACATTACTACTGCTCCAGAGCTGCAGGTCTACATTACTACTGCTCCAGAGCTGCAGGTCTACATTACTACTGCTCCAGAGCTGCAGGCCTACATTACTACTGCTTCAGAGCTGCAGGCCTACATTACTACTGCTCCAGAGCTCCAGACCTACATTACTACTGCTCCAGAGCTGCAGGTCTACATTACTACTGCTCCAGAGCTGCAGGTCTACATTACTACTGCTCCAGAGCTACATTACTACTGCTCCAGACCTACATTACTACTGCTCCAGAAGTGCAGGCCTACATTACTACTGCTCCAGAGCTGCAGACCTACATTACTACTGCTCCAGAGCTCCAGACCTACATTACTACTGCTCCAGAGCTGCAGACCTACATTACTACTGCTCCAGAGCTGCAGGTCTACATTACTACTGCTCCAGAGCTGCAGGTCTACATTACTACTGCTCCAGAGCTGCAGACCTACATTACTACTGCTCCAGAGCTCCAGACCTACATTACTACTGCTCCAGAGCTGCAGGTCTACATTACTACTGCTCCAGAGCTGTAGGCCTACATTACTACTGCTCCAGACCTACATTACTACTGCTCCAGAGCTGCAGGTCCTACATTACTACTGCTCCAGAGCTGCAG
This sequence comes from Borostomias antarcticus, assembly GCF_949987555.1. Classification (NCBI taxonomy): domain Eukaryota; kingdom Metazoa; phylum Chordata; class Actinopteri; order Stomiiformes; family Stomiidae; genus Borostomias; species Borostomias antarcticus. The sequence continues at coordinate 507,485 of NC_140251.1, read as the reverse complement.
GCCTACATTACTACTGCTCCAGAGCTGTTACTCTACATTACTACTGCTCCAGAGCTACATTACTACTGCTCCAGAGCTCCAGAGCTACATTACTACTGCTCCAGAGCTGCAGGCCTACATTACTACTGCTCCAGAGCTGCAGGTCTACATTACTACTGCTCCAGAGCTGCAGGTCTACATTACTACTGCTCCAGAGCTGTAGGCCTACATTACTACTGCTCCAGACCTACATTACTACTGCTCCAGAGCTGCAAGTCTACATTATTACTGCTCCAGACCTACATTACTACTGCTCCAGAGCTGCAGGTCTACATTACTACTGCTCCAGACCTACATTACTACTGCTCCAGAGCTGCAGGTCTACATTACTACTGCTCCAGAGCTACATTACTACTGCTCCAGAGCTGTAGGCCTACATTACTACTGCTCCAGACCTACATTACTACTGCTCCAGAGCTGCAGGTCTACATTACTACTGCTCCAGACCTACATTACTACTGCTCCAGAGCTGCAGGTCTACATTACTACTGCTCCAGAGCTGCAGGTCTACATTACTACTGCTCCAGAGCTACATTACTACTGCTCCAGAGCTGTAGGCCTACATTACTACTGCTCCAGACCTACATTACTACTGCTCCAGAGCTGCAGGTCTACATTACTACTGCTCCAGAGCTGCAGGTCTACATTACTACTGCTCCAGAGCTGCAGGTCTACATTACTACTGCTCCAGAGCTGCAGGTCTACATTACTACTGCTCCAGAGCTGCAGGTCTACATTACTACTGCTCCAGAGCTACATTACTACTGCTCCAGAGCTGTAGGCCTACATTACAACAGCTGCAAACACGCAGCTAGAGAACACGCCAGGCAGCATGTTCTCAAACAGGCCGACCTAATTATTCTAGGTAGAACACTCCAGCAGGAAGGTTCTGTCCAGTAACAGCTTGTGCCCCGGGGCCACGCCCGCGCTGTCATCACCTTGAGCCTCAAAACGCCGGCCCGCCTCGTCCCCGAGGCACTCATGGGAACAGGAAGTCTATTTCTGTAGCAGCGACCAAACACAGGGAGGACTTCCTGTCTGACATTCCTGACCTAGGCTTGACTTCCTGCTGCTCAACCAGACACCATTCAGCCAAGGGCTGCGTTCCGAATCACATACTATATAGGATGCCCAAACAGGATGTAGTATGTCTCAATATAGTATGACACATGCAGTATGGCAAAAATACCAGGATGTCCTACTACATCCGGTTGTATTTTGCAGTATGCAAGCCAGCAGGCTTTTCTGGCCATTCTGATCCTGCGCGCAGCGGAAATGTGCGTCACATGTGTGAGTCGTGACAGCTGTAGACGAATGTTGCGTTATGGACAGCGACGGATGTGGGTGAATTTCAAGGCGCAATGTTATGACAAGGTAGTATGTCCCACTGCTTGCAAAGTACATACTTTCTAAGGGCAGCTGTAGTAGGTACTGGTAGTAAGTAGTATAAGTATGCGATTCGGAACACAGCCAAGGACTGATCTCTCCTTCTCTCAAACACAGGTCTGCTCTTCATATGCTAATATCCCCCAGCTGTACTGTATATGGAATGACGGATGAGGTCAGGGTTGGCTTGTCTCTCTCCTGACTCTCATTACTCTGAATCGCTGCGCTCCACATGCTACATTATAGAGTCTGGGCCACTTCACAGCCCAGGCTGGTGTTCCGAGGGTGTGTCTAGGGGGTGTGTCTAGGGGTCAAAATTGAAAGAGTGACAGGTTGTAGCAGCAAATGAGAGACGCTAGCCCAGGTTAGATGGGCGGGGTCAGGTTGGGTGGGAGCACCTGATCACTAAAGTCGTCACTGATTGGTGTCAGCAGGATTCGGGCACCACCAATGAATTGCCAGGATTTGAACACCAGTTTTTTCATGGTGTCCCAGACCCATAGAGAGATGTGCAGCATGCAATAATGTAGTTAGCGTAGCTGACGTAGTGTATCAGCGAGAGAACTCCCATGGGTCTGGTGTTGAGACTACGCTGACTATGAAGGGAGGTAATAACTCCCATGGGTCTGGTGTTGAGACTATCCCATGGGTCTGGTGTTGAGACTATCCCATGGGTCTGGTGTTGAGACTCTCATGGGTCTGGTGTTGAGACTATCCCATGGGTCTGGTGTTGAGACTCTCGTGGGTCTGGTGTTGAGACTATCCCATGGGTCTGGTGTTGAGTCTCATGGGTCTGGTGTTGAGACTACATGGGTCTGGTGTTGAGACTACATGGGTCTGGTGTTGAGACTACATGGGTCTGGTGTTGAGACTACATGGGTCTGGTGTTGAGTCTCATGGGTCTGGTGTTGAGACTGCGCTGACTATGAAGGGAGGGCTGGATAGGAATGAGGAACAATAAGACAGACCATGTTCACACTGTGCTGAGGCATTTTAATTATTTCTTCAAGAGCACCTTCCATCAAGTGCATTAATTACATCCATAAAAACGACAGAGACAGAGAAAAAGAGAGTCAATCACAGCAGGAAATGACAGGTTGACTAGCAGCTTGATCCGAGTCCCAGAGCAGCGCTGTCCGCCCGTCAGAGGGCTGGTGGGGTTATCTCGGTTCTGTTCCGGTGTCAAATTCCCACAGCGGAACTAAACACGGGCCGCAATAACAGCTTTGATGGAACCGTCTGGGTCAGAAAGAGCTTTAACCCCTGCTCTGATGCACATGGGTCAGAAAGACCTTTAACCCTGCTCTGATGCTCATGGGTCAGAAAGACCTTTAACCCTGCTCTGATGCACATGGGTCCAGGTCAGATCTTTAACCCCTGCTCTGATGCACATGGGTCCAGGTCAGATCTTTAACCCCTGCTCTGATGCACATGGGTCAGAACGACCTTTAACCCTGCTCTGATGCACATGGGTCAGAAAGACCTTTAACACCTGCTCTGATGCACATGGGTCATATGACCTTTAACCCCTGCACTGATGCACATGGGTCAGAAAGACCTCTAACACCTGCTCTGATGCACATGGGTCATATGACCTTTAACCCCTGCTCTGATGCACATGGCTCCAGGTCAGATCTGCTCTGCTCCTCAGCCCGTCTGCTGGGACAGGACCAGCCTCACTGAACCAGGGGGAAAACTTCATTAATAAACATATATATATATATATAGTTAAGATGTGGGATCTATTCTAATCTACCTGCTACTCTTTCCCTTCTGGCTCGTCAGGGGCGTCGGCCTGACCCCTGTTCTGATCGTCAGGGGCGTCGGCCTGACCCCTGTTCTGATCGTCAGGGGCGTCGGCCTGACCCCTGTTCTGATCGTCAGGGGCGTCGGCCTGACCCCTGTTCTGATCGTCAGGGGCGTCGGCCTGACCCCTGTTCTGATCGTCAGGGGCGTCGGCCTGACCCGTTCTGAGAGTGGAGGGAAACAGGATGCTCATGTTCAAGCCCCTCCCAGAACAAGCTTTCATCTTGGTAATCAAGTCCATGTGCTCAAGATGACTGAACTAATTCAGAGTGACTTGGCCGTCCGACATTGGCCTCTGCGTCATGTGACCGTGGCCTCTGCGTCATGTGACCGTGGCCTCTGCGTCATGTGACCGTGGCCTCTGCGTCAGCTACATGCATCTCTGCCTTGGAATAAAACCACATGGGACTGCAGCGCTCTGGCCTGGGCGCTCTGGCCTGGGCGCTCTGGCCTGGGCGCTCTGGCGCGGGCGCTCTGGAAGGCCTTGGCTGGTTGGTCTGCCCTGTCTAAGCCACACCCGCCCCTCTGGATGACTCAGTTTAGTAGTGTTAGTGTTAGTGCTCTGCTGAGCTGCTGTAGCTTTCATACTTATTGGTATATATATATATATATACTCATTTAACTGCCTGGTTCAAGACCAAAAGAGAACGATATATACTTCATTACATGTACATTATATCATCCAATATTTCTAATAATAATAATAAGCCACGAGATGAAGCCCTATAAACCAGGAGCTATTGAAAGTGACAGATCAAAACTCAGATCATAAACGTAAACGATCACCAAAAACAAAATAGGCCGATAACCTCGGATTAAAACAAGATGAAATCTCCCAATAATACTCAGAACCGGTAGATAAGCGTGGCTGGCGTGGGCTGGGTTCTGCTGGGTTCTGCTGGGTTCTGCTGGGTTCTGCTGGACTAGACTAGAGGCTGCTCTCCCTCAGGTTCCCGGGGCCAGAGGAGGGCTGCTTGGCCCGGACGCTCCGGTGGCTCCAGGTGTGGATGTCCAACAGAACCTGGTTCAGCTTCTCCATCCAGTCGGCCCGCTCCTCCCGCGTGTCCGCCGAGAACCAGCACCTGAGAACAACAACAACAGGTCTGTTTATAAAGAGAACCAGCACCTGAGAACAACAACAACAACAACAGGTCTGTTATAAAGAGAACCAGCACCTGAGAACAACAACAACAACAACAGGTCTGTTTATAAAGAGAACCAGCACCTGAGAACAACAACAACAACAACAGGTCTGTTATAAAGAGAACCAGCACCTGAGAACAACAACAACAACAACAGGTCTGTTTATAAAGAGAACCAGCACCTGAGAACAACAACAACAGGTCTGTTATGAAGAGAACCAGCACCTGACAGAACAACAACAACAACTGGTCTGTTATAAAGAGAACCAGCACCTGACAGAACAACAACAGGTCTGTTTTTAAAGGTGGGGTGGGTAGTATCAGTGTTAAAGGTGGGGTAGGTAGTATCAGTGTTAAAGGTGGGGTAGGTAGTATCAGTGTTAAAGGTGGGGTAGGTGGTATCAGTGTTAAAGGTGGGGTGGGTAGTATCAGTGTTAAAGGTGGGGTGGGTAGTATCAGTGTTAAAGGTGGGGTGGGTAGTATCAGTGTTAAAGGTGGGGTGGGTAGTATCAGTGTTAAAGGTGGGGTAGGTGGTATCAGTGTTAAAGGTGGGGTAGGTGGTATCAGTGTTAAAGGTGGGATAGGTAGTTTGCTTTTGTCTTTATTTGGTAAAATTGGCATAATATCCTTTCAGCTATCAGTAACAGAAGTGCTCTGAGAACAAACTTGGATCTCCGTGTTTACCGCTGCCTCTGTATTTTGGATTCAAAGAATGCACCGCGCCCGAATGTATTGACCAATCAGGGTCTCTATCTCGCCACACCTACCAGTCATGTTTGGAGGGAGGGACTACATCATGATTGACAGGAGGGAGGGGCGGGTTCTTTTGAAAAAGATGACCAATTGGAGGCCTTGTTGACGTCAAACTATCTATCAAACTCCGGGACTAGGAGAACGCGTGTTTAAAAAGGTAAATGGACTGAACTTATATAGCGCTTTACAATGAAGGCCTCTCATTCACCCATTCACACACAAATTCACACACCAATGGCGGCAGCTGCCATGCAAGGTGCTAACCTGCTCACTGGGAGCAAAAAGGTACATCTGAGAGGGATGGACAGGATCTACTCAGGGTTGAGGGTCAGAACAGACTGTACAGAAAGGTAGCGGTCAGGAGAATAGTGATTGAAGCGTCAGTGGTTCGAATCCCAGCTCCGACTGTCCACATGTCGAAGTGTCCTTGAGCAAGACACCTAACCCCAAATTGCTCCCAATGAGCAGCTTAGCACCTTGCATGGCAGCTACCGCCATTGGTGTGTGAATGTGTGTGTGAATGGGTGAATGAGAGGCCATTGTAAAGCGCTTTGAGTGCCGCTAAGGTGGAAAAGCGCTATATAAGTGCAGTCCATTTACCATTTATCCATTTAACAATGGCAGGGGTGAAAACTAACTTTTTGGCTCACGGTGAGTCACCTGCCAAGGGGACTGTAGATGAAAAAAATCTACCGGCCAAGTATATATATTTTTTCAGATAGCCTTCTGAAATCTAGTCACCAATTGGACATTTTCCCTGCATTTGGCCGGTGGCAGGTGTTCATTTTCAGCCCTGAACAATGGATGAGTAACGGAGACCAGGTACGACCAGAGCCGGCGGCCAGGTACATTGACACCAGTCACCCGTCAATATGTTCCCCACAGCTGCAACAGATTCCTGGAACACGCAGATGTACCTGACCAATAGAAGGTGACTGAGTCCCTCTCCTGGCCTCTCTCTCTGGGTTCTGAAGTCTATGTTTGAGAAGAGTCCGTTTGGGGCGGCCTTGGGTCCAGTACCAAGCCCTCACATTCACATTCAGTACACCGTCTGGTCCAGCACCATCATGACCTGCTACCAGGCCTCTTTAACTCGTCTAGTCATGACGTAGTTCCCTTACTTGGACGGCGCACTGGGGTCACCCTCTTGCTGGGTCTGTACATTGCTGACCAGCTCAAAGGTGAAAGGTCGCGCACAAGAGTCCCTCTTGACAGGCTTCACACTCTGGCTGGAGGAGCTGGACAGGGAGATGCTGCCCTCTTCTGGCTGGGAGGAGAAGGAGAGGAAGGAGGGACGGAGGATGAGGGAAAGAGAAGAGAGAGAGAGAGAGAGAGAGAGAGAGAGAGAGAGAGAGAGAGGTCAGCACACACACACTATCTAGTACGTCAGCCTAGAGAACTACCCTTTCAGGTCGGTCCCATGTTGTCTGTCTCAGAACAGCCAAACTAAAACAAACAAACACAATTTCCAAGAACAGTGTCCTGTAGAACTCCAATAAAACTTTTCATTTAAAGAAGCAGTGCTCTGCCACGCCCACCTTGTTGCCCTGGTCGTTAGGGTGGTTCCAGTAGGACAGCTGACCCCCTTCCAGGACCAGGAAACGACGGTGCCACGCCCCAAACCCCTTTATCACCTCAAACATGGTCTGCAGAGATGGAGAGAGGTAGAGAGAAGGACAGAAGGGACCAAAAAAGAAGGAAATCAAGAGAGAGCACAAAAAACAGATGAAGACGGAGGAATACATGTTTTCCTGGTAAACTAGGAGGTAAATAGATTGGATTGCACATATATAACGCTTTTATCCAAAGCGCTTTACAATGGCCTCTCATTCACCCATTCACACACATTCACACAGCAATGGCGGCAGCTGTCATGCAAGGTGCTAACCTGCTCATTGGGAGCAATTTGGGGTTAGGTGTCTTGCTCAAGGACACTTCGACATATAGACAGGAGGAGGCGGGATTCGAACCGCCGACCCTGCGGTCATTGACGACCCGCTCTACCTCCTGAGACACACACGCCCATAGAGGTCTGTGTAGTGAGTGGGTCCTCACCAGGAAGCCGTGGTGCTGGACGCTGGAGTGGCCCTCGCTGTCCAGGCGCAGGTAGACGCTGCCCTCCAGGGGGGACAGGAAGGGGACCTGGGGAGGCGGAGTCACACGGTCACAGAGCTGCACTCACACGGGTTCAGAGCACACACACACACACACACACACACACACACACACACACACACACACACAAACACACACGGCCTGCACTCACACACACACACACGGGTTCAGAGCCCACACACACACACACACACACTGCACTCAAACACACACACACGGCCTGCACTCACACACACACACACTCAAACACACAAACACAGACACACACACTGCACTCAAACACAAACACACGGCCTGCACTCAAACAAACACACACACACGTTAATGGCACTCAAACACACACAACCTTCAGCATGCAGTCTCATTGAAGCACATTTCTGGGGGAGGTAACCACACTCAAAGCTGCATGCTGGTCCTCCACAAAGAGAGAGAAGAGAGCAGTGAAAAGAGAGACCAAGTGAAGAAGGAGTGAAACCTTTTCCTGAAACTCATCTCCCAGGAGTCTCCTGATTTTGCCTTCAAACTTCATCTGAGTGGAGAGAGAGAGAGAGAGAGAGAGAGAGAGAGAGAGAGAGAGAGAGAGAGAGAGAGAGAGAGAGAGAGAGAGAGAGAGAGAGAGAGCAGGAAGGGAGAAACCAATTACATCACCACTGACCCCGCCCAGGTGGTCTTAACACAGTGTGAAAAACAGCCAACAGCCATGAGGAAAGAGGATCAGAGCACTGGGCTTCTCTGCACAACAGAACCGGTTGAAAGGTCCCAAAATGGCCGTGCTCAACCCCCCGTGACCGTGAGTGGGTGGATCAACAGTGCCGGCTGCCCAGGTGATTAAACAGTCAGGTGTGCAGCTGGTCTACCAGCCAGCCTCTCAGAGAAGGAGTGCTGATCTAGGCATTGCTGATCCCAGACCAGCCATCTCTCTACTGAGAGCCCTGAGGGGCCCGGGGCCGGGGCCGGTACCTTGTCCAGGGGGAACTTGCTCTGCCCCAGGGAGGCCAGGGTGATCTTGTGGGAGCCCACCAGGCTGAAGTTACTGGAGCGTCGGGTGCTCAGCGCGGGCAGGGCCGAGGCTGCAGGAGGAGGAGGAGGAGGAGGAGGAGGAGGAGGAGGAGAACGTTGGTTCATTCAGTGAAGCTTAGTCTACTATCCTTGATGACAGCCTGATAAGTTTGTCTTGGCAGTGGTGCCATGTTAACATCCAGGGTGGACAAGGTAGATTTAACCTTAATTTATCCAGGAAGGTCTGTTAAGAACACATTCTTATATCTTTTTGTATTATCTACCATTTTAACTGTTTTTATGTGTTCTGTACAGCACTGTGTACTACATTCACTTGTATGAACAGCGCTATATATAAATAAAGTTGACTTTGACAAAGAAAATGAGTAAGACCTGAAAGCATCTTAGAATGAGGTCACACACCAAGTTGTGTACGCGTGAAAAACATCCACTTACATGTCATGGTGTGGTTGGACCGCTGCTGAAACAGGAAACGGGTTTTAGATGACAAATACGTGACTCAGTGACATGAAATATAGGCGTCAGAAAGACTAGGGCCCAGCATGAGACCGCTGAACACTCACTGTGATGGTGTTGAGAGACTAGGGCCCAGCATGAGACCCCTGAACACTCACTGTGATGGTGTTGAGAGACTAGGGCCCAGCATGAGACCGCTGAACACTCACTGTGATGGTGTTGAGACTAGGGCAGAGCATGAGACAGCTGAACACTCACTGTGATGGTGTTGAGACTAGGGCCCAGCATGAGAGCGCTGAACACTCACTGTGATGGTGTTAAGACTAGGGCCCAGCATGAGAGCGCTGAACACTCACTGTGATGGTGTTGAGAGACTAGGGCCCAGCATGAGACCGCTGAACACTCACTGTGATGGTGTTGAGAGACTAGGGCAGAGCATGAGACCGCTGAACACTCACTGTGATGGTGTTGAGAGACTAGGGCAGAGCATGAGACCGCTGAACACTCACTGTGATGGTGTTGAGAGACTAGGGCCCAGCATGAGACCGCTGAACACTCACTGTGATGGTGTTGAGAGACTAGGGCCCAGCATGAGAGCGCTGAACACTCACTGTGATGGTGTTGAGAGACTAGGGCCCAGCATGAGACCCCTGAACACTCACTGTGATGGTGTTGAGAGACTAGGGCCCAGCATGAGACCCCTGAACACTCACTGTGATGGTGTTGAGAGACTAGGGCCCAGCATGAGAGCGCTGAACACTCACTGTGATGGTGTTGAGACTAGGGCAGAGCATGAGACCCCTGAACACTCACTGTGATGGTGTTGAGACTAGGGCAGAGCATGAGACAGCTGAACACTCACTGTGATGGTGTTGAGACTAGGGCCCAGCATGAGAGCGCTGAACACTCACTGTGATGGTGTTGAGAGACTAGGGCCCAGCATGAGACCCCTGAACACTCACTGTGATGGTGTTGAGACTAGGGCAGAGCTGAACACTCACTGTGATGGTGTTGAGCAGCTTCCGGGGAGTGACCTGGGAAGACAAACGACCGGTAACTAACACTACCTACATTAACACCTTCATCTGATCATCTCTGTTTGTTTGTTTACTCGTGACTTAGTGGTGCTGCGTTGTTTGTTTGTTTACTCGTGACTTAGTGGTGCTGCGTTGTTTGTTTGTTTACTCGTGACTTAGTGGTGCTGCGTTGTTTGTTTGTTTACTCGTGACTTAGTGGTGCTGCGTTGTGTGTTTGTTTACTCGTGACTTAGTGGTGCTGCGTTGTGTGTTTGTTTACTCGTGACTTAGTGGTGCTGCGTTGTGTGTTTGTTTACTCGTGACTTAGTGGTGCTGCGTTGTTTGTTTGTTTACTCGTGACTTAGTGGTGCTGCGTTGTTTGTTTGTTTACTCGTGACTTAGTAGTGCTGCGTTGTTTGTTTGTTTACTCGTGACTTAGTGGTGCTGCGTTGTTTGTTTGTTTACTCGTGACTTAGTAGTGCTGCGTTGTTTGTTTGTTTACTCGTGACTTAGTGGTGCTGCGTTGTTTGTTTGTTTACTCGTGACTTAGTGGTGCTGCGTTGTTTGTTTGTTTACCCGTGACTTAGTGGTGCTGCGTTGTTTGTTTGTTTACTCGTGACTTAGTGGTGCTGCGTTGTTTGTTTGTTTACTCGTGACTTAGTAGTGCTGCGTTGTTTGTTTGTTTACTCGTGACTTAGTGGTGCTGCGTTGTTTGTTTGTTTACCCGTGACTTAGTGGTGCTGCGTTGTTTGTTTGTTTACTCGTGACTTAGTGGTGCTGCGTTGTTTGTTTGTTTACCCGTGACTTGGTGGCGCTGCGTTCCGTGTGGCAGGCGGTCCCTGAGGTGTGGGACTGAGAGACAGAGGGACATCATGTGGTTGGTTGGAATGTAAGAGGGGTAAACGGGACATAATAACATCATGTGGTTGGTGGGA
>NC_140251.1:464317-491817 GCF_949987555.1 Borostomias antarcticus | reverse complement strand
GGTGACCAGAGAAGAGCGCCCCCTATCTGCAGGGTAGTCTCACCAGGGGGGTGACCAGAGAAGAGCGCCCCCTATCTGCAGGGTAGTCTCACCAGGGGGGTGACCAGAGAAGAGTGCCCCCTATCTGCAGGGTAGTCTCACCAGGGGGGTGACCAGAGAAGAGCGCCCCCTATCTGCAGGGTAGTCTCACCAGGGGGGTGACCAGAGAAGAGCACCCCCTATCTGCAGGGTAGTCTCACCATGGGGGTGACCAGAGAAGAGCGCCCCCTATCTGCAGGGTAGTCTCACCAGGGGGGTGACCAGAGAAGAGCACCCCCTATCTGCAGGGTAGTCTCACCATGGGGGTGACCACAGCCTCCACCGACTTGCTGAGAGGGGATAGGATCCCGAGGGGGAAGGTCAGCTCGTCTCCGCTGGTGTCCACAACCCCGATCTCCTCCTCCTCCTCTCTCTTGGTCTCCTCCTCCTCCTCTCTCTTGGTCTCCTCCTCTTCCTTGTCACACTCAACGTCGGTCTTCTCTTTCTCTCCGGCGCCGGCGGCGATGCCGCTGTCGTGGTCCTCCCCCTCCTCCAGGCCACGCCCCCCCGCGGTGGCCATCTCCAGCACCTCGTCGAACATCTGGTCAATCAGGTCCGTCGTGTTGAGCTCGTCATGGGAGCTCAGCTCTGAGGGGGGGGAACAGCGCACACACACACACCTTCTGTTACCTTCACACACACACCCCTTCTGTTATCTACACACACACACCTTGTTACCTTCACACACACACCTTCTGTTACCTTCACACATACACTGACCAACGAGAGCGGTTTACTAGATCTGGTCCCCTCGTTCCAATAGCAGTGGTCAACTCTGCTGTTATCTGGCAGTGTGTGTCTACAGGTGACACCGGTACCCACGAATATCAATCACCCAAATGACCGCCAAACACAGAACTCACTCTCATGTTCTCCAACGTGCCCAGGTGTGCAAGGTAACCCCCAGGTGTGCAAGGTAACCCAACACATTTCTCACCTGCCTAACACCGTGTCCTAACTACACGCGACGCGAGCGAGCGTCAGCGACAAAATGCGTTCCATTGCTTTGTTTTCTATTGTTATGTCCTAACTGGACACGAGCGACGCAGCGCTGTTGTGGAATTTACATCCAAACACCTTAAACCTTTTTTCTCTCTCTCCTTTTGTAATTCATCACCTCCCCCAAATATTCACATAGCTGTGCTAACATACAAAATGGCCTCCAGGAGGCCATACACTTTGAATCTGTCTACAACAGAATAACCATCCTTTGTCATCCTTTGTCCCCAATTGCCGCCTTTTTCTCATGTCACATGTCTTTACTCTTGGCCACGCCTGCCATTTCATATGACGTACAATGGAGTAGCCAATCACATCCTGGAAGCACCGTACCTGTGTTTTGATTGCATATAAGGCGCAGCAAAACCCAAGGGCGGCACTTGTCTGGATAAACCACTCTTGTTGTGTTGTTCAGAAAGTCCTTGCGCTCGTATGTTTTCACAATAAACCAGACTTAACCTTTTGAGCGAATCTTGGTAAATCCTTTTTACTAGATAAGTAATTCCATTACAATTTGGCGACGGGGATGGGATCGGCTGCTGTGAGGTTCGCCTGGAGTGGACAACGAAGGAAGCCAGACGTGCGGAGCAGTAGCGAGCTCTGGAAAATCTTCTCTCTTTGCGCCTATTCGCATGGGTTCGGAGAAGTCCGCCTCGTTGGTTTCACTCGGCTAAACTCACGGTACGTTGAAAAACGAATCCTTTTATGCTTGGTATTTGCCTTGGTTTCGTTTCAGATTGTGTTGGTCTAGATTGTTGAAAACAGAAACCCCCGGGGTGGGTTTAGTAACTATCTAAGGAGTTGTGACTCAACAATAGATATATTATATTGTATTGTTCTTTGACTTCGTCCTTGTTTCGTTACGAGGGTATATGCCTTTCAGAAGAAGTGTGGTTTTTGGTCTCGTGATTTGTTCCCCTGCAGTTGATGTACAGTTAAGGTTGTTTATCGGTTGCAGTTTAGAACGGTTTTGAGTTAATACGCCTAAGTTGGCACAGAACGGGCTTCCCTTTGGCCGGTCGCGGGTGTTGTACCGTTGTGTTTTCTCAGCGAAGGTAGCTACTGGGAGTGGTTTGGTAGTGTCCGACCCGCGTTTCTTGGAGAAGCGTTTGTCCCTTTGATCCCGGGTGGTTGGTATAACCTAAACGAGTTTTAGCTGTCAACCAAGAGGCTGGTGTTTCAGCCGGGCAGGCATATATTTTTTTGCTTGTCGTAACGTGGGCCTGTGTTCGTCCCCTTTGTTCGTCTTTTGTGTTCCGGGTCCCTACACGGGGTTGTTCGTTTTGTTGTTTACTGTTTGAGCTTCGGCTCTTGCCTTGTATTGTTTATTAAGCGCGCCCATTATCCAGGTAAGTATTGTAAGTATTTTGTACACTGTTTCGACTGTTAAATCCTAACTGCTAGAATCTAGTAGCTGGTCGCCTGGGAGACGCAGAAAACACCACTCCGCTCTCCCGTGATCCGCCATCGAGCCAGAGGGAGAACAAAGGACCAGTTGCTGGGTGAGTTAGCCTACTTAGCGGTTTAATGTGTCTTTGTTTCTTTCGAAATTGTATTCCTTTGTTTATTTCCCGCCTGTTTTAACTATACTTTTCTTTTCACCGTTAGTTTTGAATTATAGGCTGTAGGGTATTGTGTTAATTATGAATACCAATACTAGTTCGCTGTCTGGCCCAGCTAAGATTGTTGCGCAAAGGTTTTGGGATGATGCTTGTATGCAGTTTTTGCTCTGGGCGAGACATTCTGATTTCCCCCTGTCCGGTACACTCAAGGTTAGTGAGTTAGCGAATGTTAGGGCTCAGTTACAGGCGTTTGAGATGACTAGGTTAGGAAGGGAGCCTGGAAATGCGATAGATTGGAATGCATTCAGGAAGTGGGAAATAGTCGCACACAAGTGTTTTTTCAAGTCAGAAAGAAGCGTAGCTGAGGAAGTTAATCAGAGAGATGAATATTCAGAGTCCCTTCCCCCTCCTAGTCATTCCGTTTTGAACTCTATCACGCCGACTCGGCACTCAGAGCTCACACATCCTTCCCGAACTATGTCTGTTTCACTCGCTGTTGTAGCTGCCGCCCCGCCTCCCAACTCTGTTTTTCCGTCTGCTCCCAACCAACAACGACCAGAGGGGCGACAGAGAAACAATAGGAAGCGTTCTGGTAGGGTTAGGCGAGGAAAAAGGTATAATCGAAGTGAAGACAGAGACGATTCATGTTACCATCGTGGTCAGTATGGTCACTGGAAGGCACAGTGTCACAGTTACCGCAAGATAAAAGAAATGGAGAATTCTCAGACCTGGGGTCCAGCGCCACCTGCTGGAGTTCCCTTGAACAACCCACAAGGTAGATTTTAACTAGCCAATATAGACCCTTTTTTTTTTTTTTAAAGGTAAATAAACAGGACAAGACAATGGAGCTGAGGACATAAGGTTTGTGCATGATAGTGGGGGGGATAGATAATGTTTGCCAGTGTCTTAATCTGAATACAGCATCTCCTAACCCAATTATATATTTTTAGTGTTTATGTTAAATATCTCATGTTTATAGTTTGAGGCACATTCATCGGGTCTGAGTGTTTTTCTGAGTGTTTTTACAGACAACTGTCGTTCTGGGAGTGATGGGTGAATGCCGAACCAGGAGACGGGCACGGGACCGGAGGTGGAGATGGAGGTTACCGGCCTGCTTCCCTACAGATGGGCGACACCTGTGGTTCATGGGATGCAGGACCAACGCCATGTCACCGACTCACCGTGAGCGACAGATAAGTATGACATAGGGAAGAGACCATTTTGTCCAAAGCGTGCCCAATACTCTGTCCTCAAATGCAAGAGGGGGAAGTTTTAGATATACAATATTTAATAATTAGCTATACAAATAAAGCTTTGATTGATTGATTGATTGATGGTTTGTTAATTGTAGCTGAAGCAAGTTCATTTTTAGTGTTATTTTATTTGAGTGATGCATTTTTTTCCCCCCCCCCCATCTCTGTTTTATCCTGACTTCAGGGAATTTGTTTTCACCCTTAGGGGGGTGTTGTTTTGTTGAGACGAGAATCTTTTTATTTTCATAAAATCGCGAGAGAAATTCTAAGAGCAAAATCCAATTGCCTTGATCATGACTGGGGACTGGGCGTGTTAAAGTAATTCTTACACTGCCCCTGATGTCACTGTAGGGTACTGCAGAGCCTAGATCCCTGCTACTGTCCGATTCTGTAAATGGACAAAAGCTAGATCCCTAGCTTGTCTAGTCTAGTGTCCAGTCTAGTCCCTAGACTGGCTCTAATGACACTTGAACAGACACCCTGTTTAAGTTTTCCTGACTGAATAACAAAATTCTTCCCCAAAGCAGGATCATCTCCTGCCAGGAAGAGGGGATGATAGAATGTGGCTTGCACTTAACGATGTTTCTGAGTATCTTCTACAGACTGCTGATAACCGTTCCTGACCAAAGAGGGGGTTCCTGACCAAAGAGGGGAACAGGGAGACCAGACCAGACCAGAGGCCTCAAAGAGGGGAACAGGGAGACCAGACCAGAGGCCTCAAAGAGGGGAACAGGGAGACCAGACCAGAGGCCTCAAAGAGGGGAACAGGGAGACCAGACGACTCTCCTTTTGCTCTTCTGTTTTGTCTCTGTTGTCTCTCTCATCTGTGGATTCACAGGTCTCTCCTCCCATGTCTCTCAAATACATTGCCGACCTGCTCCCCATATGAAGTCCCCACTAAGGAAAGGTGACCATTCCGGACGCCAGAGAGGGCTTCTTCTTATCATCTCCAACCAGGCCGTTGGGTCCTGATCCGCGACCTGGGGCCGTACCAGATTCAACTCACCACGCAGACGGCTGCCAGAGTAGCTGAGAGAACTTCGACGCCGTTGCGTTCCAAACCAAGGAGCAGATGAGCAGCCTGAAAACAGGCCAGAAAACATGGAAGAGAAGAGATGTAGCGGGGTGAACCTACCCGTCAGAGAGATGTAGCGGGGTGAACCTACCCGTCAGAGAAGTTGCGGGGTGAACCTACCCGTCAAAGATGGAACAATCAGGACCAGGGCATTCTGGCCTGTGTGGAATAGCTGTCAAAAGTAGCTGAGAGGACGGTCCATGCAGCCGAACCAGAGATCTCAAGGGCAAAGCGGTCACCGCCACACTGTCCTCTCCTCTGATGAGCAATCGGAGACTGACCTTGCCGGTCACCTCCTTCTCGTGGTTGTTGTATGACAACGTGGACAAGCTCAACAGCAATGACTGCAGCTCTAACCGCACACACTGGAACCTACATTAAACATTCAGAGACGCAAACATTGAAGCTATGATCCAGAAGAAATTGCATGCGATTATTCTCAACAAGAGTGAATGAACTTTGAAATTATCTTGAAAAAATATCATATTTGTTTACAAGAGTTACAATGGTTGAAACATGAGTTGATAAATAAGTTTGGGTTTTTCCTCTAAATTGACCAAGAGGATTTTTGCCCTTCTTACACTGGTAACCATTCATCTTTTTACCTTGTTTCAAACACCAAAATCAAGGTTTTTGGTGAATGGTTGTCCACTTCTAGACTATAAATAGTATATAATCATGTCATCTTTTTTTACCTTGTTTCCTGTCATATTTCTGAAACAAGGGGTTTTGGTGCGTGATTTTGCACGTGGAAAGAAAATAATCTTTTTTTTGTTTGTTAAATATTTCACAAAATATTTTTTTTTTTTTTTTCTCCACCTAGTGGAGAGATTATTTCCTTTCCACATGTATAGCATAGCTGAATGTTTACACTTTGTGTTTGGATTTTATATTTTATTTTTGTGTACCTGTTCAGGCACAAATGGGGGATTGTTGTGGAATTTACATCCAAACACCTTAAACCTTTGTTCTCTCTCTCCTTTTGTAATTCATCACCTCCCCCAAATATTCACATAGCTGTGCCAACATACAAAATGGCCTCCAGGAGGCCATACACTTTGAATCTGTCTACAACAGAATAACCATCCTTTGTCCCCAATTGCAGCCTTTTTCTCATGTCACATGTCTGTACTCTTGGCCACGCCTGCCATTTCATATGACGTACAATGGAGTAGCCAATCACATCCTGGAAGCACCGTACCTGTGTTTTGATTGCATATAAGGCGCAGCAAAACCCAAGGCCGGCACTTGTCTGGATAAACCACTCTTGTTGTGTTGTTCAGAAAGTCCTTGCGCTCGTATGTTTTCACAATAAACCAGACTTAACCTTTTGAGCGAATCTTGGTAAATCCTTTTTACTAGATAAGTAATTCCATTACAGCGCGAAGCGGCGCGACGTTTTAAATGCCCTTTTGACGCTCGCCCTGTTCCTATTTTCCTCCTGTCGCTCGCGTTGACAGGCGTCTGTCTTCAGTTGGGAATATAGACAAATGACGTAACAGAACAGGACATTTAACGGTTTCAGTTAGGACAGCAAGCATGCGATGTCGCGTTCTGTTGCTCGCGTCGCAAGCAGTTAGGACACGGTGTAACTTGTGCCCAGTTGTGTGTGTGTGTGTGCGCGCGCGCGCGCGTGACCCAAGATATCAGTTAACCGTGCCACACCTGACCAGCTAGTGTGCCCCCCCGTGGCCTCGCCTCCCCAGTGGCCTCGCCCCCCGGCTGCAGCAGGAGTCTCACCTGACGCACTCTCTCTCCTAGACTCAGAGGACGAGTCCAGCTCAGACTGGAGGGCCGAGTCATCAGTGATCAGTTCTGGCTCCAGGATGAAGGTGACCTTCTTTACCCCTCTGCTCTCTGACTGGACCTCTCCCCTCTGCTCCTTCTCCTCCTCTTTATCCACCTCTCCTGTTAACTCTTCCTCCTCCTGCATCTCCATGCTACAGGGATTTCCTGTCTCCTCCTCCTCCCTGCTAGGGGACTCCCCTGTCTCCTCCTCCTCCTCCTCCTCCCTGCTAGGGGACTCCCCTGTCTCCTCCTCCTCCCTGCTAGGGGACTCCCCTGTCTCCTCCTCCTCCCTGCTAGGGGACTCCCCTGTCTCCTCCTCCTCCCTGCTAGGGGACTCCCCTGTATGCTCCTCCGGCATCTCCTGCTCCTCCTTGCTGCAGTGATCTCCTGACTCCTCCTCCTCCATCCTTTGGAGCACTCTTGCCTCCTCCTCCTCTCTACATGACTCCAAGCCTCCTTGGTCAAGGGGAGCTGATGTCATCTCTGCCTCTCCATCTAAACTAGCGTCCACCTCAGACAGTCCATCAGCGCCATTAGACCTCTCACACTGGACACCAGCGCCATTAGACCCCTCACACTGGACACCAGCACCATCAGACCTCTCACACTGGACACCAGCGCCATTAGACCCCTCACACTGGACACCAGCGCCATTAGACCCCTCACACTGGACACCAGCACCATCAGACCTCTCACACTGGACACCAGCACCATTAGACCCCTCACACTGGACACCAGCGCCATTAGACCCCTCACACTGGACACCAGCGCCATTAGACCCCTCACACTGGACACCAGCGCCATTAGACCCCTCACACTGGACACCAGCCATGGGAGGTTCCTCAGCGCCTGATCCTCGTCCACCTCCAGCTGAAGCAGACCGTTCATCACGGACGTCTGAGAGGCCGTGCGCCTCCTCCTGCTCCTGGGCTGGAGAAGGTTCCTCCTCCGCCTGATCCTCATCTAGAGAACGTTCCGCCTCACAACGCTCGTCTCTCGCCGGAGAACCCAACTTCTGTTCCACACCGTCCTCCGCCAACGCCTCCTCCCTACGCTGCTTACCGGGAGCACATCCTCCCTCCTCCTCCTCCTCCTCTACAGGAGTCCGCTCCACTCCCCCTCTCCCCACCACCTCCTCCTTCTCCTCCCCAGGACCCTCGGTCTCTGACTCCCTGTGCTCCTCATCAAACACCGACTCCATCTCCATCTGCTGCTCCTCCGGCTCGCCTGTAGGGGGCTCCACCTGCTCTGCTTCCTCCACTACAGCAGCCTCCATCTCTGGTCTCTCTGTCTGAGGGGGCTCTCCCTGACATGACACGTCCATAGAGCCCCGTCTCTCTGCTTCCTCCACTACAGCAGCCTCCATCTCTGGTCTGTCCTCCATCTCTGGTCTCTCCTCTGTCTCTGGTCTGTCCTCCATCTCTGGTCTCTCCTCTGTCTCTGGTCTGTCCTCCATCTCTGGTCTCTCCCCTGTCTCTGGTCTCTCTGTCGGAGGACGCTCTCCGTGACATGACACCTCCATAGAGCCCTGTGTCTCTGCTGCCCCCTGGTGGCTGCTCAGGGAAGTGTCTGTCTCCAGCAGCAGCTCTCGGTCAGTCAGAGAAGAGGATTGCGTCTCCTCACCTGTTGGATGGTCACAGTCTCACATGGGCAGGTACCACTGTTCTACACTGGCATTCACAATGACACACAGACACTGGAGAACGCCAGGGGCCTCATTTATAAACGTTACGTACTACGCACGACAGAAGGTGCACGGCGCTTTCTAAGCAGACTTTGGGATTTATAAATAAGGATGTTGACAGGAACACGCGGGGCCCTCCACGGACACTTGACCCATGTGAAACTGGAGACGTGAAAAAGTGTGACTTCGATGGTAGAAGGATGAACTCGAGAAACGCTTGGAAATTGATACCGCTTGTGTTTAAGAAATTGAAATACTGCCTCACACGTATTAAATATGAAGAGTTCCCTGGAGTGCACATAAAAATAAAAACATGGTTAGGATCATTTTCATAATGAATAACTAGAAATGGTGCTGGTGTTCTGAAAAGTTGGCCTACCTTCTCAGGATGACCTACCACCCATTATATTATGTTTAATTCATGGGTAGCGCATCATGTCAGGTAGGAAATGTTGAGACATTGACATTTCCTACCTGACAGGATGTGTTACCCATGAATTATGCACAATAAAATGGGCAGTCGGGCATTCTGATACATTCAGGTAGGAAATGTCTATCAGAAAGCCCTATAGTGTGCTTATCACACATCCTGTCAGAGAGGAAATGTCTATCAGAAAGCCCTATAGTGTGCTTATCACACATCCCGTCAGAGAGGAAATGTCTATCAGAAAGCCCTATAGTGTGCTTATCACACATCCTGTCAGAGAGGAAATGTCTATCAGAATGCCCTACGACCCATTATTGTCCCGCTCCAAAATTGTATGTGTCCTAAGTTGGCCCATGCTTCACTAGGGCTGTATATCATCTTGGATTTCGCGATACGATACGCATCACGATACACAGGTCACGATTCGATACGTATCACGATACAGAGGTCACGATACAATACGATACAATACGATACGTATTGCGATACACACATCATTTACTGAAAGATTTTAAGTGTTCAAGACTGAAAACTGAATGGCTCAAATGCACTATATAGATAACTCAAACTCAATGACTGGACAGAGAGCTAGCTAATAAATATTTTACATTTGATATCCATGCTTTTTAAACTGTCAACATTGTAGTATTTATGGTTTTTCAAAATTATTTATATGTATGCTTTTTTAACTTAATATTGTAGAATATGCTTTTTAAACTGGATTTAAAAATGTAAATAAAAATAAAAAAAATATTTTTTTATATTTTTTTTTAAATAAATTTAAATTTTACAGCGCCCGGCTGTATCGATACTCCGGGCTGAAAGATCGATACAGTATCGCGAGACTACGTACCGCGATGCATCGTTGTATCGATACAATCCTACAGCCCTATGCTTCACCCTTCCACCGAGTTTCGGATGGATGGACAGACAAACAAACGGATGGATGGACAGACAAACAAACGGATGGATGGACAGACAAACAAACGGATGGATGGACAGACAAACAAACGGATGGATGGACAGACAAACAAACGGATGGATGGACAGACAAACCAACGGATGGATGGACAGACAAACAAACGGATGGATGGACAGACAAACAAACGGATGGATGGACAGACAAACAAACGGATGGATGGACAGACAAACAAACCAACGGATGGATGGACAGACAAACAAACCAACGGATGGATGGACAGACAAACAAACGGATGGATGGACAGACAAACAAACGGATGGATGGACAGACAAACAAACGGATGGATGGACAGACAAACAAACCAACGGATGGATGGACAGACAAACCAACGGATGGATGGACAGACAAACCAACGGATGGATGGACAGACAAACAAACGGATGGATGGACAGACAAACAAACACGCCACCGAAAACTGTGCTGTCTCTGGGGCGGAGGTAATAAATTTTTTTGCAATGTTTTTGTCTAATCAAGAGGTTTATTTAACCGGATTTGGAATTATTAAACAATATTGCATGTTCTGAAGTGTATTCTCATACATATCTCCTATCCCCTCAAGCGTTTAAACCAAAAGCAGCTGCCGTGCGCCAGCATGTGGATGTGATGCGTTGTTTGTAAGAGCACAAGGTATGGGAACAAATAACTATTTATTGACCAATTCTTTCAACGTAGATCTTATGTCACACAAAACGTTTCTTATTTCCTTCAATTCCTTGGCCACCTCATTAACGGCGTCTACGGTGTCTCTCTGCGTTTGCAGGACTGCGTCCGTGAGCAGACGGCCCTGCTGGGGGGGTTGTGGCGCCCGGGGTCCAGAGGCGGTGGCGGGTGGCGCCCCCTGCTGGTCAGCTGCAGCAACACCGACCCCGCTGGAACGCACAGCGACTGAAAACAACAATTGTTTAAATGTTAAACACAGCCTGAATGCTTTTGGGTTACTCTGATTTAGCTTGAATGCATTCTGGCTATTCTGATTTAGCTTGAATGCTTTTGGGCTATTCTGATTTTTACTCTGAACGAGAGAATGCTAACGACGCTAACGACGTACCTGGATGATCCGGTGGGTCTTGCGTGTCCGCGTCCTCCTCCGCTCAGGAGGGGGTCCCCTATAAACGCACGTCGCTCATGGAGACGGGGCTGTCCCTTTATCCTCCTGTGGCACCAACACGTTGACCACGCGCCATGTGACTTCTGGTTGTATGTGGGATTTGTTATGTCTTGATCTTCTGAACCAGCAGCATTCACGGCACCCGTTGCACGCCTTTTGGGCATTTGTAATTTCCCACAGCGTGTCCACCAAAAAAATATACTTTTTCTTGCTTCAACTCCCCCTACAAGAACTTCTATTCCACACCGGGTGAAATGTCTTTTCTTTTAGCTTTCTCTCTGGATTTGCTGTCATTGTCGTAATGCAGTTAGTATTAATTTCACTACAACTATGGGCGGTAAAAGGATGGGATTGTGTGTTATTGTGGGAAACCCGCGCAGCGCAATGTGTTATGAACCAGAATATTTGGTGTCAGCTCTTTCTGCGTTTCCTCTGTCTGTACGCCACCGTCTGACGTGAATCGTCAGCAGTTTAATAAATGAGGCCCCAGCTCCGACCACACCCAGAGTGAGCCTCGCCCCGGGCGGAGGACAGAGGGCCGTGATGCACGATGTTCAATGAGCACTGATAGAACAGCAGTGGGTTTCATGAGTCCAGTAAACCACCCAGAATCTCCCAGTTCCACCAAATTCCACCACATTTTCCATGTAGCCTTAAGTAACTCTTGTCTTCTTAATCCCAACCTGTGGTCCAGTAGTGACAGGCCAAGATCTCACCTGTGTGGTCCAGTTGGGAGTCGTCCTCACCACCAGGGGGCCCTGTAGGGACGGGCTTGTCGCTGAAGCTGCTGTTGGTCACTGGACTGGTCTCACAGTCGGCCTGCTAGACATTCAAACCAGTTAGCTCTGCTCCCCAAACCAGTTAGCTCTGCTCCCCAAACCAGTTAGCTCTGCTCCCCAAACCCAGCTAGACATTCAAACCAGTTAGCTCTGCTCCCCAAACCAGTTAGCTCTGCTCCTCAAACCAGTTAGCTCTGCTCCCCAAACCCACTCAGTGGAACAGTACCGTATAGGAGAGTCGTCAGTAGAGTAGAAGATGTGAACCCATCCACACCACAGAACCCATCCACACCACAGAACCCATCCACACCACAGAACCCATCCACACCACAGAACCCATCCACACCACAGAACCCATCCACACCACAGAAGCATAGCATATTAAAAGTGCTGGTGCTGCTAGGAAGTGAAGACCCGACAGCTCAATTCTGGTGTGCGTTTCCAGCCGTTACATGGCGGTGACCATGGCGGTGACCATGGCGGTGACCAGCCTCATTTAACCTGCCCTCCTGTGGCACCATGTGATATCCACACACAACAACATGGATGTGACAGCCCGCCAGCACTCCCATTCATGACTACTGTGTACTAATAAGCCCCCGTGCAGCCCCCATCCCTGGGTGAGCCAGCCCCAGTGAGCGGGGGAACCATGACTCACGTCCCAGGGCTGGAGGGGGGGCCACTGGCACTGCAGCCTCCGGGTCCTCCGGACCGCCCAGGAGGGGGAGGAGGCGGAGGTGGGGGAGGTGCCTCTCTGGGGAGATTCAGACAGGTGGGAGGGTGGAGGTACCGGCTAGCACAACTCACACCTAGGGATGCACTAGACTGTATATCGCCAATCATATCGGCCCATATCGCCCGTTTTTAATATATCGGTATCTGAAAACATCTGCAAAACAGGGCTGATGTGAACAGCTGATGATTATTTGTCTTGCTGCTGTTGTGTGTGTTGTTTTTAAGAGGAAACAATGTGGCAAATATCTATGATTTATCTGCTTTTCCAAATGTTTTGGAAATAGAGACAGTGTTTTTCAGTGTATAACATTTGATTATCATAGAAACTTGTTTTTATACAGATCATATTGATATAGGTGAATATCGGTTATCGGCCATGACAATGTTGATATCTCTCACCGACCAAAATGTTGATATGGGTGTATCCCTACCCACATCATATCCTATCCAATCAGACCCAGATCCCAACGGTAGTTTAAATACTTAAGTGAGCTTGACTTAGTTAACCTGGTTGTATGGGCTATATCAAGCGCACCTCTAGTATTATGAGCATGTTCTTCAGCTCAGGTCTGATCAGAAGCTGTGGGGCTCATTGGGGAGCGTCTAACATTATCCTAAACATTTGAAAAACAGAGAAGGGGGGGGTAGCACCAAACTTACCTCAGCCAACGAGGAGTCAGAGCAGCTCCTCTTCAGCCACACATTATCACTGATTGGCTGAGCCCTAAGGAGGCGGAGCTCCGCTTCCCTCTCCTGATTAGTCGGAGGAATGGCAACCGTTAGGATCGAAACTTCACTGGAATCTTAAGAATGGAGTGACATCATCATTTGCACAGCAATAGTGTGCTACGCACTGTATAGATACCCAGCGCACTCTCTCTATCCACACAGGACATATTTGAACAGAGATGGTTCTTAACTATTCCAGTAAAGGGCAGACGTTAGCACACACCCAAAAAGTGTTAGTGGGGGCGTTGACTAATGGAGTAACAACTGAGACTAGATTAATAATCAGAGTTGCACATTCTACTTGTTCTATACACAATATCTACTTCAGTATACTATTCCACTGTCCAAAACTTCACCAGGGCTATCCCGGGTTGCAAAACGAGCGCCCCCACTGTGACGGACCTGACGAATGCGGGAGGCTTGTTTGGAGCTGGGGGTCACGCTGCCCTGTAGTTTGTGATGGATGTCGGTCACGAGGCTGGAGCGGTTGAGGGGGCCGGGGTTGGCGGGGCCGGGGAGGGGGCTGGGCGGGAGGCCGGGGGCCGCGTTGAACCGCTCCACTCTCTGGCTAAACTCCTCCTCACCTGGGGAGTCAATTCAAACAACCAATCAATCAATCAATCCTCTTTACACAGCAGACATGGAATCTTAAGTGTCTTTCCAACTGGACTTGGTGACTGATCTTGCGAAAGAAGACATTTTGAGTAGCTGTAAAGTCAGTGGCTCACCGATGAGATGGTCTCTGGAGACCTTGTCCTGGAGGAGGAGCACGGAGGGCACCTGGTACCCTGGATCAGACAGACACCGCTGGGCCAGCGGGGGCAGTCCTGCAGACAACACACTCTCTGTTACTGGAAACATAGTGCTCCTCCATCCTTCCCTTCATCCCTCACTGCATTCATGCAATGATCCATCATGTCTGGATTAGTGAACACTAGGGGTGTGATGAGATATTGTGCCTCGAGATATCACAATATAAAAATGTGACAATATGCGTGGTCAAAATAAAAAAACTTTTTTGAAAACCTTTTTTTCTTCTTCACTCAAAGCGACTTTGGGTACCCAGAAAAGCGCTATACAAACATTACAAGATGGAACTACAGGGCAAATAACAGCATTGTTTCGCATGTTGTGTTTTATGAATAAAATACTATTTTTCCAGTCATATTCCTCATTCAAGTTTGGCAAAGAATATTGTTAGAATATTGGATCTATATCATAAACCCCATATTGTGTATTGTATCGGGAGATGAATGTATCATCACACCCCACTATGTGGCAGATCTCTGTTTAATCAATCCAGTTGATTTACGGATCAGTTATTCTAACTGCATGGGGCCTGGCTGAGTAGGATCAGGAAGGATCAAAAATCAATACAATCAATACGATGTTCTTCATAAAGCACATTCTATACAAAGAACACAACTGCTCTTCACAAAACAGTTGAAGGAAAAAGGAGAAAAAGTGATGATTCTATGGACTATGAGATCCATGCACCCGTCTTACCTTCCCTTCTCTGGGTGAGCTGCTGCACCCTGGAGCGGACAGACAGGGGGGCAGGGGTGTCTGCTTTGACCTCCAGCTCCCGGCACCGACCCCAGGCGGAGGAGGAGGAGGAAGGCTGGGGGCTGCAGTTCTCCTGGCCCAACACCTCCAGGCGCCGGCGTTTCCCATCTTTCACTTCAGAGAGACACAAACAAATAAACACACACGCGCACACACAGAACATCAGGGGCAAAGGCAGCATTAAAACCATGTCAGACGGAAATTGACACAGGTCCATGCACACACTTTGAATGAAGGCCTATGGTGAATGATCACGGACAGCGGATATCGCCACTGTGTTGCTGGCCTTTCCCTCGAACTGGGACTGAATGTTGTGTGTGTTATATTTGACAACTAAAATCTGTATGCAAATATCCAGTGACACCCACCCACCCACCCACCCCACCGCCTGGTGACAAAGACGCCCTCACCAGAAGACAAGGGGACATTGTCCTCGGTGTCAGAGAGAGGTTCTCGCTGTCTCTTCCCAGAGCTGTCCTCTCCATCCATCATGGCACTGGGTGCTGCTGTGAACAAAGAAATACACCTTTATTTTATAAGCTAGCAAGCCAGGTCAGATATGAGCCAACCATTAGCCACGCCCTAGCTAGCTATCATGATTGAGCTAAGCTAACCTGGCTAACAAGCTTCTCCCTCTCTCCTGCATCCTAGCTAGCTCGTAGCAGGCTAACCCTAGCTGCCAACTCACTGGCCTCAGCGCCATGATGATCAAATCACTTGAGCTATGAGTGAGCATGTAACTATAGTAACAGGTTTCCAAGCTGGCAGCTACACGACAGTTGGTTGACGAGACACACAATTAAACCAAAGTGGCTCAAACCAGTCACTCAAAATGAACTGTTAGTTAGCCCTGACTAGCTACTGCTACTGACTAGCATGGTGCTAGCTCTATACTCTAACTAACTAACTAACTAGCATGGTGCTAGCTCTATTCACACTCTAGCTAACTAACCAGCTTGTTTCTCTCTTCTTACCTCAACAGGAATGTGGTTAGCTCGCTAGATAGGTATTATAAGACCAGAAGTCAGAGAGTAGTGATCCGTGTTGTTGATCCGTTCTGTTCTCTCTTCCCTCACACTTTGAATTTCAGCGGGTTCTTCTTCTTCTTCTTCTTCCTTGGGTTTTATGGCGGATCGCAAGCAGCTTAAAGGTGCATACCGCCACCTACTGGACAAGAGTGTGCATCATCATGTCATCATCCTAGTGCTCACAGACTACAGTCTGCCCCACAACCGTGTGTCACCCAAGAAAGTAGAGTCTTCCTGCAGATTCCTCCCCCCTCCCCCTCCGTGGTTCTCTGTAGCCTCCGACCATGGATGTATTAATAGAACCTTCTTCTTCTTCTTCTTCTTCTTCTTCTCTGTGTTAATGGCGGATCGCAAGCCAATGTGTAGCCTAGTACAGGTGCCTACCGCCATCTAGAGTACCGGGGTGTATTACATGGGTTTGACTCGGTTTATTCATCTAGAGTACCGGGGTGTATTACATGGGTTTGACTCGGTTTATTCATCTAGAGTACCGGGGTGTATTACATGGGTTTGACTCGGTTTATTTTCACCACATAACCAGCACAGGTACAGGTACAGGTACAGGTACAGGCACAGGTACAGGGATATTGGGATTCTTGTTCCTTCGCTTGTCCTTACAATGTCTTATCCTCATTAGAGCTTTTCACACTGTACTTAGCCCAGGGCTTAAAGGAGTAGTTAAGGAAAAATCATGTTTAGCCCTGTTTTAAGGTTACTTATGATCATATACAATGGTTCAGATCAAAACGTTGACAAAACTAGCACTTTTGAGAAAGTCTGATAATTGCTCTACCACCGTTTTGGTCGTACAATGGATGTGGGTGGGCACCGTGAAAAATCATTCAAAAAACATGTTAAACTCTCAATTTCAAACACAAGATATGGATGTTCTCACTACAGCTCTCACAATATCTCATCCTACATCCATTATCTCATCACGTATCCTTTCTCATGATTAACTACAGTTCACACGCTCGATCAGCGGGCTCAGCAACATTACAAACATCACAGTTATCTTGTACGCACTTTGCCATTAAAAAAAGAGTTGATTTTAAATCAATTGTTATGGTCTTGGTCTGTCCGCCCTGCTGCCGACCCGGACCCTCGAACCTGCCCCGGGACTCAGACCCTTTTCTCCCAATATTGCCCCCTGCCTCTCTTCCCAGTACTCACTGTCCCTGCAATGCGCCCAGTGTGGAACGAGTAGCCTAGCTAGGCTCCAGACAGTGAACAAGCTTGTGGCTCCCCAGGGTCGTGTCTGCATGCTATAGCCCTCCTACCATACATGTCACCCCTACTAACACAGTGGGTTGCAGCAACGTTGCACACAAGTTGTACTTAGGTAAGTTGCAACGGTACCATCAGGCGATGTTGTGACAACTTACTTACTTACCCTCCTAAGTCTAATTAGACTTTACTGCAACGTTGCAGAAACATTGGCAACATGGGTCCCTGCAACGTCAACAATAACGTGACAGTGACGTCGTATTACAGTCATATTAGGATTGCTATCGGGCTATCCCGTGACGTCACTGCTTGCTTGGTTCACAGTTGAAGTAGGCAGGATTCTTTGCCAAACTGCTCCTGTCTTTTTTTCATTTTTTTCATTTTTTTTTTTTAAATTTCCGCTTATATCCTTCATATTGTACTGTATGTTGAGGTTAATAACTCATCTTAGAAATGTTATTGATTGTATATTTCCCTGTTTGTTATAAATTGAATGCTTTTTCATTAATTAAAAAAAAAAGTTGGCAGGATTCTCTATCACTGCGACCCATGGTGGAAATCATGTGTTTAAAGATGCCATCACCCCGGAATGTAATCACATGAAATAAGAGATTTGACACATGAATGCTCAATACAGATAAAAACAGAACAACCAATCACACTTCTGACCAAGTGAAATGATTGGAATGACCTGTCAAACTGCCTAATCAACCTGCACACAATTTGATGTTTCTTTTCTAATCTACTAACGGTTTATGCCCCCTTTCTGGAAACAGAGCTGGAGGGAGAGCACCTTTAAATGACACCCTCATGAGCAACTGGACTTTAGTTTTACATTTTCATAGTCACAGCTAATTATTTAATATAATTCGGATTGTGATTGAAAATCAACTATGATCAGCAGAATCAATAAAGTTTGTCTCCAAGTATTTGCCGTTAATGCAAATTCGAGGATACGGCCTGTTAGGTAGCGTGTATCTTTATAATGTTTGGGGGTTAATATAATATTAAGGACTTTGTAAATGCCCCTGGTTAGCAGATAGATAGAAAGAAATGGCTATTGATCTGGCTGTTGCGCGATCTAGCTCTTGTGCTGTCTAGCTCGGAGCGGTGGTAGCTATGGTAACGGGGCACACGTCTGTCAATCATAATGATTCCAGTTGGTCATTTGCTCAGAGAACTGTCAATCAGTTGTAATGAATCACGCCCAGTTTTGAGTGAGTGAACTTTTTGAGTGGCAGATTCAGAACCTATAAAAACATGTTTTAAAATATTTTTTATGGATGAATTCTGAAATAGTTAAACACATTTGTTTTGTTGTTGCCTAAAGATATATGGAAAGTGTTATATTGAATTACCATGTTAATCCTTTAACATATGTGAGTGTTAAGTGTTATAAAGAGTTTTGTGGCTTCGGTGTGTCAGTGCAGAGTTGAACTGGCAGAAGAGAGAAGTGTTTGTTGTATTTACGTTCTTCCTACTGTCAT
This sequence comes from Borostomias antarcticus, assembly GCF_949987555.1. Taxonomy (NCBI): domain Eukaryota; kingdom Metazoa; phylum Chordata; class Actinopteri; order Stomiiformes; family Stomiidae; genus Borostomias; species Borostomias antarcticus. The sequence goes on along the minus strand of NC_140251.1, from coordinate 473,310 downwards.
GTCTCCATTACAGAGTCAACACTGTTAAAGGAAGAGACTTCGCTACACGCCCAGAGAGCTGGATACAGGAGGCCTTCCAGGCCCAGGAGATGGCCGCCATGGCAACCCTGACCAATAGTCAGCGTGATCACATATGGGCTTCACTAGCTCCACGGGGACGTCTCCAGCATCATTTCAAGCAAACCCCTGTGGTCAAATACCATTTCAAATACCAAAACCTCGGAGTGCACTTGATTTACGTACAACACTCCCCAAAGAGCACAGCCTTCGGCCAGTTCCACAGTTCTGAATGTCTCTTTCTTCCATGTGATTTGGTACAGTATAGCTATCATGATTGTTCTGTCATTTAATGCTTTAATATTATTATAATTACATGCTGTCCAAATAAAACATACATTGCTATTGAAATGTCTGAAAATATCATTATATTTACATACATGTGAGATGTGTTAGGACGAGGATGGATCAGTTAGGACGTCCCATAAAAGCCAAAAGAACACACATTTGTCTTAAAGCATGACCTTCTCATCTTTAATATTAATAATGTACAGTTAGATAGAACAGATGGTGATAAAATGAAGAACAGAATAAAGCTGAAAACAGTGTACATGTAAAAACAACAATAAAAAACAACTCCTAAGATCATGTCTATCTTAACCAGGGGTTTCTGAGTAAGGGGGAGTGGTTAAAGAGTGATCGGGGGGGGGGCGGAGAATGTAGAGCATTACCCATAACCCACTGCTCACTCTGCCCCAGAGACCCCGGGAAGAGAACGGTCCTGAGGAAGTTGACCCTTGGCATAGGTCAGGCTGTGTGTGCTCGTCCTTAAGAGGCAGTGTGCTGGGGGCGAGAGGGGTCGCTCTGCAGTACGTACAGAAGCACGGTGTCCTCTCCTCAATAATAACAGCTTCATGTGATTGGTCACAGGCTGTGAACTGTGTACGTTGACCAAGAAAGCACAGCAGGATGTGAGGTGATGTTACAGATGTTACAAAATGTGTGTTTGTGTGTGTGTGTGTGTGTGAGAGAGAGAGAGTTTGTTTCGTGCTCCCTTTTGCATTTCTTTTGAGTGCATCTTGTAGGACTCTAGAGGTTTGAGTGCATCTTGTAGGAATTAAGACTGGAATACCAAAAATAATGTCTAGGAACCTGAACAACCCTAAGGGTCTTTTTCAACCATCCATACACATTATTATAATATGAAAATAGAGGAGGACAGTCCTTGGAGAGGTCAGAGGTGCCACACAGTGAGAGGCCGTGTCTGGAACCTGGAACCCTGGTTCCTGGGAACCTGTGGAGATGTGAGGTTCTCTTCTGACAGACTGGATCATGTGCTGCAGGAACGTGGCCTTTCCGTAGGACTGGAGTACAGGCTATGCAATATGGCCGCCATTCCAACAAGCTGCTTGGATCTCCATGGGTGCTGCATTAGGAGTATGTTTGGAGCTGGTCAGAGCAGGGGGTTAGTACTGAAGGACTATCCCTGGTCTCAGGCTTCCTAGCTGGTCAGAGCAGGGGGTTAGTACTGACGGACTATCCCTGGTCTCACGCTTCCTATCAGGGTTCCTATCGGGGACAGGCCACAGGACCCTGGGGTTAAGGGTCATCCACAACATCCACCACTTCACAATATAAAACATTGTCACCATCATCACTGTTACTGTGTGTTTAGACACCCATGCTGTTTGCATAATAAACCATCTACTCAAATAGGAACGCGACTATCTGCTCGTGTCTCCAGGATGTGTTGCTATGCTATGCTAACCCTAACCCTGACAACGCTGCTGTGAGCTTCGTCTGTCTGTCTTCTGTTTAGTACTCATCATGGAGACATGGTTCCGTTGCATCATCAGGCAAGATCTATCACCGCACATCTACTGTTACACACACACACACACACACACACACACACACACACACACACACACACACACACACACACACACACACACAGACACACACAAGCACACGAAACAGGTCATCTTCTGTCGAGTACCAGGCTTTCATCATTCTCACTTCTCTCCAGATCTCTCTCTGCATGTCTCCTCCCACCCTCCTGACTCACAATCCCTTCAACCTGCAGAAGCTCCGTCATCTCCTGCCCACTTCACATTCCAAAATGTGTTTTTAGAACGCGCCCGTCCCAGGTGTGTGTGTGTGTGTGTGTGTGTGTGTGTGTGTGTGTGTGTGTGTTACGCATGCCTGACACCAGAGGCAGGACTCTGAGGTCTAAAGCAGAGTGTGAAGAGGACAGACAGGTAGAGGAAGTATGTACTGGTTCAGGTAGTGTGAAGAGGACAGACAGGTAGAGGAAGTATGTACTGGTTCAGGTAGTGAGGAGACAGACAGGTAGAGGAGGTATGTACTGGTTCAGGTAGTGTGAGGAGGACAGACAGGTAGAGGAAGTATGTACTGGTTCAGGTAGTGTGAAGAGGACAGACAGGTAGAGGAAGTATGTACTGGTTCAGGTAGTGAGGAGGACAGACAGGTAGAGGAAGTATGTACTGGTTCAGGTAGGAAGAGGACAGACAGGTAGAGGAAGTATGTACTGGTTCAGGTAGTGAGGAGGACAGACAGGTAGAGGAAGTATGTACTGGTTCAGGTAGTGAGGAGACAGACAGGTAGAGGAAGTATGTACTGGTTCAGGTAGTGAGGAGGACAGACAGGTAGAGGAAGTATGTACTGGTTCAGGTAGTGAGGAGGACAGACAGGTAGAGGAAGTATGTACTGGTTCAGGTAGAGGAAGTATGTACTGGTTCAGGTAGGAAGAGGACAGACAGGTAGAGGAAGTATGTACTGGTTCAGGTAGAGGAAGTATGTACTGGTTCAGGTAGGAAGAGGACAGACAGGTAGAGGAAGTATGTACTGGTTCAGGTAGTGAGGAGGACAGACAGGTAGAGGAAGTATGTACTGGTTCAGGTAGTGAGGAGGACAGACAGGTAGAGGAAGTATGTACTGGTTCAGGTAGTGAGGAGGACAGACAGGTAGAGGAAGTATGTACTGGTTCAGGTAGTGAGGAGGACAGACAGGTAGAGGAAGTATGTACTGGTTCAGGTAGAGTGAAGGGGACAGACAGGTAAGGTATGTACTGGTTCAGGTAGAGGAAGGTATGTACAGGTGCTAGGTGTATTATGGGATGGCTGTGCATGGTGCCTGCCATGTGTACAACTCCACAGATCAGAGGGACGTCGGTTTCCTCGTTGTCCAGAATACAGAAGATTATTATTATTATTATTGACTCGCACAAAAGAAACACATGCATTCCCACAGTTTTGGCACAAATGCCCTGCGGTGATGTGTGAGGGTGTGTGTGTGTGTGTGTGTGTGTGTGTGTGTGTGTGTGCGTGCGTGTGTAAGACTGTGTGTGTGCAGACCATGTATAGGATGACATTTAAGAGGAGCATACATTTGGAATGTTGCCATGGAATGCCTTAAGTATGGTGTGTGTGTGTGTGTGTGTGTGTGTGTGTGTGTGTGTGTGTGTGTGTGTGTGTGTGCGGCGTGGCTTGTCGGTCATAGTGAGCATCAACTGGGATGTAAAAACGAGTTTGTTGTTTAAAAGATCTTTCCTTTCTTCTTGTTCTTTTCCATGGTCCTGGAGAAGAGAGAGAGATGAGGAGATGATTGGGAGGTTATAGCAACACCAGAGAATGCAGTAGACAAAAGGCACATCACAAATTAGCTGTTCAAATGTATCTAATTCCTTAAAATAAAAAGCTAATCTAGGCACAGGCGAGTTAGGGACTATTCTTACAGCGGACGGAAGTACCAATTTCAAGCATTTTAGCAACAGTTGTGTTGTGTTGTGTTGTGTCCAGAGCAGCAGTGTTGTGGTGTGTTGTGTTGTGTTGTGTCCAGAGCAGCAGTGTTGTGGTGTGTTGTGTTGTGTTGTATCCAGAGCAGCAGTGTTGTGTTGTGTTGTGTTGTATTGTGTTGTGTTGTGTTGTGTTGTGTTGTGTTGTGTTGTGTTGTGTTGTGTTGTGTCCAGAGCAGCAGTGTTGTGTTGTATTGTGTTGTGTTGTATTGTGTTGTGTTGTGTTGTGTTGTATTGTGTTGTGTTGTGTTGTATTGTGTTGTATTGTGTTGTGTTGTGTTGTGTTGTGTCCAGAGCAGCAGTGTTGTGTTGTATTGTGTTGTGTTGTATTGTGTTGTGTTGTATTGTGTTGTATTGTGTTGTGTTGTGTTGTGTCCAGAGCAGCAGTGTTGTGTTGTATTGTATTGTGTTGTGTTGTATTGTGTTGTATTGTGTTGTGTTGTGTTGTGTTGTGTTGTGTTGTGTTGTGTTGTGTTGTGTTGTGTTGTATCCAGAGCAGCAGTGTTGTGTTGTGTTGTGTTGTGTTGTGTTGTGTTGTATTGTGTTGTTATGTGTCGTATCCAGAGTTGTACTCACTTGGAAGCGTCCAGCTTCTGCTGCTCCAGGACCCTCTGCTGCGCCTCCCACTGGGACTTCTCCTCCTCATGGTGGCGCCTCTTCTCCTCCAGCTCCTTGTGCTGAGCCTCCAGGTTCTTCTTCATCTGCTCATGACGCCGCTCCAGCTGAGGGAGGGGGAGAGGAGGAGGGAGGGGGAGAGGAGGAGGGAGGGGGAGAGGAGGAGGGAAGAGGAGAGGAGGAGGGATGGGGGAGGGGAGGAGGGAGAGGAGGAGGGAGGGGGGAGCGGAGGAGGGAGGGGGGAGGGGGAGGGGGAGGGAGGGGGGAGAGGAGGAGGGAGGGAGAGGGAGATGCTCGTCATGATAAAACTGACTGACAGATACACAATATAGAATATCTATTTTCCTATATGTCTGTCTCTCTGTCACACACACTCACACACACACACACACACACACACACACACACACACACACACACACACACACACACACACACACACTTACCTCAGCCTCAGAGTCCTTCAGTTTCTGCTTCTTCTCCTTGACCTTCATCTCGAACACCTGCTCCATCTCCGTCTCCATCTTCTTCATCTTCATCACGTGCTCTCTCCGCTCCTCCTCCATCTGCGCCAGGGGGCTCCTGGGGGGCAGGGGTCACAGGTCAAGGTTCATGAAGGCGGCGGCACAACTGGCCAATGAGGCACGGCACAACTAGCGGCGCCATCACGCTGTAGCTCAGACGGGCCCTCGTCCCTCGTCCCTCGTACTTGGTCAGCTGTCCCTTGGTCCTGGTGCTGTCCACTCCGTTGCAGGTGACGGCCGCCAGCTTCCTGCTGCGGTAGTTCTCATAGTGGACGTTGTTGGTCACGTCCTTCAGGTCCTGCATGTGTGTCCTAGGTGAGGAGCAGAGTGACACGTTTAGGAGAGTATAAACAGTGAGGTACAGTATAGAGAATAGCCATACTTGAGTACAAGTAAAGATACCTTGCTTGAAAAAAAGTGAAAGTCACCTAATGGAATACTAGGCGTATTTGAGTAAAAGTTTTGAAAGTAACTGATGTTAAATGAAATGTACTTTGATCCGGTATGGTCCTTAACTCCAAGAAAGGAAAGTTCTTATTTTAGATATAAGGCTCTTCGTCGTCATGACTCTTTTATTAGTTTATTGCTCATTTTATGCACTCTACTCAGTTTTTTATTATAGGCTCACATTTTATGACATGTCGATTGATTGAATTAGCCGTCTGTCTCTTGTTGTGTTGCTGTGTTGTTGTGTATTGCTGTGTTGTTGTGTTGCTGTGTTGTTCCATGTTGTTTTATGCTGTGAGATATTAGATACATTCAGAAAGATGTGATTTTGTAGCGAGTAACAAATGTTTTAAGGGGAAATGTATCGGAGTAAAAGTATCCGTTTTCTTTGGGAAATGTAGTGAAGTAGAAGTGAAGTTCAACAGATATATATGTAAATAGTACAGATATATATATCTAAATAGTACAGATATATAAATATATATATATATATATACAGTACAGATATCCACACAAACTACCTCAGTACCCTCTACACCTCTAAGTACAGATAAGTCACAAATGAATCATGTCACTGTTACACATTACTCCAAACACACACACACACACACACACACACACACACACACACACACACACACACACACACACACACACCTGATCAGCATGTTCCGTAGCACGGTGAAGTCACAGTGTTCCCCATTCTCCACTGAAACAGGAAGAGAGACAGATGTCAGAATCCATCAGAGGCTCATCGTCATCATCATCATCATCATCATCATCATCATCCTTACTAAGAAAACAGGTGGAATGTTCCCAAGTTAATGGCACCACAGGCTCTAAGCGCTAACCCAGCAGGTATGACAGGCTCACCGATCAGGGCGTGTTATATTGTAAAGATGAAGGGCACATGGTTGACTAGTGCACTGTTATCACAACTATGGGATAGTTCTAGTGAGTTATCCAACACAGACACACACAGCTACTCAGTGAGTTATCCAACACAGACACACACAGCTACTCAGTGAGTTACCCAACACAGACACACACAGCTACTCAGTGAGTTATCCAACACAGACACACACAGCTACTCAGTGAGTTATCCAACACAGACACACACAGCTACTCAGTGAGTTATCCAACACAGACACACACAGCTACTCAGTGAGTTATCCAACACAGACACACACACAGCTACTCAGTGAGTTATCCAACACAGACACACACCGCTCCTCAAGCGGAGCCTTCACTGACTAAACAGACTACCACCCGGTTAGACGATCACAGATCACTGCAGTGGTATCTCAGATCAAACCGAGACACGATTAGATGATCACAGAGCAATATCTCTGTTTCGGACATGATTAGATGATCACAGAGCAATATCTCTGTTTCAGACATGATTAGGTGATCACAGAGCTATCTCTCTGCTTCAACACAGACATGGTTAGATGATCACAGAGCTATCTCTTTGCTTCAACACAGGCATGGTTAGATGATCACAGAGCTATCTCTCTGCTTCAACACAGACATGGTTAGATGATCACAGAGCTATCTCTCTGCTTCAACACAGACATGGTTAGATGATCACAGAGCTATCTCTCTGCTTCAACACAGACATGGTTAGATGATCACAGAGCTATCTCTCTGCTTCAACACAGACATGGTTAGATGATCACAGAGCTATCTCTCTGCTTCAAGACAGACATGGTTAGATGATCACAGAGCTATCTCTCTGCTTCAAGACAGACATGGTTAGATGATCACAGAGCTATCTCTCTGCTTCAAGACAGACATGGTTAGATGATCACAGAGCTATCTCTCTGCTTCAAGACAGACATGGTTAGATGATCACAGAGCTATCTCTCTGCTTCAACACAGACATGGTTAGATGATGTCATGGGATTCTGGAGAAGGTGTGTGTGTGTTGCTGCTGTTGAGTGATGATGCGTACTGCGGGTGGCGTGATGATGCGTACTGCGGGTGGCGTGATGATGCGTACTGCGGGTGGAGTGATGATGCGTACTGCGGGTGGAGTGATGATGCGTACTGCGGGTGGAGTGATGATGCGTACTGCGGGTGGCGTGATGATGCGTACTGCGGGTGGCGTGGGGAACATGGACGTGATACGATAGACCCACTCACAACTGGCAGCTGTCAATCATCATCAGGAGAGCCACTCAGGAAGACACCTTACCCGTTATGACACACATGCACTAGCCCCGCCCCCCGCCCGGGTCCCAGGCTGGCTGGCCACCTGATTGGTTGCCCTGTCACCTACCTGAGGCAGTTCTGATGGAGGGAAGGAGGGAGAGAGGGAGGGGGAGTCACAGAACCAGATCTGGCCCGGTTCTAGCCCAGGTCTGGCCCGGTTCTAGCCCAGGTCTGGCCCGGTTCTAGCCCAGGTCTGTCCCGGTTCTAGCCCAGGTCTGGCCCGGTTCTAGCCCGGTTCTAGCCCAGGTCTGTCCCGGTTCTAGCCCAGGTCTGGCCCGGTTCTAGCCCGGTTCTAGCCCAGGTCTGGCCTTGTAAACCTGTGTCCACTCTGACTGGCTACTGGATGAGGGTTTGGTGTTACATGAGGTGTTGATGGTGATCACCGCTAGGGGGCGCTATGTCAGCTTTAATGATGGGATGGGGCAGGAGGAGGGGCATTGGAAGGTGTTTGGGGGGGGGGGGGGTCAAGGGGTCAAAGGAACACAACAAAGCAGGGGTGGAGCTCTAACGGTGTATGTTCTCGGCCGATTGGCTGAAAAATCCTGATGCATGCTGGTCTGGATGGCTGCTCGGCTCTAGCGTCCAAACAACGTTCCGTCAACGCCGCGACGGACATCATGGTAAGCTGGCCATCAGGTGTTTTGAGCCAGAATGCGTTAGCTGCTCCGTAGCGCTGGTCAGGTCATCCTGCTCACCCTGTGGCTCTACCGCAGCCGTCAGCGCCAACCGTTGGCCGTCGGACGCTGAGGGGAACAAATCCATTGCAGATGATGATGGCGGCTCCGCAGACTGCCGTGGCGTCATGTTGGACGCCAGCATCACGGTTTGGAGAGTCGCCGACCGTCGCTTCTTGATTGTTGACGGAGGAAAATGTACGGCTGAAGCTGACGGCTGCAGTGGAGCCGTGGAGTGAGATGGACTTAACGTATGGACCAAGAGCTGTGTCTCTGTGTGTGTGTGTGTGTGTGTGTGTGTGTGGACAAATTATACAAACCCAAATAAGGGCGCATGCTTTCATACAAATCCCCTTAAGAACCTGAGCGCGTGAGTTAAGAGCAGCGTGTCCCAGTCCTGCCTCGGGTCTGAGAGGGAAAACCTGCACTAACACCTCAACATCAGGCTCTGGGATTGGCTGTGGAGTGGTGTTACTTCTGGTCTCTCTCTCTCTCTCTCTCTGGGGGTCCCTGGACACAGGGCTGGGACACAGCGAGTTAGGGGGCGGTCCTTTGCATCTATGGCAGCGGTGGCGTTGGACAACCTCTACGGGTCCAGCGTGCCCAGCGAGAGCGCCAGACCAGGGTCACGTCGGATCAGAAACACCTTCGGGATGTACGCGCTTCGTCAGGATGTACGCGCGTTGTCAGGATGTACGCGCGTTG
>NC_140251.1:436432-456617 GCF_949987555.1 Borostomias antarcticus | reverse complement strand
GGCAGGGGAGGGGAGGAGAGCAACTCTGCACACAAACACACACCGATGCTCCTAACATCAAACCAGGATGAACCTGTCAGCCTGGCCTGGCTCCCCTCTCATCTGGCCTGAACCCTTTCACCTCTCACCTCTCACCTGGCCTGAACCCTTTCATTTCCCTCAACATGGTAGGAAGCCTCCATCACAGGGTTCAACATGGTAGGTTCCTTCATCACAGGGTTCAACATGGTAGGTTCCTTCATCACAGGGTTCAACATGGTAGGTTCCTTCATCACAGGGTTCAACATGGTAGGTTCCTTCATCACAGGCTTCAACATGGTAGGTTCCTTCATCACAGGGTTCAACATGGTAGGTTCCTTCATCACAGGCTTCAACATGGTAGGTTCCTTCATCACAGGGTTCAACATGGTAGGTTCCTTCATCACAGGGTTTGAGGAGGGAGTTTCCTGCCATCCTTGTTGGGGTAGGCGTGCTAGGCTTATAGCTGTCTAAGTACAGGTAGCCTGGCTGTCTACAGGAGTCCCTATCTCCAATGTGTAGGCCTTTCCTTTTCAAAGTTTTGTTTATTTGTTGTTTATTTGTTGATGTTAAAAATCCACCAGGAAGTCTTGTGTATATGACTGAAATCATCCAGGATGATTTCCATTGGGTTCCTCTCAAAAACAGATGGCACAGCAAGTTGGTAGTGTCAGATTAAACTGACAGCATTACATTACTAGATGTCCGACTCCTCTGTCCTATTAGTAACTAGTGCAGTGCCCGTTCCAGGCGCCTGTTCCGAACGGCCCGGGATCATTTCTCCGCCTCCAGTGTTGCTGCTTGTAGCTTTCTGGAGAACATCTCATCCAAACGGCTTCACACTCAACACTACGCTCCCTTGGGTCCTTCCCAAAAGGAAAAACCTGCCAAATTTTAGCTTCATACAAGTGGCCGGTTCTCGAGACAATCGAAATACAGACATGTACAGTACACACAGAGACTCCTTACATTTGAGAGTGATGACATAATAACAGAACAGGGCCTAGTTTACCAGCCTACATCTGACCTGCCACTGCAGTCACAGAGCTGGCTGAGCACCTGAGAGTCACCGGGTCACCCTTATGATGCCTGAGAGTCACCGGGTCACCCTTATGATGCCTGAGAGTCACCGGGTCACCCTTATGCCGGGTGCAGACTAGAGGATTTTCAAATCTTAACCGATTTTATAAACATGGGAGACCACAGACATAACGATCATCTTAACTGATTCTTAAATGTTTTAATCGTAAGAACGCACACTCCACGATTCAGTCAAGACGCAGGACCGCACACTCCACGATTCAGTCAAGACGCAGGACCGCACACTACACGATTCAGTCAAGACGCAGGACCGCACACTCCATGATTCAGTCAAGACGCAGGACCGCACACTACACGATTCAGTCAAGACGCAGGACCGCACACTACACGATTCAGTCAAGACGCAGGACCGCACACTACATGATTCAGTCAAGACGCAGGAGCGCACACTACACGATTCAGTCAAGACGCAGGACCGCACACTACACGATTCAGTCAAGACGCAGGACCGCACACTACACGCTTCAGTCAAGACGCAGGACCGCACACTACACGATTCAGTCAAGACGCAGGACCGCACACTACATGATTCAGTCAAGACGCAGGACCGCACACTACACGATTCAGTCAAGACGCAGGACTGCACACTACACGATTCAGTCAAGACGCAGGACCGCACACTACACGATTCAGTTAAGACGCAGGACCGCACACTACATGATTCAGTCAAGACGCAGGAGCGCACACTCCATGATTCAGTCAAGACGCAGGACTGCACACTACACGATTCAGTCAAGACGCAGGACTGCACACTCCACGATTCAGTCAAGACGCAGGACCGCACACTACACGATTCAGTCAAGACGCAGGACTCCACACTCCACGATTCAGTCAAGACGCAGGACCGCACACTACACGATTCAGTCAAGACGCAGGACCGCACACTCCACGATTCAGTCAAGACGCAGGACCGCACACTACATGATTCAGTCAAGACGCAGGACCGCACAATACACGATTCAGTCAAGACGCAGGACTGCACACTACACGATTCAGTCAAGACGCAGGACCGCACACTACACGATTCCGTCAAGACGCAGGACCGCACACTACATGATTCAGTCAAGACGCAGGAGCGCACACTCCATGATTCAGTCAAGACGCAGGACCGCACACTACACGATTCAGTCAAGACGCAGGACCGCACACTACACGATTCAGTCAAGACGCAGGAGCGCACACTCCATGATTCAGTCAAGACGCAGGACCGCACACTCCACGATTCAGTCAAGACGCAGGACCGCACACTACACGATTCAGTCAAGACGCAGGACCGCACACTACATGATTCAGTCAAGACGCAGGACCGCACACTCCACGATTCAGTCAAGACGCAGGACCGCACACTCCACGATTCAGTCAAGACGCAGGACCGCACACTACACGATTCAGTCAAGACGCAGGACTGCACACTACAACATAAACATTAGCTGCGCGACTTGAAGTGATTGTGCCAGACATTATATCATTAGATCAAACTGGGTTTATGAAAAACCGACACTCCTTCTCTAACATTCGCCGCCTTCTAAACGTTCTTCTATCCCCTGCGTCTGATGAGACACCAGAGGTGGTGGTCTCTTTGGATGCAGAAAAGGCATTCGATAGGGTGGAGTGGGGGTATTTGTTTGAGGTCCTTGAGAGGTTTGCCATCGGTCCCAGGTTTGTGTCCTGGATAACATTATTATATTCTTCACCTAGGGCTTCAGTGAATACTAATGGGATGAACTCCCAATATTTCACTCTAGGTAGAGGAACTCGCCAGGGGTGTCCATTAAGCCCGTTATTATTTGCTATAGCAATTGAGCCATTATCAATCGCACTTAAATCGGCAAGCTTCAGGCGTGGAATTATCAGACATGGCTCAGAACACATACTTTCATTGTACGCGGATGACTTATTGTTGCTTGTCTCGGATCCCATGACTACGATCCCACAAACAGTTGAATTATTAAATAGATTTGGAACCTTTTCAGGTTATAAATTGAACTATTCTAAGAGCGAATGCTTTCCTGTGAACAACTTAGCCCTTCGGATCACTGAAGGTAGCCTCCCATTTAAACTGTCGAGGAATACATTTAAATATCTAGGTGTGAATATCTGTCGAAAATTGTCAGATCTTTACAAGGACAACTTCCCGCCCCTGATCGAAAGGCTTAAAGTGGACTTGGAAAGGTGGAATAGGTTGCATCTAACAATTGCTGGGAGGGTCAATTGCATAAAAATGAACGTGCTTCCCCGTTTTTTGTACCTTTTTCAATGTCTGCCTGTCTTCTTACCCAAGTCATTTTTTTGTACAATTAATTCATTGATCTCCTCTTTCATATGGCAAGGCAAGACTCCCAGGATCAAGAGAGAGTTCCTACAAAGGCATAGATCTGAAGGTGGATTGGCGTTGCCTCACTTGCAAAACTATTACTGGGCAGCCAACATCCACAAAATGATTCTATGGGTTAGAGAACCAACACTAAGTTGGTGTGAACTTGAAGCCAAATCCTGCCCGTCTACCTCTCTTTTGGCGTTGCTTTCGTCTCAACTGCCCATTCGACCTACTCAATTCTCCAACAATCCAATTGTTGTTTCAAGTTTAAGAATATGGTACCAATTTAGACGTGCTTATGGATACCAAGGGCTGTCTATTCATAGCCCCATTTGCAAGAACCATCTCTTTCTACCTCCCTATACTGATATAGCATTTTCTATGTGGCAGGGGTTAGGGCTTGTCAGACTAAAAGACCTGTATATTAATAATGTTTTTTGTAGCTTCAGTCAATTGTGTGAAAAATGTAGTCTCCCCAAAACACAACTATTCCGGTACTTCCAGGTACGTAACTGGGCCAAACTGAATAACCCCTCTTTCCCCAATAGACCCCCTGACTCGGTAGTTGAGTTAATTTTAGACATCCCCACGTCCCAAAAAGGTCTTGTTTCCAAAATATACACCTTGATTTCCCCTCTCACAGGAAACTCTCTAGATAAAATTAAACTGGCCTGGGAAGATGAACTCGGTCAAGATATAGATGAAGGTGTATGGGATCGAGCATTGGCTCGGGTGAATAACAGCACATCTTGCGCCAGGCTCAGTTTGATACAATTTAAGGTTGTCCATCGTATTTATTATACCAACTCTAGATTATCTAAAATATACCCCAATGTCACGGATGCCTGTAATAGATGTCGTATGTCTCCCGCAGATATGACACACATGTTTTGGTCCTGCCCTCACCTACGAAGCTATTGGGCAAATATTTTCAAACACCTTGCTGAGGCCTTGGGTGTGGTGCTGAAACCGTGTGCGGAAACTGCCATTTTTGGGGTGTTACCAGACCATCAAATAACTACTAGGAGGAACACTTCTGACAGCATTGCCTTCGCATCACTATTGGCACGTAGAAGAATATTGTTAGATTGGAAATCTTCATATGCCCCCAAAACTGCTCTGTGGCTCAAAGACCTCATGATGTTCTTACACTTGGAGAAAATTAAGTATGACCTGAGGGGATCACCAGGGAAATTTGAATCTGTATGGGGCCCTGTGACTAATTACATGACTAAACTAAAGACGCTACAGGACAATTAAGGTACTCATTCTAATGTCCGATTTGATGATGACACTGAACACTGCAAGCTACTTACAGGGCTGTTTTGCTTTTTCTGTGACACTGAATGTCTCCACTACATTGAGGAAGGGCTGTTGCTTCTCTCTTTGATTTCTTTTTTTTATGTCTTTTTTCTTTTATGATGTGTGATGGTGAATAATTAAGCTTTGTTTCGATGCCTGTTTTCAATGTAAATGTAGTAGAAATTGTGTGTAGGACCGGGGTGGGGTGGGGTGGGGTGGGGTGGGGGGAGAAAAAGGGGAAAAATGTGGACCCTGAATGTACATTGACTTTCAAAGACCTGTTATTCAATAAAAATATATATAAAAAAAAAAAAGACAGGCTAGGAAAGGGAGAGGGAGAGAGAGAAAGAGGGAGAGAGAGTGGGTACAAGAGAGACAGAGAGGGAGAGGGTGTGGGTGAGAGAGGCAGAGAGAGTGGGTGAGAGACAGAGAGAGAGAGAGAGGGGGAGAGAGACAGAGAAAGAGAGAGAGGGAGAGAGACAGAGAGAGGGGGGAGACAGAGAGAAGGGGGAGAGAGACAGAGAAAGAGAGAGAGGGAGAGAGACAGAGAAAGAGAGAGAGGGAGAGAGGGAGAGAGAAAGAGAGGGGGAGACAGAGAGAGAGAGACAGAGAGGGAGAGAGAGTGGGTGAGATGGGCAGAGAGACAGAGAGAGGGAGAGAGAGAGACAGAGATGATTTGAATTGAGAGAAACAGAGAGAAAGAGAGGGGGGACAGACAGCTCAAGTCCATGTATAGCTCTTTAACCCCCTCCCCCCGTCACACAAGGGTTAGTGGTGGAGAAGAATGGCTGACAATGACATCATCTGCATTCCGACGGAGGGAGCTTTCTTATCGGACAAAAACGAGATCTCGCCCCAGCATCATCGTCCAATTACCAACACTGACCCTTACTTGCGCACGGCTTCACTATTCAAGATCCTTTTATTGGCGATGTATCTGGTTCACACATACTAGGAATGTGACTATGGTTAAGACACGCTGTTGCAGACGACACACGACTGGGTGCAACAACCTATGGTGCAAATATCTTAAATATCGTATTCAATGGCACCTAAAATCGTCACATGCTCAAATAAAATGAAAAAGCTCGCACAACTTGAGAATCGTGAGCTGTGGTCAGAATGAATATGGCCGGATTGAATGAATATGGCCGGATTGAAGGGAGCGGGAAGACTGTCCAATATATACTAATTCCCAAGAGCATGTTCCGTGTTGTTCTTGGCTCCGTCTCTCCAGGCGCACATCACCATGGAGCCCCATCCCGGCCCCGGACGAGCGCACATCAGCATGGAGCCATCCCGGCCCCGGACGAGCGCACATCAGCATGGATCCATCCCGGCCCCGGACGAGCGCACATCAGCATGGAGCCATCCCGGCCCCGGACGAGCGCACATCAGCATGGAGCCATCCCGGCCCCGGACGAGCGGGATCCTGACGGGTTCAGCTGTCATTCACACGAATAATCAATTCGGTCCGGTCGGTTTGATACCGGATTTAGATCCAACCACAGGGGGAAATGCAGTGCTGTCGGAATAGTTTTATGACACACATGTCCGGGTATGACGCCGTCAAGCAGCTGCCAGCCTGTTAATAAAGCCTGTTAATAAAGCCTGTTAATAAAGCCTGTTAATAAAGCCTGTTAATAAAGCCTGCATAGATCAAGAAGGATTCGTCATAACGTCGATACAGCATCTCAAATCAGAGAGAGAGACCAGGACAGTCTACATGAACCAGGACTGTAGTCTGTTCCTCAGATAGAGAGAGAGAGGTCTGGCCTTTTCAATCAGAGAGACCGGGACAGTCTACATGAACCAGGACTGTAGTCTGTTCCTCAGATAGAGAGAGAGAGGTCTGTAGTCTGTTCCTCAGATAGAGAGAGAGAGGTCTGGCCTTTTCAATCGTGGACGAAAACGAACATGGATGAATGTATCCGAACCAAGTTTCTCTTGCAGATCTCTTTCTAGTGCCACGGTTCATGACGGGGTTAAAACATTCGAGCTCGTTTAGCACAAGACAACTTCGCTCATTTCAGAATATCACTCTGTGGATTTAAGAGAATAAATAATCTATCACTTACTGCAATGCTGGAAACCGCAGATTCTGGTCGCTCGATCATTGTAAGGTTCCCGTGACACCACCCACCCAGGAGCCGAGGAGACCGTGACACCACCCACCCAAGAGCCGAGGATATCACCCAGGAGCCGAGGAGACCGTGACACCACCCACCCAAGAGCCGAGATATCACTCAGAAAATGATCCCAAAAACGGAGGGACAAAAAAGATCTGCCTCGAAAAAACGTGCGGCCTTAAAATCCCTGCAAGGATTGAGCCTCTATTACGGGTTAGAAGCGTGAGCGCGGTGCCTCTCAACGGGCCCAGATGAATGAGTGTGGGTCGGAGGTAATAGGAGGAAGCTGATAACATGGACTAGGACGCTTTACGCACAGAGGAAGCTGAGAACATGGACTAGGACGGCATTACGCACAGAGGAGGGAAACGTCCCAGCGAAGCAGTCTGGAAAGGGGATTGTCTCCTCCGCTGGAGCTGCGCTCCCATTGGCCAGGGACTGCAAAGAATCCGCCTCTAATTGTGATGTCACACACACTACGTTCTACGTGTGGTTCCATGGTTCCATGGTTCCTCTCAAACGTGTCTCCTGCTATTCCATTCAGAACAGTTTCTCTTCCGCTGGCGTTCTGGGCCGATCTTCACTCGACTGACATCATTTACGCGTTTCTAACGACACCAGACTAGGGTTAGGGTTAGGGGTTAGGGTTAGGGTTAGGGGTTAGGGGTTAGGGGTTAGGGGTTAGGGTTAGGGTTAGGGGTTAGGGTTAGGGGTTAGGGGTTAGGGTTAGGGTTAGGGTTAGGGTTAGGGTTAGGGTTAGGGTTAGGGTTAGGGGTTAGGGTTAGGGGTTAGGGGTTAGGGTTAGGGGTTAGGGTTAGGGGTTAGGGTTAGGGTTAGGGTTAGGGTTAGGGGTTAGGGTTAGGGGTTAGGGTTAGGGTTAGGTTTCAGGAAAACGGTGGGTTGTTTTTCATATTGGTAGGATAGAGGTGTGTAACATACACGGTGTGAGCGCGCCCCCTGGTGGCAGAGAAACGGAAGTGCTCTATCTAGACTTAATGTGTGTTTTAATAATATTATGATTGTACAATACTGTAATATTATTGGCTATTAAAACTGCCATAGCACGTTCTTGCTATGACATGTACCAGAGCCCACCACTGGGAGTGCTAGCCACGGTTAATTTTTTCCCATTGCCAATAATACATTTTCCCATTCTACCTAGAGGGCCTTCTACTTTACAAACTCATTGAATGTAGACATGCAGGGGCTTTCTAGCTTGTTTGATACTTGGGTTAGGGTAGTGTAGAGGTTCGGTGCATTGTGGGTACAATTATTGTAGTTACTGTAAAAGTCCTTGTATTTCACAGAACAGATTAGTTGGGTCTAGTTTAGGTCTTTAAATATTCAAAATATTTAAAATAATAATACATTAGACCTATGGCTAGGTCCTATAGTGACCAAACTAGGTCATGTCCAGAGGTAGAGTGTCCGTGGGTGTGTCCCTGTCCTCTTATAGTGATAGGTGCAGACATCCTCAAACTTATCTTGGGGGTTCTGTGACACTCACAATTGTGTGGTCTCAATTTAGGGTTTAATGTGTTTGATTAGTTGTTCTTGAAGAGCCAGATTCATTTGTGGTTGTTTCTAATGAATGCTGTAGTTTGTACCCTGCGCCACCAGAGAGCGCTATGGTTCCCTATTAGAGTGAGGCGCGAGGCTGTTTCCTCAGACGACTGACAGCCTGTCTTCTTCTTCTTCTTTCGTGTAACGTCAGAGGTCCAACTCGGTGTCGTGTAGCCATGCCAGCATCTCGGGTCCTAGGTCAAAGAGGCTGGCTTCCGAGGGTGGTCTGTACAAGGGGCAAGTGGTGATTATATGTTCGGCTGTCTGTTCAGGGTCACCGCACTCGCATGCCGCACTGTCTGCCAGGCCCCACTTCTTCATCGATGTTTTAAAACGACCAACCCCAGTTCGCAGGCGGTTCAGTGTGGTCCATTGCCGGCGTGGTAGGTCGTCTCCTCCTATGGCGCCACCTCCTGGGTCCCAGATGTAGTGATGGACGCGGGAGGGCCCTGCTGACTGCCACTCCTGCTTCCAAGCTGCTGCCAGCCAAGCATCTCTGGAGATGTCCTCAGAGGTGGAATCTCTTGCGCTGCCTTGTTGTAGGGGTGGCGGGATTTGAGTCTGCTTCGACGAGCCGCTGTTGTTGTGGTGTTGTGCAGGATGTGCCACTCATATCTTTTTGCTTTCCTGGCCAGGGCGAGGGTGGCAGCCTCCCGTCGGAGGCCGGCCGGGGCTATTCCCGCGAGGACTGGCAAGAGGGACACTGGGGTAGGCTTCAGGCATCCAGTAATTATTCGGAGGGCACTGTTTTTAGCCACGTCAACTTTGCTTGTATGAGGGCTTCTGCACCAGACTGGGGCGCAGTATTCCGCTGCAGAGAAGACCAGAGCTTGGGTCGATATTCGCAGAGTCTTAGCGGATGCTCCCCAGGTTATTCCCGCAAGGCGGCGGATCAGCGCAACCCTAGATGTAACTTTGGCCTTGACTTCTTCTAGATGTTGTCTGAAGGTCAGGGTCCGGTCCAGACGCACACCGAGGTACTTCGGAGCTTGCTGGACCTCCAGGCGTTTGTTGTCGACACGCACCTCCAGTTCCCTCTTTGCTTCTCTGGTTCTTAGATGGTATGCTGCTGCAACTGTCTTTCCGATGCTGAGCTGTAGACGCCACCTTCGAAGGTATGCTACCAGAGTGCCCATATCTTTGTTAAGGCCATCTTCCATCGCCTTCCACGTTGGACGTCTCAGCATGATGGCAAGATCGTCTGCATAGCCGTACTTTCTGGATGTTGTGTCAGGTAGGTCATGTATGTAGATGTTGAACAGCATCGGTGAGAGAACTGACCCCTGCGGAACCCCGTTCCTCAGTCTTCTGAGTCTACTGCGCTGGCCACGGCTGGTCTGGAGGACGAAGCTGCGGTTGGAAAGTGTCTCCATGATGAACTTCACCATGTGCCGGTCTGGAATTATCCTCAACAGCTTCAGGTGGAGACCACGGTGCCACACGGTGTCGTATGCGGCAGTCAGATCGAGGTACACTACCCCAGCTTTCTCGTTGTCCTGGAAGCTGTCCTCGATGTCCTGAGCGAGTAGTGTTACCTGGTCTGCTGTTGATCTTCCACGACGGAAACCAGCTTGTTCCCGTGGGAGCTGTGAGTCAACCACTGGCTCGATGCGGCTATGGATCATCCTCTCCAAGATTTTAAATGGGACACAGAGCAGCGAGATGGGCCGGTATGATTTGGGGTCTTCCGCAGGTTTATTTGGCTTTGGCAGAGCTATGACGGAGGCACGGCGCCAAGTCTTTGGGAGCTTTAACCTCTGGTAGCACGATGTGAAGAAAGCACAGAGCCAGCGAGATGTTGTTGTGCTCTGGTGGATGACGAACTCCGGGTGGATGTTGTCACGGCCTGGAGATTTTCCTGGCTTGAGTTTACTCATGGCCTCACTGAGTTCCTCTTCCGTAAAGTCTCCCGAGATGTTGGAATCGACACTGGCTGCTCTCAAGATGCAAGACACCTCACGCGATGTCTGTCGGGCAAAGTCTTTGTCTGCATCCGAGAAACGGCCGTTCTTCAGGAGCTGGGATGCGATGGCATCAGCTGTGACTGGGCAGCTGGAAGGTGTTGTGTTTCTGCCAGTAAGCTGGTTGATGGTCTGCCACCCCTTGCGACTAGAGTGGGTGAAGTCGATCGATTCAACGACTTCTGTCCATCTGGTCCTGCGGGTGACGTCCAGCCTCTGGGTCAGAGCTGCTGCAGTCATGTCCACCTCTTCTGTGACAGCCTGTGAAAACGAACATCTAACGTCTCCCGTTTTATTCTTGCTTCTATATAAAACAGGTATGTAAAGTCACCAAGCATGTTAGAACTAAGTAGGAACCATGAATGTATGTATTTAGCTTGTGAACTACAGAGTTCTGGGTCATTAAGTCTAGCATAATCATTAGTTTGTTCAACGGAAAAGATCGCTAGCTTCTTTAGCTTCGTAGCTAACTAGCCAGATAGCCTAGCTGCTTCCCTCACGTAACGGCAGCTACTGGCCATTGTAGCCTACTGTATCCCAGTTGAGGGAATGGTTACTCACCATTATTAAGTATTTATTTTGTTTCATTTTGGCTCCTGGACTCATTGGGTTTATTTTCTGGCTACAGTAAGAAGGTATGAATGTGTATCAGGTTAAAGTTAGACAGTAAGAAGGTATGAATGTGTATCAGGTTAAAGTTAGACAGTAAGAAGGTATGAATGTGTAGAAGGTTAAAGTTAGACAGTAAGAAGGTATGAATGTGTAAAAGGTTAAAGTTAGACAGTAAGAAGGTATGAATGTGTAGAAGGTTAAAGTTAGACAGTAAGAAGGTATGAATGTGTAAAAGGTTAAAGTTAGACAGTAAGAAGGTATGAATGTGTAGAAGGTTAAAGTTAGACAGTAAGAAGGTATGAATGTGTATAAGGTTAAAGTTAGACAGTAAGAAGGTATGAATGTGTATAATAAGGTTAAAGTCAGACAGTAAGAAGGTATGAATGTGTAGAAGGTTAAAGTCAGACAGTAAGAAGGTATGAATGTGTAGAAGGTTAAAGTTAGACAGTAAGAAGGTATGAATGTGTAAAAGGTTAAAGTTAGACAGTAAGAAGGTATGAATGTGTATCAGGTTAAAGTTAGACAGTAAGAAGGTATGAATGTGTAAAAGGTTAAAGTTAGACAGTAAGAAGGTATGAATGTGTATCAGGTTAAAGTCAGACAGTAAGAAGGTATGAATGTGTATAATAAGGTTAAAGTCAGACAGTAAGAAGGTATGAATGTGTATCAGGTTAAAGTTAGACAGTAAGAAGGTATGAATGTGTATAATAAGGTTAAAGTTAGACAGTAAGAAGGTATGAATGTGTATCAGGTTAAAGTTAGACAGTAAGAAGGTATGAATGTGTAGAAGGTTAAAGTTAGACAGTAAGAAGGTATGAATGTGTATAATAAGGTTAAAGTTAGACAGTAAGAAGGTATGAATGTGTATAATAAGGTTAAAGTTAGACAGTTAGAAGGTATGAATGTGTATAATAAGGTTAAAGTCAGACAGTAAGAAGGTATGAATGTGTATAATAAGGTTAAAGTCAGACAGTAAGAAGGTATGAATGTGTATAATAAGGTTAAAGTTAGACAGTTAGAAGGTATGAATGTGTATAATAAGGTTAAAGTTAGACAGTAAGAAGGTATGAATGTGTATCAGGTTAAAGTTAGACAGTAAGAAGGTATGAATGTGTATCAGGTTAAAGTTAGACAGTAAGAAGGTATGAATGTGTATCAGGTTAAAGTTAGACAGTAAGAAGGTATGAATGTGTAAAAGGTTAAAGTTAGACAGTAAGAAGGTATGAATGTGTATCAGGTTAAAGTTAGACAGTAAGAAGGTATGAATGTGTAAAAGGTTAAAGTTAGACAGTAAGAAGGTATGAATGTGTATAAGGTTAAAGTTAGACAGTAAGAAGGTATGAATGTGTATCAGGTTAAAGTTAGACAGTAAGAAGGTATGAATGTGTATCAGGTTAAAGTCAGACAGTAAGAAGGTATGAATGTGTATAATAAGGTTAAAGTTAGACAGTAAGAAGGTATGAATGTGTATCAGGTTAAAGTTGGACAGTAAGAAGGTATGAATGTGTAAAAGGTTAAAGTTAGACAGTAAGAAGGTATGAATGTGTATAAGGTTAAAGTTAGACAGTAAGAAGGTATGAATGTGTATAAGGTTAAAGTTAGACACGGTTTGATTGAACGTTTCTGAGCTGAGCGACGGTTGAGAGGAGTGTAACCGACGTCACCATGGTAACACATAACCAGTTAGTTCCGGTGGCTTCTAGTCTGCCCAGTTACATGTGTCAGGTTTTGCTTGTGTCAACTGTTTAGTATAAGTTTGGTCCTAGTCTACCCAGTTACATGTGTCAGGTTTTGCTTGTGTCAACTGTTTAGTATAAGTTTGGTTCTTTGGCATAGGCTGGTTTATTCTGAATATACATATATAATATAGATTGAATTTAACTATAAAGCAGTAATGAGACTTTTAATTACTAGTATTAAAGACTAGTAGTGTGAACTGTATAAGACAGTACTGTAGCATTTAGTGCTACCAGGATAACTTTACTGTAGCTATTAATTGGTCTATTGAGTCCATTGTTATTGCATTAGTGCAAGTGGAATGCATGTTGTAACTTATGTATCTGTGAAAGATAATTGTTGACATAAAAGAGAAAGAACAAATTAAAGGAACGATGAATACAGAAAGGATTAATTTCCAGTTGTATTTATTAGAGACGACTGACAGCCTGTGAGAACGAATATCTAACGTCTCCCGTTTGATTCTTGCTTCTATATAAAACAGATAAAACAGACCCCATACATGTTACAGGGCCCCACGCCCACCCCTGACCTGGGACCTGTAACAGTTCCACTAGAACATACATGTTACAGGGCCCCGCGCCCACCTGACCTGGGACCTGTAACAGTTCCACTAGAACATACATGTTACAGGGCCCCACGCCACCCCTGACCTAGGACCTGTTCCACTAGAACACCTAGTGTCATGTCCACGTCTGGTGGTACTCAATAGGGATTTTTCCCTTTGAACACTCAAACTATGCTGTGTGTTTCTATAAAAGTATAGTCTATTCTACTTAGGGGCACTTCTACTTTTCAAATCCGCAGTGCTGATGTAAAAGCTCCCACTCCTAATCGCCACAAAAGAACATGCATCATAGGTGCACTTGTTATAATAATAATTATTAGTATAATAATAATAGTAATTATTATTATTACTATAATGATGATTATTATGATTATTATTGCTATTGTTATTATTATCGCCTAATAATAATACATTGTCTTTATATAACGTTTGCCCGTTTTCATCTGAGTGACCTATAAAGTTGTTAAGTTTGCCATACTTTATTACACAGGAAAACAAATGCTGTTTAATCAAGATTAAATCAATCACTAACCATTCCATATGATGTAGCTCTTCTTTAATTTAATAGAATGCAGTAGTTAGTATATTTCAGTTTTACATTGCTGTACATACTGTAAGGTTAGTGGCTTGATGTTTAAGCACAGTTCTGAAGAAAATATTCAATGCAAAACAATCCCAACAGTCCAATTACAATCAGCCTACCAACACATCTCTACCAACACATCTCTACCAACACATCTCTACCAACACATCTCTACCAACACATCTCTACCCACACATCTCTACCAACACATCTCTACAGTACCAACACATCTCTACCAACACATCTCTACTAACACATCTCTACCAACACATCTCTACCAACACATCTCTACCAACACATCTCTACCAACACATCTCTACCAACACATCTCTACCAACACATCTCTACCAACACATCTCTACCAACACATCTCTACCAACACATCTCTACCAACACATCTCTACCAACACATCTCTACAGTACCAACACATCTCTACCAACACATCTCTGCCCCGGACGGCTATCTGAAGGTAAATATAAGAGTCTCTCACAGTGATACGGTTTCACATAGAATAGGATGTAGAGTAGCTTATCTCTCCCCCCACAGGCTAACGCTCCTCCATCCACCAGGTCAGAGGTCGCTAGGCACGTCCAGAGAGACGGTGCTGGTCCAGAAACACACACACACACACACACACACACACACACACACACACACACACACACACACACACACACACACACAGTTCTGAGAGACTCCAGTCTGACGCTGACGGGCCCCAATGAGACGCCAGCATCCTGGTCCTCATGTTTACTGGAGGGGGCTCTGGTTCCCAAGGGTCTTCTTGCTGTCCAGGAGGTGGACGATGTTCTGCACCCAGGCGTCGGAGGGGCGAGCGCACAGCCGGCGACCTGCTGTCGTCGTCAGCCTGGAGAACACGGAACACGGACTCAGAACAGGAGGAACCCGACCGGACTCAGAATAGAGGGGAAGAGAAAACTCATCTCTGAAACGTTTATGGGACGAGAGATTGATGAAAGTTCCCATTGAATATTCCCACAGAATCTTCCCATAGAAATTGTCATCAGGCCTCCTGGCCTCCCCCATCAGACGTGATCTCTGAGGTGAGGAGGTTCAGGACAGGAACACTGAACATCTCCATCTAGGTTATATAGAGCAGAGGAAAGTCCTGCTATTGCCTATTAATCTGTATAAAGCCTTTTTGTGGTTGGTAGACAAGTGTGTTTACAGTTCACACACACACACACGCACACACACACACATGGGAAAGTGTACTACTCACAGCAGGGCACGGTTGGTGCAGCGTTGGCTGGTCTTCATGTAGCTGACCACTTCCTTTTTTGGCGGACCGTTGGCGAAGTCCTTGGCGAAGCAACACTTTTTGGGTCCCCTCACCATACGGAGACCTACGATCGACCACACACACACACACACACTGGGTCAGTGGGGCTGCGGTAGGAACACACTCACCACACATTGCATGGAAATATATAGGTTCACACACACACACACACTGTATATACACAGACACACACACCCACCACATAGTATGGAAATACAAATATGTATGTTCTCTCTCTCTCTCTAACACACACACACCACATGGTATGGAAATACAAATAATTATGTTCACACACACAAACACACACACATGTATCCCCTCTCTGTCTCTCTCTCTCTCTCTCTCTCTCTCTCTCTCCTACCTTCACACAGCGTGATGGCTCCCAGCAGCAGGAGGATGGCGGGCAGCAGGGAGAGACGAGGAGCAGGCATGCTGGCTGGCTGGCTGGCTGGCTGGTCTGGTCTGGCTGGTCTGGTCTGGCTGAGCTGAGCTAGAGTCTGTCTGAGGAGTGGTCCGGTCAGGCTGGTCTCTGCTGTGTGTCTGAGGAGTGGGTCGGTCAGGCTGGTCTGGTCTGGTCTGTCTGAGGAGTGATCCGGTCAGGCTGGTCTCTGCTGTGTGTCTGAGGAGTGGTCCGGTCAGGCTGGTCTCTGCTGTGTGGCTGGCTGGTCTGGTCTGGTCAGGCTGGTCTCTGCTGTGTGGCTGGCTGGCTGGTCTGGTCTGGTCAGGCTGGTCTCTGCTGTGTGGCTGACTGGTCTCCAGGTGTTCATTTATGCTGTAGCGTTGCGGGGGCGGCCCAGGCGTCAGGAAGGTGGGCTCCAGTATGAGTCACTGTCAACATCCCGTGCCCTGCCGGGGTTTACCGCTGGTATGCTGCTCATCTCTCTCTCTCTGGTGCTCACTTCAGCTTTCTGAGTTTCGGGACGTGGAATGTAACGCTGAGACGAGTACGAAGGGGGAAGTAGGTTCGGGGGACTTCCCATGTACTATTGGAGTCGGTCATGTTGTTGCTGTAGTTTGTACGTCATTTTCATAGACAGCTATTCTTGGCTTACCCCCTGAAATAACCCCCTGAAATATTGAACAAAATGTGCTTGTTCATGATGTCAGAGAAAGACAGATATTGGCTTGTACAGTAGTACATGAAGTGATTGTTGATGTGTGATTGTTGATTTTTTTTTGTATCTTATTTATTGTCTTTTTATCCTGTACGGTGACCTTGAGTGACCTGAAAGGCGCCTTAAGAATAAAATTTATGATTATTATTATTATTATTATTATTATTATTATGAAGTGGTGTAGTCTGGGGTGTGCAGGGGTACAGTATGTGGATCACTGCACCAACTTCTTTTCCGTGGACTCAGGAGCTGTTATTACATCATCACTGACTGTGCCTGTACCTGCTGAGACCAGTCTGTACCTGCTGAGACCAGTCTGTACCTGTCTGAGACCAGTCTGTACCTGCTGAGACCAGTCTGTACCTGCTGAGACCAGTCTGTACCTGTCCCTGTCTGAGACAAGTCTGTACCTGCTGAGACCAGTCTGTACCTGTCTGAGACCAGTCTGTACCTGTCTGAGACCAGTCTGTACCTGTCTGAGACCAGTCTGTACCTGCTGAGACCAGTCTGTACCTGCTGAGACCAGTCTGTACCTGCTGAGACCAGTCTGTACCTGTCTGAGACCAGTCTGTACCTGCTGAGACCAGTCTGTACCTGCTGAGACCAGTCTGTACCTGTCTGAGACCAGTCTGTACCTGTCTGAGACCAGTCTGTTCCTGCTGAGACCAGTCTGTACCTGCTGAGACCAGTCTGTCCCTGTCTGAGACCAGTCTGTACCTGCTGAGACCAGTCTGTACCTGCTGAGACCAGTCTGTACCTGGCTGAGACCAGTCTGTACCTGTCTGAGACCAGTCTGTACCTGCTGAGACCAGTCTGAACCTGTCTGAGACCAGTCTGTACCTGTCTGAGACCAGTCTGTACCTGCTGAGACCAGTCTGTACCTGTCTGAGACCAGTCTGTACCTGCTGAGACCAGTCTGTACCTACTGAGACCAGTCTGTACCTGCTGAGACCAGTCTGTACCTACTGAGACCAGTCTGTACCTGCTGAGACCAGTCTGAGACCAGTCTGTTCCTGTCTGAGACCAGTCTGTACCTGCTGAGACCAGTCTGTACCTGCTGAGACCAGTCTGTACCTGCTGAGACCATATCCAACCTCTGAGCGCCTCACAGCCGTCTAACCAGCTGAGCTGAAGGCTGAATGTTCACTATGGAGATTAAAACCACGCAGCCTCTCTCACACTTTCCCTCTCTCTCTCGCTCTCTCTCTCTCACACTTTCCCTCTCTCTCTCGCTCTCTCTCTCTCACACTTTCCCTCTCTCTCTCACACTTTCCCTCTCTCTCTCGCTCTCTCTCTCTCACTCTTTCTTTCTCTCTCCTTCTCCCTCTCTCTAAAAGTGACCACTATGGAGGCTAAAACCTCAATCTTTCTCTCTTTCTATCTCTCTCCCACTCGTTCTCTCTCTCTTTCTCCCTCCATGTCTCTCTCCTCCCCTCAGCGTCTGTCCCGGTTCTGGCGTCCATACGGGTGAGGCCTCCGGTCAGTCCTCTCCTCCTGGTACTGACCCCCTGCCAGTCATTAGTCATGGAGCGCGGCCTCTATGACCCAGACGGTACTGTACATAGGCTCACATACAGTATCACAACGGCACACACACTGTAGGTATAAAACCGTTGCACACACAACACTCTAGACATACTGTATACTATAAACACACACGTCACACACCATTTTCTATTTTGCACTGTTCATTTGCTCAGTCCTGTCTAGTCCTGTCTTTGCTCTGTCCTGTCTAGTCCTGTCTTTGCTCTGTCCTGTCTTTGCTCTGTCCTGTCTTGTCCTGTCCTGTCCTGTCCTGTCCTGTCCTGTCCTGTCCTGCACCCTGTCCTGTCCTGTCCTGTCCTGTCCTGTCCTGTCCTGTCCTGTCCTGTCCTGTCCTGTCCTGTCCTGCACCCTGTCCTGTCCTGTCCTGCACCCTGTCCTGTCCTGTCCTGTCCTGTCCTGTCCTGTCCTGTCCTGTCCTGTCCTGTCCTGTCCTGTCCTGTCCTGTCCTGTCCTGCACCCTGTCTAAAGTTGTCTACCCATGAGTGTTATGCATCAACTGAGCAGAACAAATTCTTATGTGTAAAAACTACCTGGCAATAAACCTGATTCTAATGAGGACCTTTTTGTGGGGGCGGGGTTGCGGATGTGGACAGCATGTTTTTGGGGGGCGGGGTTGGGGATGTGGGGGGCGGGGTTGGGGATGTGGGGGGGGGGGGGTTGGGGATGTGGGGGGGGGGGGGGGGGGTTGGGGATGTGGGGGGGGGGCGGGGTTGGGGATGTGGGGGGGGGCGGGGTTGGGGATGTGGGGGGGGCGGGGTTGGGGATGTGGGGGGGGCGGGGTTGGGGATGTGGGGGGGGGCGGGGTTGGGGATGTGGGGGGGGGGGGTTTGGGATGTGGGGGGGGGCGGGGTTGGGGATGTGGACAGCATGGTGGCTCTGCCATGATGGTAGAACTTTGGATGCTTTTATACCAGGAAGTACGTAGGCTTCTCAGCCATGTTTGAAACAAGTGCAGGTGGCAACTGGATGAATCTAGATAACAATACCAGCTGTTTGACAGTCATAGTAGATATATTGCCACGTGTTGTCGATCCATTTGTAAGAATGTCAGTTGAATAAAATCTCCCTTTACTGTTTTGAAACAGAAACCATGTTAATGTGTACTGAACAAAAGGAGAGAATGGGGTGAGTTGAACCAGTTTTTACTTGAAGCATATTTACAGTGAGGGCATGACAGTAATGTCTCCAACTATAATATGTACATATTTTACAGGATGTGGTGCATTCCTGGGAATAATCACTTTGGACCTAAACATAATTTAAACAAACAGTTAAATAAACAGTTTTCAAAATATAACTTTGAAAAAAAGTGGTCTCTTGGCACACAGGAGAGGATAAGTGGAGGTAAATTGTGCCTTTGATTATGTTGAAGGAAAACGAAACATTTTCACTTCATAGAGAGGGTGAGTGGGGAGATGGCTGCGCTGCTGAGACACCGAGCTTCACCAGCCAGCTGCTGCTATGGGAGCATCTCCACGACGCGGACGCAAGTCCTGAGCACGTCCTACTAAAACCATCGTGGACATAATCAAGATGGATACGGGAGTGGAGGACCAGGATAACTGGTGAGATGACCAGGTGTGTGGAGGACCAGGATAACTGGTGAGATGACCAGGTGTGTGGAGGACCAGGATAACTGATGAGATGACCAGGTGTGTGAAGGACCAGGATAACTGATGAGATGACCAGGTGTGTGGAGGACCAGGATAACTGATGAGATGACCAGGTGTGTGGAGGACCAGGATAACTGATGAGATGACCAGGTGTGTGGAGGACCAGGATAACTGATGAGATGACCAGGTGTGTGGAGGACCAGGATAACTGATGAGATGACCAGGTGTGTGGAGGACCAGGATAACTGATGAGATGACCAGGTGTGTGGAGGACCAGGATAACTGATGAGATGACCAGGTGTGTGGAGGACCAGGTTAACTGGAGACAAGGATGGGAGGCCTGTCTGTGGACCACCTGACGATGATGAAATATTGAAGCAAGACCAATTCAATACTAAATTACTTCGGTAATTTAGGTTTTATTTAAAGATAAATTTTACAACTACAAAGAACCAATTTTCTTTAATAAGGCCTAGCCTACAGTATACAGTACAATAGAGCTGGACTCAGGGTTAAGAATTTCCCAGACTTTACGTTGGACCTTAATGTGCTTTCCACTTATTCCACGTGTCTCTCTTCATTACAGGGGGAGTAAAATAGATCAGTCTAAGAAAGTGGATGGTCACATGACCAATTTCTCCTGTGGTTTTCTGTAAACAAGGGGTAGCACAACTCGCCCCCCGGCACAAACCACCCTGTTCTTCCCTAAATACCAAT
>NC_140251.1:406634-421634 GCF_949987555.1 Borostomias antarcticus | reverse complement strand
GGGTCTAACCCTAACCCTAATCCTAATCCTAACCCTAACCCTAACCCTAACCCTAACCCTAACCCTAATCCTAATCCTAACCTTAACCCTAACCCAGACTAGAGCCAGGGTCTAACCCTAACCCTAACCCTAGAGGGTCTCAGACAGACTAGAGCAGGGGTGTCAAACTCATTTTGCTTCAGGGGCCACAGAGCCCAATCTGATCTCAAGTGGGCCGGGCCAGTAAAATAATAGCAAAATAACCTAGAAATAACGTCAACTCCAAATCTTTACCTTTGTTTTTCAATATTTCAATATTATGCCTTAATTTATCATTTAGCCTATATATGTGCATTATAACTCACAGATCACAGTGGATCTACAAAGGCACAAAACATTTATTCACAGATAGGCCTATGGAACTGAAAAAATGGCATTTCACTTTGATTAAAACAACTTGTTTATTTTAATGTACAGTAGATACATTTTCACATCTGACCACCTGAACTGACTCACCACACTATGCACAAACTCAAGTGGGAGCTATGAAGAACGTTATCACCCTGCCTTGTAAATGTATTAAATTTGTACATTTCAAAAACCCATAAAAGTGATAGCAGTGCATGAGCAATAGAGTTACACCAGACCAAACTATTTTGTGCTGAAGCTGCTGACTGATATTATACTGCACAATGTTCATGGTCTTTAAATATTACATTACCACAGTAAATGTTATTTTTAACAGAACTGTATTCTTCAGAGTGCTCTCATCAATTGCAACCGAAAATGCAACAAATGACTTGACTTTGTGATTCATTTGGCTGTCCAAGTCTGCCGAGAGATCGGAAATTCTATCTGCGACAGTGTTCCTCGTTAGGCTAATGTTGGCAAAGGCCTGTCGCTTTTCAGGGCACACGATTTCTGCAGCCTTCAGCATGTTTTCACGAACTCGCCCTCAGAAAATGGCTTGGATCCTAACATTAACTCGTTAGCAATAAGGTAGCTAGCTTTCACCGCTGCATCACTGACCTCTCGGCTACGGGTAAAAACAGACTGCTGTTTCTTCAGACCCACTAACAATTCATTTATCTTCTCTATTCTCAGTTGTCCTCGCAAATGGTTGTATTTTTCACCATGATGAGTCTCATAGTGGCGTCGAATATTATATTCCTTGAGCACTGAAACTTGCTGATTACACACCAAGCACACAGGTTTCCCTTTCACTTCTGTGAATAAATAAGAATCAGTCCATTTTTCTTGGAAAACTCTGCACTCTGTGTCAACTTTTCTCCGTTTTGACAGACATTTTGGTAATGACGGTGCAACCGTGGGTAATTTTGACAACAAGAGCTTAATAACGATAAGGCAAGATTGCCAGATGATTCTGGGCGCGTTGCTGTCACGTGCTGTTTATTTCCGGATCTCTCGTTATGTCAGTGCGACCTCTGCTGGACAAATTTGGAATATCTGTTCCTTTTTATTAATTTTGGACGTCGTCTCGTGGGCCGGTTTGAACCATCTGGCGGGCCGGTTTTGGCCCGCGGGCCGTATGTTTGACACCCCTGGACTAGAGGGTCTCAGACAGACTAGAGCCAGACAGCCACTCTGCAGACCTGCAGACCAGACTGCGTGTAGAGGTGCTGGTCTCTGAACAATTAAACCTCCCTGTGTCCCTCCTCTCTCTCTATCTTTCTCTCTTTCTAGCCCTCTAGCTCCCTCCCTCTCTCTATCTCTCTCCCCCTCCCTCCCTCTCTCTATCTCTCTCCCCCTCTCCCTCTCTCTATCTCTCTCCCCCTCTCTATCTCTCTCCCTCTCTCTATCTCTCTCCCCCTCTATCTCTCTCTCTCTTTCTAGCCCTCTAGCTCCCTCCCTCTCTCTATCTCTCTCTCCCTCTCTCTCTATCTTTCTCTCTTTCTAGCCCTCTAGCTCCCTCCCTCTCTCTCTCTCTCCCTCTCTCTCTCTATCTTTCTCTCTCTTTCTAGCCCTCTGTATCTCCCCCTCTCTCTATCTCTCTCCCTTTCTCCCTCTCTCTCCATCCTCTCTCTATACCTCTCTCTTTCTCTTTCCCTCTCCCTCTTTCTCTCTCTCTATCTGTCCCTCTTTCCGTCTCTCCCTCTTTCTATCTGTCTTTCTCCCTCTCTCCGTCCTCTCTCTATCTGTCTCTTTCTCTCTCTTGCGCTCTTTATTTTTTCCATTGGTTTGTTCTCCTCTCTTTTCTTCTCCTCTCTCTGTTCCATCAGCACATCCTTCACCTCTCTCCTCTCCTCTCTCTCTTCCCCCTCTCTCCTCTCCTCTCTCTCCTCCCCCTCTCTCCTCTCTCTCCTCCCCTTTCTCCTCTCTCTCTTCCCCCTCTCTCCTCTCTCTCCTCCCCCTCTCTCCTCTCTCTCCTCCCCCTCTCTCCTCTCTCTTCCCCCTCTCTCCTCTCCTCTCTTTCTTCCCCCTCTCTCCTCTCCTCTCTCTCTTCCCCCTCTCTCCTCTCTCTCCTCCCCCTCTCTCCTCTCCTCTCTCTCTTCCCCCTCTCTCCTCTCTCTCCTCCCCCTCTCTCCTCTCTCTCCTTCACCTCTCTCCTCTCCTCTCTCTCCTCCCCCTCTCTCCTCTCTCTCCTCCCCCTCTCTCCTCTCTCTCTTCCCCCTCTCTCCTCTCTCTCCTCCCCCTCTCTCCTCTCTCTTCCCCCTCTCTCCTCTCCTCTCTCTCTTCCCCCTCTCTCCTCTCCTCTCTCTCTTCCCCCTCTCTCCTCTCTCTCCTCCCCCTCTCTCCTCTCTCCTCTCTCTCTTCCCCCTCTCTCCTCTCTCTCCTTCCCCTCTCTCCTCTCTCTCTTCCCCCTCTCTCCTCTCTCTCTTCCCCCTCTCTCCTCTCCTCTCTCTCTTCCCCCTCTCTCCTCTCTCTCCTCCCCCTCTCTCCTCTCTCTTCCCCCTCTCTCCTCTCCTCTCTCTCTTCCCCCTCTCTCCTCTCTCTCTTCCCCCTCTCTCCTCTCCTCTCTCTCTTCCCCCTCTCTCCTCTCTCTCCTCCCCCTCTCTCCTCTCTCTTCCCCCTCTCTCCTCTCCTCTCTCTCTTCCCCCTCTCTCCTCTCTCTCCTCTCGCTCCTCCCCCTCTCTCCTCTCTCTCTTCCCCCTCTCCCCTCTCTCCTCCCCCTCTCTCTTTCTCTCTGCCTCATTTCTCTCCCCCTCTCTCTCCCGGTCTGCCTGTCTATGAATATTTCAGGGGCTTTAGCCATGCTTGGATAACTAAGTGTATGGGGGTGTGTGTGTGTGTGTGTGTGTGTGTGCGCGCGCGTGTGTGTGTGTGTGTCTCTGACGCATACTGTATAAACAGGCATAAAAATGTCTATAATGCTAATTGGTTTTCCATGCATCTGCAGAAACATCTCCGCCATCAACCAGAAGGCCTGGATCCTGCCCAGCGCCCGGAGGCCACAGATTTGACCCCCATTACACACAGCATCCTACCAGGGCTCTAAGAGGTTTCTGTGGCCATGACAGGTCAAAGATCAGGGAGGTCATCTGTAGGGACAAATGAGGTTGACCTCTCTCTCTCTGCCAGAGCGCCTTTAAGAGCTACGGACAGATTCTGCCTTTGATTTACGTTTGACTGGGACGGCATTTCAGCGTGGCTCCTCCTCTAACCCTAACCCATTTCAGCATGGCTCCTCCCCTAACCCTAACCCATTTCAGCGTGGCTCCTCCCCTAACCCTAACCCATTTCAGCGTGGCTTCATTTATTCACAAGCTCTTTATTCACACACACACACACACACACGTACTGTACACATACACACACGCGCACACACATACACGCACACACATGCAGTACACACACACACACACACACACACACACACACGCTCACACACCTCTCCTCCAGCCAGCCAGGCTCTCTGTAGGTTTAAATGATAATAAGAGGAAAATGATAAATGTTGAAACTGAAAAAGCTTTAATTAACAGTGTTGCTCCCTTATGGGACCTGTTTTTAATTAGAGGGTTAACCCTAACCCTCTCATCCCTCTATCTCCTCCTCCTCTCTCATCCCTCTCTCTCCTCCTCCTCTCTCATCCCTCTATCTCCTCCTCCTCTCTCATCCCTCTATCTCCTCCTCCTCTCTCATCCCTCTATCTCCTCCTCCTCTCTCATCCCTCTATCTCCTCCTCCTCTCTCATCCCTCTATCTCCTCCTCCTCTCTCATCCCTCTCTCTCCTCCTCCTCTCTCATCCCTCTATCTCCTCCTCCTCTCTCATCCCTCTATCTCCTCCTCCTCTCTCATCCCTCTATCTCCTCCTCCTCTCTCATCCCTCTCTCTCCTCCTCCTCTCTCATCCCTCTATCTCCTCCTCCTCTCTCATCCCTCTCTCTCCTCCTCCTCTCTCATCCCTCTATCTCCTCCTCCTCTCTCATCCCTCTATCTCCTCCTCCTCTCTCATCCCTCTATCTCCTCCTCCTCTCTCATCCCTCTATCTCCTCCTCCTCTCTCATCCCTCTATCTCCTCCTCCTCTCTCATCCCTCTATCTCCTCCTCCTCTCTCATCCCTCTCTCTCCTCCTCCTCTCTCATCCCTCTCTCTCCTCCTCCTCTCTCATCCCTCTATCTCCTCCTCCTCTCTCATCCCTCTATCTCCTCCTCCTCTCTCATCCCTCTATCTCCTCCTCCTCTCTCATCCCTCTCTCTCCTCCTCCTCTCTCATCCCTCTATCTCCTCCTCCTCTCTCATCCCTCTATCTCCTCCTCCTCTCTCATCCCTCTATCTCCTCCTCCTCTCTCATCCCTCTATCTCCTCCTCCTCTCTCATCCCTCTATCTCCTCCTCCTCTCTCATCCCTCTATCTCCTCCTCCTCTTATCTCTCTCTCCTCCTCTCTCTCCCTGGTCCTGAGTGGTGGGTCTCTCTCTCTCTCCTCTCTCTCCCTGGTCCTGAGTGGGGTCTCTCTCTCTCTCCTCTCTCTCCCTGGTCTTGCGTGGGGTCTCTCTCTCCTCTCTCTCCCTGGTCTTGCGTGGGGTCTCTCTCTCTCCTCTCTCTCCCTGGTTTTGAGTGGGGTCTCTATATAGTAAGACCAGCACAGTCCTTGTGTAGAACAGGTCAACAGATGGACGTGTGAGGGACAGAGGACGTGTGAGGGACAGATGGACGTGTGAGGGACAGATGGACGTGTGAGGGACAGAGGACGTGTGAGGGACAGATGGACGTGTGAGGGACAGTCCTGGTTTCTTAGTCTTTGCTCAGAGACGTTGGAGAGGGATTGTCCAGATTGTCCAGAGCTGAGCGATGTTCCTTAGCCAGCCTGTCCAGATCAAACTACCAGAGGATCCTCCCACTAGCAGACAGATTGATACCTGTAGATACTTTATTAATCACCAGGGGGAAATGGTTAAAGCAAGTACAGTGGTATGTATGGTTCTGTCTTCTTATTGTTTTCCTTGTGTGTCTGTCCCTGTGTTCTAGGTTCTAGGCGTTGATTGACTAATTGAGGTTGTGGGCGGGGCCTATATAGATGGCGCCTTCCTTCCTTCCTTCCTTCCTTCCATAGTGTCCATCCACTACCTGATATCAGACACAACATGTTCTAATGATCTCTATGTTTCATTATCGTTTCATACGTTCAATTAAATCTGATCCATCATTTCCTGCACGGGCACACGCACGCACATACACACACACACACACACGCACGCACGCACGCACGCACGCACGCACATACACACACACACACACACACGCACGCACGCACATACACACACACACACACACACGCACGCACGCACGCACGCACGCACGCACATACACACACACACACACACACGCACGCACGCACGCACATACACACACACACACACACACGCACGCACATACACACACACACGCACGCACGCACGCACACACACACACACACACACACACACACACACACACACACACACAGACTGATCCATCATAAGCATCAGGCTGCTGATAGATGCAGAGTTTACCCAGCAGGACATGGATCTGATCCAGCCTATAGCAACGAGGTGGGTAATTAACCTAGCCCTGTCAACACACACACACACACACACACACACACACACACACACACACACTTCATCCTCATCACTGTACCTGGTGGAGTTTAACATAGAGCCTTTCATCTCACACATCTCTGTACAGTAGAGATGACCACACCATGATCACAGGCCTGATCACATCTCTGTACAGTAGAGATGACCACACCATGATCACAGGCCTGATCACATCTCTGTACAGTAGAGATGACCACACCATGATCACAGGCCTGATCACATCTCTGTACAGTAGAGATGACCACACCATGATCACAGGCCTGATCACATCTCTGTACAGTAGAGATGACCACACCATGATCACAGGCCTGATCACATCTCTGTACAGTAGAGATGACCACACCATGATCACAGGCCTGATCACATCTCTGTACTGTAGAGATGACCACACCATGATCACAGGCCTGATCACATCTCTGTACAGTAAGTCCCTGATGGAACAAGGCGCCCTGCAGAAATAACACACACACACACACACACACACACACACACACACACACACACACACACATACACTCTCACAAGAATATACAACCGACTATGTTTTTAATAATTCAGCGTCTTGTCCGTGTTTCAAAGAGTTTCTGTGACAGCTGAGAATCTCAAAGTCTGCATCAGAGAGCAGATGAGAGGAGGTCTGGAGCTGACCGCCTACGTGCCTGGGACTGGACTGACCCTAACCCTAACCCTAACCCTGACCCTGGTCCTGGGACTGGACTGACCCTAACCCTAACCCTGACCCTGACCCTAACCCTAACCCTAACCCTAACCCTAACCCTGGTCCTGGGACTGGACTGACCCTAACCCTAACCCTAACCCTGGTCCTGGGACTGGACTGACCCTGACCCTAACCCTGACCCTGGGACTGGACTAACCCTGGGACTGGACTAACCCTAACCCTAACCCTGGGACTGAACTGACCCTAACCCTGGGACTGGACTGACCCTAACCCTAACCCTGACCCTGGGACTGGACTGACCCTGACCCTGACCCTGACCCTAACCCTAACCCTGGGACTGGACTGACCCTGACCCTAACCCTAACCCTGGGACTGGACTGACCCTGACCCTAACCCTAACCCTGGGACTGGACTGACCCTAACCCTAACCCTGGGACTGGACTGACCCTGACCCTAACCCTAACCCTGGGACTGGACTGACCCTAACCCTAACCCTAACCCTGGGACTGGACTGACCCTGACCCTAACCCTGGGACTGGACTGACCCTAACCCTAACCCTAACCCTGGGACTGGACTGACCCTAACCCTAACCCTAACCCTGACCCTGGGACTGGACTGACCCTAACCCTAACCCTAACCCTGGTCCTGGACTGACCCTGGTACTGGACTGACCCTGGTCCTGCCTACATCCCTGGTCCTGGACTGATCCTGGGACTGGACTGACATGGAGCTGACCGCCTACTGTACTGGTCGGAGGAGATAGAATTTTTACAGCTCACTTATCTGGCCCCCGGGTGATACTGTTTTTTTGCTTCCCTCTGGAATATGTAGGAGTGGGTCGTCTGCCCACCTCCCTTGTTCTCTGTAAAGCGCATTGTGTTGCCTCTGGGTATGAAATGCGCTAAATAAATAAAGCTTTGATTGATTGATTGATTGATTGATTGATTGATTGATAATTATACTGATTCTCCAGGCTGTATTCAAACATGCAGCAGTTCATACAGCAATGTGTGTGTGTGTGCGCATATCTGTGTTTTTTGTGTCTTTTTCTCCATGTGTATTCATGTAAGTATGCGTGCGTGTGTGTATGTGTGCCAGTGTGTGTGCACCAGCGTGTGTGCGTGCGCGTGTGTGTGTAGCAGCGCCTGTGTGGGCGAGACAGAGAGCGGCTGACCTTGGCGAAGAGCGCCCCCTTGGCGGCCAGCGCGTCCTCGCCCAGCGCGTTGGGGTAGCAGGCGTAGTGGGCGTCCAGGAGCGGGTAGCGGCTGGCCAATAGCAGGCCGCTGTTCAGGAACTTGAAGCGCGAGCAGCAGCCCTTCCAGCCGTAGCGGCCCACATCGCTCAGCACGTAGGGGAAGTATCGGTGCAGCTGCCCGCGCAGCCTGGAGGTGGCGCTGTGGTCGAAGACCTCCTGCAGGCACAGGAAGTCCAGGTTGGCGGGGAAGAAGGCCGAGACCTCGTGGTCGAAGCCGTCGTCGCCGTGCCGCCGCTTTCGTCCCGCCGGCCGCTTGAAGGCGGAGGCGTGGTGGGAGAGCGTGTTGTTGGAGCACACGCCGCCGCCGCTGTCGCCGTGGAAACGGGCCAGGGACTCCCGGGACGCGGTGCGGCTCTCCATGCTGCCCGCGTCGCACGCCGTCGCCCCCCCGCCGCCGCGGTGGTTCCCCGTCAGCTCCTCCTCCTGGGGGGGGTCCGGGTCTGGGGCGCTGATGCTGATCTGGACCCCCGAGGCGTGCACGGGGCAGTCCGGGACCGCCTGGCCACACCCCCCGGGCTCGGCGGCGTGCACGGGGCAGTCCGAGCAGTGCTGCCCCCCGGCGGCGTGGAGGGGGCAGTCGGCCGCGCTCTCCCCGGGGGTGGCGGAGTGCAGCGGGCAGTCAGGGCCGCCCGGCTCTGCGCCGGCGGAGTGGAGGGGGCAGGGGGGGGATCCCGGCTCCGCGCCGGAGGAGTGGAGGGGGCAGTCCGGGGCGGGCGGCCCCCCGGAGGAGGGGTGGACGGGGCACTCGGCCGGGGGCTCGGCCTCGACCTCGCCGGCGGGGCGCTGGTCGAGGGAGGAGGTCCTGCGGAAGCCCGTGGCCAGGCTGGAGAAGGAGGCGGCGCTGATGGACGTGTTGGTGGGCGAGTCGATGTAGATCTTGATCTGGGGTCGGCTGGCGCCGTTACGGATGCGGCGGCCCGTCTCCACCGCGCGCCGCTGGGTGTCCGACAGGTTGTTGAAGCGCGCCAGGGAGTCCGGGAGGAGGCACACGTTGGCGCTGCCGAAGCAGAAGCTCCGCCCCTGGGGTCTCCATTCGCTGAGACCGCCTCCGGCCGCGCCCTACGCACAGCAGGATAGGCCGGGTTAGCTTCCATATTACCCAGGACACACATATCTGCCTGGGTAAACAAACCACATCTTACATGCTAACTTTCCCTTTCCATGGATCAGTCTTTTTTATTTATTTATTAAAATATATATTTCTGTAAAAAACAGGCTATAATGTTCACCTGAGAGAGTATTTATCAGGCTATAACGTTCACCTGAGAGAGTATTTATCAGGCTATAACGTTCACCTGAGAGAGTATTTATCAGGCTATAACGTTCACCTGAGAGAGTATTTATCAGGCTATACTGTCACCTGAGAGAGTATTTATCAGGCTATAACGTTCACCCTGAGAGAGTATTTATCAGGCTATACTGTCACCTGAGAGAGTATTTATCAGGCTATAACGTTCACTCTGAGAGAGTATTTATCAGGCTATAACGTTCACCCTGAGAGAGTATTTATCAGGCTATAACGTTCACCTGAGAGAGTATTTATCAGGCTATAACGTTCACCCTGAGAGAGTATTTATCAGGCTATAATGTTCACCTGAGAGAGTATTTATCAGGCTATAACGTTCACCCTGAGAGAGTATTTATCAGGCTATAATGTTCACCCCGAGAGGCAGAACGCCCGTCATTATCCCCTAACTATTGTGCGCGGTCACTAGAGATGTAACGGTATGAAAATTTCATATCACAATTGTAGTGACCAAAATCAACCCGGTTATCAGTATTAAAATGTGCTGAAAATGATCAAAAACTACTGATACACACAGTGAACTCATTCACTGAAGTTTTATATTGAAAACCACTAACAAAATTAGCGGAACTATGCACTTATTGTTTGCATGAACATTAAAATAATGCGTCTTGGAGACTGTTACTAAGTTGATGATGCTGGACAGTATTTACAGTGAGACTTTCAAAGCATGGTTATCAAACACAGTTTTAATGATAATTTCATCATGATAAATGTAATTTGATGGTGGTTGATCATTCTAGCGGTTATCATCACATCCCTAGCGGTCCAGTCACCTGCTCAGCCTGGCTCTTGTCCGGGCGTCGGTGCGTGTAGAGGTAGGGCTGCCTGGCGGCCTGCAGCGGAGCCCAGAGCAGGAAGCCCAGGAGGGCGAGGGGCAGCGAGGCCAGGAGGAGGAGCAGGTAGAGGGGCGCGGCCACCAGCACGCACAGCGCCAGGAAGGAGCAGGGGTCCTGGGAGCGCCGGCGCTTCTCCAGGGAGGTGGACACGCAGCAGGCCAGCAGGCGGTCCAGGAGCCAGTAGCAGGGGAACACCAGCGCCCAGGACAGACCGTCCAGGAAGCCCAGGAGGGCGCTGGGGTAGGGGGCTGTGTGGAGCACCATGGCAGACACCTCGCATGCAAACACACACCCTCTCTCTCTCTCTCTCTCTCTCTCTCTCTCTCTCTCTCTCTCTCTCTCTCACACGCTCACGTTCTCTCTCTCTCTCTCTCTCTTTGTTTGAACGGATTAATTAGGAGTCGACGTGAAAATTAAAAAAAATGAAACTCAAATCTTCCCTCCCCCATGGTTGGAGAAGGGGATGCTACATGGTGCGCTTTCTGGTCTGATTGTTTTCCTTCCTGTCCCCGCCCCTCACCAGTGCTCCCCCCACAGGAGGACGGAGGCACTACAGTCTCAGGGTGGGGGTTGTCATGGTGATTTGGAGCAATCAGCCGTGGTTACGGAGACATCAGGAACCAGCGGGCGCCTCCATCTCTGCCTCAGAACCTGCCAAGACGAGAGAGAGAGAGAGAGAGAGAGAGAGAGAGAGAGAGAGAGAGGGGGGGGGGAGAGGAAGAGAGGGATCAGCTGTGGAATGATTCACTCATATGAACCAGACCAGGTCCAGCCTGGCTCATGTGCGTGGCTGGCTTGTTTCTGTTCAGGACTGGTAGGACGGAAGCTAGTCATGCCACTCAAATAGCTGTGAATTGAAATGACTTGAAATAATGTCTGATAAATTAAGAGGTAAATTAATAGGTCTTGTCGCCTGGACACATCAGTTCCAATGCTTCCAATGCTAATCCAGCACAATAAGAGCGGGATAGCCTGTTAGCTCATGAGCTCACAACAACTAGCAGCAGCTTCCATAACATTAATGATGCTGGCGGTCAGTGGTTAAAGCAGTTACACTGATGATTCCTGCACGTTAGCTATTTTGCTGCAATTGGTTCAACTTCTGTTTCTGGACAAAGGTAAGGGATAAACCCAGATAACACAAGGCTAGCGGACCTACAGCGGGTCCCCGATGGACGAGCTGGGGGACCTCCGGTTGAATCTGCTGGCGGGTTCCTGGCCATTTGCACATCGAATGGGCAGCGGACCTCTGGTGGATTATTAGCGTCAGGGACAGCGGTCCGCTAGTAATCCGAAATGCTCCTGCTATTGCTCCAGCACCATTCCACCGGTAGTTTATTGTCTATATTCTAGGCCCATTGGCCCTAGGCTTATGGATTTCTATTGCTAAATTATCTTACTCTATTTTTTGGGGAACCCTTCCTTTCATAGTCCCCCAATTACTAAACATTTACCTGGTACATACATGTAGCCTAATATATAATGGGTAATTTCTGAGACACCTATACTGTAGGTATATTTTCAAAACAAGAGTATTTCATGTTCAATTACTGCACATAAATTCAATAACACACCCTATCCACTATACTATCGAGGAACTTGAAACAGCACGGTGTCATAGTGTATTTATTTTGGTGTGCTGGGACTACTGCCTCTAGTGGTGGCAACATAGAACTGCAGGTCAACAACGGGACGAAGGGAGGGAGGGAGTGACAACCAGACAAATGTTATCTATGGTGCGCTGGCTTGCAGCCACGCACAAAAACACAATGTCAGCAAAATTAATCTCTTAATGTTTCACAAGTGCTCCATATCCTCACAGATGACATCCTGTACAGACGCACAGTGGAACCCACACAGATGACATCCTGTACAGACGCACAGTGGAACCCACACAGATGACATCCTGTACAGACGCACAGTGGAACCCACACAGATGACATGCAGACAGCGGAACCGATATGCGACGGGGTTGCTGTGCCCGGCTAGAAATGCACGCTTGTTTGTGAGCATTAGGTCCAGATTAGAGAGATCATGTAAAGTAAATCTCACAGGCGAATTAGGTACATTAGTCGCAAAAATGTCTGAGAGGTTAGAGGCAACCATCTCCCCTAATCTGACCACAGGCGGATATTCCCAGAACATGTGTATATAAGTACCATCAGCCTTCATAGAACAAGTACAAGTAGGGTTGGGACCTACTTTCATTAAACAGAGCTTCCTGGGCGTCAGATAAATCCTATGAGTAAAATTTAAATGAATTTGTTGATGGTCAGGAGTTCTAGAAGCGATCATGTTGGATCACACTTCATCCCAATCCAAAACTGGGTCCAGATCTGGGATGACGGCCCTCCATACTGCGTCTAATGCCAGGGGAGTATAGGCCTTCCATAATACGCTGCACCGATGATGTTAAGTTTATTGATACTGTGAGTCGTGCTCTT
This sequence comes from Borostomias antarcticus, assembly GCF_949987555.1. Classification (NCBI taxonomy): domain Eukaryota; kingdom Metazoa; phylum Chordata; class Actinopteri; order Stomiiformes; family Stomiidae; genus Borostomias; species Borostomias antarcticus. The sequence goes on along the minus strand of NC_140251.1, from coordinate 409,094 downwards.
TAGTTAAGTCATGGACCACAGAGTTTTCCAGTCTGACTCCGTGTCTGAAATCGAACTATCCGCATCACATCACAGTCCAGCGCCGGGAGAAGCAGGAATGGTGGAGGCTGAGAGACAGACTTGTGAGCGCACGCACGTGTGAGCTCAGCAAAGCTGCGCCGTTTTCACGGCGGCGTGGAGTTCGCAGTACGACGGCGCCACGGGGGGGTCCACCGACGTGATTGGCTGCAGGGCGCACCTGACCGGACGCAGCCGTGGACGGGGAGAGAGTGATCCCCGCGGATGCAGAGAATAACAACAATAACAATAATAATAATAATAATCACTGGATCCTGGAGGGTGGTTTATTGGAGCTGAGACCTGTTGTAGGCTGTGTGTGAGTCCAGCCAGCAGACCCACATGAATAAACCATGACCCGGTCCTTTCATTCATCTCAGCAGCTGTAAGCGGATACCAGGCCGGCGGGCTGCTGGTCTCACACCCCGCTGGCCTGGGGGTCTGCTGGTCTCACACCCCGCTGGCCTGGGGGTCTGCTGGTCTCACACCCCGCTGGCCCGGGGGTCTGCTGGTCTCACACCCCGCTGGCCTGGGGGTCTGCTGGTCTCACACCCCGCTGGCCTGGGGGTCTGCTGGTCTCACACCCCGCTGGCCTGGGGCAGTCTGCTGGTCTCACACCCCGCTGGCCTGGGGGTCTGCTGGTCTCACACCCCGCTGGCCTGGGGCAGTCTGCTGGTCTCACACCCCGCTGGCCTGGGGCCGTCCCAGCACAGTCACACTGGAGCTCACACTGCTGCAACACTGCACACCATTACACTACATACTGGAAATACATACACGCACACACACATATATACAGTATATATATATATATATATATGTAATGTGTGTATGTGTATATGTGTGTGCGGCGTGATGTGTGAGTGTGTATATATATATTCAGGGGGAGGGGGGGGGGGGTCAGAGCAGGGGGGGGGGGGGGCAGAGCAGGGGGGGGGGGTCAGAGCAGGAGGGGGGGGGTCAGAGCAGGGGGGGGGGTCAGAGCAGGACACCAGCCTTGTTGAAGAGGCTGATGGCCGTGGGGGAGGAGCTGGCGTGTTAGTTAGAGAGCTCGTCACACCATCATCAAAACCCCAGTGAGGGAAGATGTTGTGCAGAAGCTGTTCTGGAGGCCCAACACCTGACTAACACACAACATGTTGGTTTTTTCTTTAACTTGTCACCCATCTGTGTTCAGTCAAGGCTGGGAAAATGCCTGACGTTAAATTGTGATACTGTAGACCACTACACTATAACACTGTATCAAACACAGCACAGAATACAATAGAAATCAATAGAATAGAATAGAATAGACTAAAGAGCAGGACTGAAATGAACCGTCCCAGAACACTGTGCTGTAAAAGACAGAACCGTCTCACCCACTGGACATGAGGCTCAACCACAACCCTTTCTAAAGCCTCAGCACTCTTTGCATGCAGATTAAAGCGGTTTTAATCCCTAACGGACTTTCCAAAACCATAACAGCACTCTAATGCTGCAAACCACAACAATGTCTGATCTGCCCAGAGCCCAGGTCAGGACGGGATGTTAAAACACAGGAGCAGACTGAGGTGAGCACACAGCACTTCTATTTTCAGCATCCCAAAAGATGATGGCATACAAACAGAGATTATTCTCAGCCCAGATTATAATCTCCATGTCTCATTCTAGTCCCTGGTCAGTTAATCAGGTCAGCTCATGGGCTGTTGGCCCCCTACGCGGTGTGTCATGGCAACCTGCGTCACCGTGGGTGTCATCGCGCGTGCCCCCCTGACATGCCCCGGGTGGGGGGTTGCGTTGGCTCTCTGTCATGGTGGATTACATGGCGCTGTGTGTCCAGCCTCTCATGGCAGGGTGGGGGCTGGGGGGTCTTCCTATGATGCAGCAGGAAGTCATGGGCCTCCATACGGAGACTGCTGTCTTGGTCTAGCAGCGGTAGATTGTAGATCATTACCATTTGAATGGATGTTGTTTTTTTGCCCGCTGGGGTGCTACTGCAGAGTGGGTACAGGACTGGGGTGGTACTGCAGAGTGGGTACTGGACTGGGGTGGTACTGCAGAGTGGGTACTGGACTGGGGTGCTACTGCAGAGTGGGTACTGGACTGGGGTGGTACTGCAGAGTGGATACTGGACTGGGGTGTTACTGCAGAGTGGGTACTGGACTGGGGTGCTACTGCAGAGTGGATACTGGACTGGGGTGGTACTGCAGAGTGGGTACTGGACTGGGGTGTTACTGCAGAGTGGGTACTGGACTGGGGTGCTACTGCAGAGTGGATCTCAGCCGGTCCAGGCTCTGTCAGGACAGATTGTGTCCGTTTGCCAAATTGTGTGCAGGGTAATGTAATGTTCTGTCGTTGCTATACCAACGTGATAGCATCACCATTGATTACTGAGCTAGCTATAAAAAATGCATGTGAAATTCA
>NC_140251.1:389134-399134 GCF_949987555.1 Borostomias antarcticus | reverse complement strand
TATAGTATACACACTGCTCTAACTCTCCCCTGGGAAGTATATAGTATACACACTGCTCTAACTCTCCCCTGGGAAGTATATAGTACACACACTGCTCTAACTCTCCCCTGGGAAGTATATAGTATACACACTGCTCTAACTCTCCCCTGGGAAGTATATAGTATACACACTGCTCTAACTCTCCCCTGGGAAGTATATAGTATACACACTGCTCTAACTCTCCCCTGGGAAGTATATAGTATACACACTGCTCTAACTCTCCCCTGGGAAGTATATAGTATACACACTGCTCTAACTCTCCCCTGGGAGGTATATAGTATACACACTGCTCTAACTCTCCCCTGGGAGGTATATAGTATACACACTGCTCTAACTCTCCCCTGGGAGGTATATAGTATACACACTGCTCTAACTCTCCCCTGGGAGGTATATAGTATACACACTGCTCTAACTCTCCCCTGGGAGGTATATAGTATACACACTGCTCTAACTCTCCCCTGGGAGGTATATAGTATACACACTGCTCTAACTCTCCCCTGGGAGGTATATAGTATACACACTGCTCTAACTCTCCCCTGGGAAGTATATAGTATACACACTGCTCTAACTCTCCCCTGGGAAGTATATAGTATACACACTGCTCTAACTCTCCCCTGGGAAGTATATAGTATACACACTGCTCTAACTCTCCCCTGGGAGGTATATAGTATACTGGGAAGTATATAGTATACACACTGCTCTAACTCTCCCCTGGGAGGTATATAGTATACACACTGCTCTAACTCTCCCCTGGGAAGTATATAGTATACACACTGCTCTAACTCTCCCCTGGGAGGTATATAGTATACTGGGAAGTATATAGTATACACACTGCTCTAACTCTCCCCTGGGAGGTATATAGTATACACACTGCTCTAACTCTACCCTGGGAGGTATATAGTATACACACTGCTCTAACTCTCCCCTGGGAGGTATATAGTATACACACTGCTCTAACTCTCCCCTGGGAAGTATATAGTATACACACTGCTCTAACTCTCCCCTGGGAAGTATATAGTATACACACTGCTCTAACTCTCCCCTGGGAGGTATATAGTATACACACTGCTCTAACTCTCCCCTGGGAGGTATATAGTATACACACTGCTCTAACTCTCCCCTGGGAGGTATATAGTATACTGGGAAGTATATAGTATACACACTGCTCTAACTCTCCCCTGGGAAGTATATAGTATACACACTGCTCTAACTCTCCCCTGGGAGGTATATAGTATACTGGGAGGTATATAGTATACACACTGCTCTAACTCTCCCCTGGGAGGTATATAGTACACACACTGCTCTAACTCTCCCCTGGGAGGTATATAGTATACACACTGCTCTAACTCTTACCATCTGACTGTCTCTCTCTCTCTCTCCTTGTCTGTCTCTCCCTCTCTCTCTCTCTCTCTCTCTCTCTCCCCCTCTCTCTCTCTCTCTCTCTCCTCTCTCTCTCCCTCTCTCTAACTTTATAGCATCTATGTCTTTCATCTCCTTTTGCATGTGTCTGGAAGCCAGTACACCTAGTATAGTGTTTGTCCGGTTATCACTCCCTCCCTCCCTCCCTCCCTTACTGCGGACAATGTTGGCCTGCATCTCTCTGTTGGCACCACAAGAGGCAGTAGTCCCAGCACACCAAAATCAAGAAGCACACCAAAATCAACCCGCCGATCTACACTGCACAAGTAGAGTAGAGGTGAAAGCATTGGACTCCCACCCGGGAGACGGGGGTTCAAGACCCGGTGGGGATGACTTTATGGGACTATACCCCAAACCTCCACATGTTCATCCTTTCACTCCAACCTTTACCCCTTGCCTTATAGGTCAGATCCTGTCCCAACCCCAACCCTTATTCTAACCCCAACCCACACTAGGGACTGGAAGAAGGACACCAAAACCCACCCGCCGATCTCCACTGCACAAGTAGAGTAGTGGTGAGAGCATTGGACTCCCACCCAGGAGACCGGGGTTCCCGGTGGGGATGACTTTATGTTATCATCAGTGTTACTGCATCACTGACTGCTACCATTAATGTTATGGAAGCTGCTGCTAGTTGTTGTGAGCTCATGAGCTAACTGGCTATCCTGCTCTTATTGTGCTGGATTAGCATTGGAAGCATTGGAACTGAGGTGTCCAGGCGACAAGACCTATCTTTATTTATCAGACATTATTTCAAGTCATTTCAATTCACAGCTATTTCAGTGGCGTGACCAGCTTCCGTCCTACCAGTCCTGAACAGAAACAAGCCAGCCATGCACATAAGCCAGGCTTGACCTGGCCTGGTTTATTTCTTCCCATCTTACTTACTTACTTGTTCCTCTTTGTCACCACAGAGAGCCATGTAGGATTGCAACAGCACTTTACACACCTGCATTTAAAAAAAAGTATATCTGGAATCTTTTTTGTCCTGAGAGTTCTTCTCCCTGGTTCTCTAATGGTTCTGTATCACTCTTTGACCCGGCTTAAACTTGTTTTTGAAATGCGTTTTGGGCAACCAGATCACATGTGGACAGTCTGTCATAAAACATGTTCCCGTTTACACCGTGTTTATCATGCGTCTCCAAATGTGTCCAGCTGACCACTTGTGTTCATATAGTAACCATAGTAACTCACTCACCCCTGCCTGTGTGTGTCGCACAGCTGTTCCATGTAAACAGATCAATAATTAGTCGGGTTGACTTCGATCAGATTATAAAAAAGTGTGCATGAAAGCAACCGAAGATGTTTGAAGAACAAATTGTGCATAATAGGACTATTCCATCTGTTTCGATTGATAGGACAAAGTCATTTGCGACTTGAAAAAGAGTGCAGGATGAGGTGAAAAAGGAGAAATATTCTTCTGCATTGACGTTCAATCAATGCAGAAGTTCTGCATTCAAGTTCAGACTAATGAAGATATGTGGTCTCATGTGTCTCACCTCGGCAGGTGGTTTGAGTAAACGCTTCACTATTCGTCTTGGTGCTCGTTTATACTTGTATTTAGCGCTGGCCGCTTGTGATCTGATCTGCATGGCCTTTTTCTCTCTGTGCAACATGGACATGACTCTCTAACGTTAAAGCATGAGACGCTGGCACCGGTCAGTCAGCCAGCCAGCCATTCAGTCAGTCAGTCAGTCAGTCAGTCAGTCAGTCAGTCAGTCAGTCAGTCAGTCAGTCAGCCAGTCAGTCAGTCAGTCAGCCAGTCAGTCAGTCAGTAGTTGGTTGGTCAGTCACCAGGCCAGTCAGCACCACAGAGAGAAAGTGACACTGCTCTTCTAAGAGCATGCTGGAGAGATTTCTGTTGTCATGGTGACCGGGTCACATGCACTGAGGTACTGTACTAGTGTGGCCTGTCACACACACACACACACACACACACACACACACACACACACACACACACACACACAGATGCTCACCATCAGCTATTGAGAGCTTCCATATCAAGTACACACACACTCTTCCATATCAAGTACACACACATGCACTCTGGCATACTGTACACACACACACACACACACACACACACACACACACTTGTTTTTGTGTATGCACTTGCACACGGTGCTTTTGTATGGGGGGTGGGAAGTGCCACGTTTAGCAGGCATGTTGTGAGTGTGTGTGTGTGTGTGTGTGCGTGTGTGCGTCTATAGACGCACACACGCACACACACACACACGCACACTCACACGCACACCTTATCCTTGCAAAGAAAAAGTTAGGGAATCAGCCAATCAGATCGCTGGGATTTGCATATATCTTTAGCAAAGATAAGGTGTGCGTGTGAGTGTGTGTGTGTGTGTGTGTGTGAGTGCGTCTATGTGGAACTTAGTGCAAAATTAGACGCACACACACACACACAGACGCACACACACGTTCATTCATTTGTTCGTTTACTCCAGTGTGTGGAATGTGCCACGTTACGTTAATTGCGTTGAGCGTGTGTGTGTGTGTGTGTGTGTGTGTGTGTGCTAAGCTAGTTAGCAAGATGGCTGCGCGTGACGTAGGCTACTGACGTAATCGACGTTTCGTTAATTGCGTTGAGCGTGTGTGTGTGTGTGTGTGTGTGTGTGTGTGTGCTAAGCTAGTTAGCAAGATGGCTGCGCGTGACGTACTGACGTAATCGGCCGCGCTGCGTGCGACGTCATCCGCGTGCGTTCCAGCTGGACAAATACATCCATGAGCTGGACACAACAAGCGAATTTCCGTCTTCCCAACAAAAGTTAAACAGGTAATGCTTACTACAAATATAGCCTACAGACAATCCTAATTATATATCCTTGCTAGTTAGTGTATACTGTAACATGGAGAGACTTTGCATTTGAACTTGGATGTTTAGCTAACTAGCTAACTAACTCTTCTGTGAGCTCAAGCTAGTTGGTGAGCTAAAGCTAGTTGATATGTTTAGAGATCCGTTTGGCAGCTGACGTTAGCTCATTTATTGTTGTCCATCTGTCGCTTGACTTTTGACTCTTAGCTTATTATGTAAACAAAGACGCGGCTAGACGCTCACGTTAGACTACAGTACAGTATATTTCTATATTTACGTTTATGAAGTGCTGTACCGTTCATTTCAGGCCATGGCTATTCTGAGTGACTCTGAAGTGACCATCCTGTGAGGGAAACAGGCCAAACCTGGAAACATGCCGTGATCGTTTAAGGTAAAATTATATAGCAATGACTGTACCTGTGTTACCCTGTGACACAATGTACTATTGAGCTCATGGGACTAGATATTACAACAATCTCTAAGAAATGGCTAACGTTACAGTGTCACCCTGTCTGACCCAGTGAGCCTGTGCGCTACTGACTGTCTGACCCCCTGCCTCTCTCCGCTCAGGGAAAATGCCAGCAGCACTGCCTGCCTGGAGTCGCCTTCAGACCTGTGGAGCTTCCTGGACATCCCACGCTCGCGCCTGGTCAAGTACACACTGTTGCTGCGTGAGATCCTCCGACGTGGCCGGCCTGGAGCAAGCGGTGAGCTCACACGCACACACACACACTGCAGGGCTGTGTCCTTAACAGTAATACTTAATCCACGCCGCGGTCTATAACCGCATCCCTCTGTGTGTGTGTGTGTGTGTGTGTGTGTCCAGATCGTCATCATCCAGGGCGTGCTCTGCCATGGCCAGCTATGCAGCAAGAACGGACAGGTGAGCAGAGCGCGTGCACACACACACACACACACACACACACACACACACACACACACACACACACACACACACACAGCACACAACACAGACCGGATCAAATGAGGTTTATTGTACCTAATCTAAATGAGGCTGGTTTATTGACCCGTCTACTGTTCTCTTCCTCTCCCCCCACAGCCAAGAACATCCCAGTCCCACACACACCCTGCAGGTCAACTACGTCCCCGACCTGAGCCTGCTACAAGCGCCGCTCCTTCACCGTCTCCGCCATCGTCCACATGGAGGAGGCTGATGAGAACTGCCCCCAGCTCCCCCTGCGGGGATGAGACATCCAGCCCCGCCTCCTCGCCGTCTCCCTCCCCCTCCGTCTCCTCCTCATCATCATCATCGGCAACATTATCATCTCCGCTCTCCTCCCCCTCCTCTCATAAAACAGAGAGATACAGATACAGATAGATACAAAAGATACAGATACAGAATAATTTATTTATCCCGGAGGGGCAATTCAGTTTCCACATGTTAAAAGAGACACAGAGATTCAGAACCAGGTTCACGGTTGTGCAAGAGAGACTATGCGATGAGGAGACAAAATGGACTCCTGAGTGGACGTGTAGTGGGGACAGGAGAGCTGACTGTGTTGTCTCTCCTCATGGGACTTGTATTTTTGTGTCTCAACATGTCTATTATTACAGCAGTGTTCTGTGTTACTGTCCTCATTGGCAGCTATTTACTTCAGGTGCAGAATTCTGCATGGCCCTCTCTCCGGGTCCTGCTATGAGGGAAACATTAAACCTTGTTGCATGTACTGCAGTTGAACGCATGAATTAAAAGGCAACCGCATTCCATTTTATGACTTTTCATTGTTATAGTTCAGAACATACTCACTCAGAGATGAGACAGGTGGGACCTGATCATATTCGTACAGGGCTGTGTTGATTTTCTCTATATAGTGTTCCTAAGACTTATTATTATTATTGTTGTTATTATGAATAATAACAATAAAAAATATAATTTTCATCATCACTGGAACACATTACATGAACATGTATGACAGTAAAAGCTGATCTTTAACTTTGCTTAGTCAAGTCAAACTTTATTTATATAGCGCATTTCATACACAGAGGCAACGATGCGCTTAACAAGAGGTATAGGCTAACCCCTCAGGGTCTCAAGTTACGAACCTGTCAAACACAGATGTCTCTGCCACCCAAGGTACTTCATCAGACCTGGCCACACTGCAGACCTATTTTAATATGCCCACGATATCTCCAGAGGTAATGTGATATGCAAGGTGCATTGTTAGAGGAAGATACTGTGTAACACCCATGTCCCCATAGGGAGGATGTGGTATGCAAAGTCATGGTTGATATGGACAGACTTTGTCTAAACTTTTGTTAGGCTGGCAAGCCTACCTTGTGTAACTCTTTGTTAAAATAGGGCTGATGTATCATTCCAGTATAGATATTAGGCGAGAGGGGGTAGGGAATGAGACTCACAGATTTGCAGTGAACTAACAATAAGGTTGAAATCATGATGATTCATGTTAAGGATGAAATGCCATATTTCGTTATGTTAGAACTCCTTAGTAGTACAGTAGTGGTGATGATTTGTTGAATTTGCTGTATGGTAAATGGGTGGAGACAGGTAGGACTACAGATTAGAATAAAAGTTCTTAACACATAGAGGGAAGTTGGAATTTTAACGGACAGCCGACCTGATTAAATGGAGTTCCCCAGCACTGCCTCAGGACGCCAGAAAATTGAAGGAGACTGAATTTTTGCCTTTTTAACAGCTGAGCAAGTTTTGGGTTGAGATGCTATGACCTTGATGCCTGCATGGTAGAGGGGTATCAGACCGCCAGCCTGGGCGTCCTGGGGCACGTCTGATACTGGGTACGGCCCTCTGGAAACAGGGAGAGCAGAAGCAGAAGTCTGTTTCCCCTGTGAGCAAAGACATATTACCGAACGGGCCTACCAGGCCCAGGGGCCCAAGAGCTCAGGGGGCCCTTCGCATTTCTTGTATCTTTAAAGGGCTTAGCCATTCATGTCAATAACACAGCCCCAAAAATCCTGCTGAAAAACTGAAGCCACAAATCACAAGAAAGAAACCATCATGATACGTTTTAAATGAGTGTTTATCTATAGAACTATAGATGGGCTGAGTACTCATGGGCCCTTCAATTATTTTGGGAGAAATCCAAAAACCAAATCCTCCGCACAGAGTTGAGGTCCCTCGAGTCAAAGCTGAGCTGGGTGAAGCTTCTTTTAGTGTGAGTTTTCGATAAATGACGTGGGTGGGGGGCCCTTTATGTGTCTGTGCCCAGGGGCCCATCATTTCATAATCCGTCTATGCCTGTGGGCGTGAGGAGCTACTATCTGAAATCATGTTGAGCACTCGAGCAAACTGCATCAGATAGAAGGATGACCCCTGCCACTCATCATGAGACTAGACGCTGTAAGAAAAATGGACAATATCTCTTCTAAGTTACCCATTCCCAAGCATATTATCTCAAGCTTGTAGTAGACAATCATAGCAGCTTATCAAACTACAGTGTGGCTGGTGGAGTCCAGTGCTCCCTGTAGGAGTTAGGTGTTGAAGGTTTGTAGCCACAACAAAATGCGCTATATAAATAAAGTTTGACTTGACTAAAGATCAGCTTTTACTGTCAGAAATGTTCATGTAATGTGTTCCAGTGATGATGACAATAATATTTTTTATTGTTATTATTCATAATAACAACAATAAATAATAATAAGTCTTAAGAACACTATATAGAGAAAATCAACACAGCCCTGTACGAATATGATCAGGTCCCACCTGTCTCATCTCTGAGTGAGTATGTTCTGAACTATAACAATGAAAAGTCATAAAATGGAATGCGGTTGCCTTTTAATTCATGCGTTCAACTGCAGTACATGCAACAAGGAGTAATGTTTCCCTCATAGCAGGACCCGGAGAGAGGGCCATGCAGAATTCTGCACCTGAAGTAAATAGCTGCCAATGAGGACAGTAACACAGAACACTGCTGTAATAATAAACATGTTGAGACACAAAAATAAAAAAATAAAAGTCCCACAAGGAGAGACAACACAGTCAGCTCTCCTGTCCCCGCTATCAAACACGTCCGCTCAGGAGTCCGTTTTGTCCCCTCATCGCATAGTCTCTCTTGCACAACCGTGAACCTGGTTCTGAATCTCTGTGTGTTGTAATTTGTACGAGTGATGAGTGTGTATGTGTATGTCGGCTTTTAACATGTGGAAACTGAATTGCCCCTCGGGGATAAATAAAGTATTCTGTATCTGTTTTATGAGAGGAGGGGGAGGAGAGTTCGGAGATGATGATGATGATGCCGATGATGATGATGATGAGGAGACGGAGGGGGAGGGAGACGGCGAGGAGGCGGGGCTGGGGGTCTCATCCCCGCAGGGGGAGCTGGGGGCAGTTCTCATCAGCCTCCTCCATGTGGACGATGGCGGAGACGGTGAAGGAGCGGCGCTTGTAGCAGGCTCAGGTCGGGGACGTAGTTGACCTGCAGGGTGTGGGTGGGACTGGGATGTTCTTGGCTGTGGGGGGAGAGGAAGAGAAGAGTAGACAGGTCAATAAACCAGCCTTAGATTAGGTACAATAAACCTCATCTGATCCGGTCTGTGTTGTGTGTGTGTGTGTGTGTGTGTGTGCACGCGCTCTGCTCACCTGTCCGTTCTTGCTGCATAGCTGGCCATGGCAGAGCACGCCCTGGATGATGACGATCTGGACACACACACACACACACAGAGGGATGCGGTTATAGACCGCGGCGTGGATTAAGTATTACTGTTAAGGACACAGCCCTGCAGTGTGTGTGTGTGCGTGTGAGCTCACCGCTTGCTCCAGGCCGGCCACGTCGGAGGATCTCACGCAGCAACAGTGTGTACTTGACCAGGCGCGAGCGTGGGATGTCCAGGAAGCTCCACAGGTCTGAAGGCGACTCCAGGCAGGCAGTGCTGCTGGCATTTTCCCTGAGCGGAGAGAGGCAGGGGGTCAGACAGTCAGTAGCGCACAGGCTCACTGGGTCAGACAGGGTGACACTGTAACGTTAGCCATTTCTTAGAGATTGTTGTAATATCTAGTCCCATGAGCTCAATAGTACATTGTGTCACAGGGTAACACAGGTACAGTCATTGCTATATAATTTTACCTTAAACGATCACGGCATGTTTCCAGGTTTGGCCTGTTTCCCTCACAGGATGGTCACTTCAGAGTCACTCAGAATAGCCATGGCCTGAAATGAACGGTACAGCACTTCATAAACGTAAATATAGAAATATACTGTACTGTAGTCTAACGTGAGCGTCTAGCCGCGTCTTTGTTTACATAATAAGCTAAGAGTCAAAAGTCAAGCGACAGATGGACAACAATAAATGAGCTAACGTCAGCTGCCAAACGGATCTCTAAACATATCAACTAGCTTTAGCTCACCAACTAGCTTGAGCTCACAGAAGAGTTAGTTAGCTAGTTAGCTAAACATCCAAGTTCAAATGCAAAGTCTCTCCATGTTACAGTATACACTAACTAGCAAGGATATATAATTAGGATTGTCTGTAGGCTATATTTGTAGTAAGCATTACCTGTTTAACTTTTGTTGGGAAGACGGAAATTCGCTTGTTGTGTCCAGCTCATGGATGTATTTGTCCAGCTGGAACGCACGCGGATGACGTCGCACGCAGCGCGGCCGATTACGTCAGTACGTCACGCGCAGCCATCTTGCTAACTAGCTTAGCACACACACACACACACACACACACACACACACGCTCAACGCAATTAACGAAACGTCGATTACGTCAGTA
>NC_140251.1:376634-379134 GCF_949987555.1 Borostomias antarcticus | reverse complement strand
TAGTGACAAAGAGCTGTGCTTGAAATGAGAGCACTTCCAGATGGATGACCATGCCATTACCACCGGGGCCTTCTGCGTGGGTCAAACCAGCCAGAACAGAGGCCCTCTAAACTGTTTATGAAATAAGGGTACGATGAAGATGATGAATCAAATGGTTATCTGTCATCACATCAAACGGGTTCGTATTACATCCACCCATGCAGGATGAAGCCCAGGGGAGAGGTTCTGTTTTCTCTGACGGTGACTGTTAGTCCAGCCTGTCTGTCTGTCTGTCTGTCAGTCTGTCTGTCTGTCTGTCTGTCTGTCTGCCTGTCTGTCTGTCTGTCTGTCTGTCTGTCTGTCTGTCTGTCTGTCTGTCTGTCCTTCACAAATCCTCATGGCTACGGATAGAGAACCTCAGCCCTAGAGGTGTTTAGCTGAATTGTGCCAAATTTTGTAAACATTCATTTCATTTTAGATTTAAACAAATCTGTTTTGTTAAAAAAATCTGTTATGTAGTTGTTTTATAAACATGTCCAGTAATTATTTAGCTGTAATGCCTGAACCTGAGTGTTGCCGATACACTAGATTACTGCTGTGGGTCCTGTCATAGCTAGCTAGCTGAGACCCATCAGAGAGCAGAGCTGAAGAGCACCTGTTCAGCTGACCCCAGATCTGTCAAACCCAGCTGCTTATAACCTGACCCAGTGATGCACCATCAGTATATTTCAGTCCAGATCACTTTATTCAAAATTGACCCATTTATTGTGCATGCAGCAATACAGCATATGAATGTTGGCGGTGTGCTCTGTTCGGGGGGGGCCCTGCCTTCCACAGCATGTGGAAAGTGTGATAGTAGGGGGAGGCGAAATCTAGATGTTCCCCCCCTCTGGGCCAGCTTGGCCCAGAGTGCCGGAAGAGGGAACGGCATCGATTTAGCCCCCTGCCTCTATGACGATCAGAGTGGGCCGCGATCGGGAAGGCGCTCGGAGGTAACTCAGCCCACTCAGAGCGTCAAAGAGAGCCACAGCGGGACTGCTGTCCATTCTAGTCCCTGGCCTGGACATTCTAGTCCCTGGCCTGTCCATTCTAGTCCCTGGCCTCCACAGGCCGGCGCTTCGTGGAGTTCCGACCGGAGGGAGTCCCCTCTTAAGTATCGGTACCCTAATGCCACATGCTGACCACATGCACCACTGGGCGGAGGTCTGTGCTCTCTGGGTGTCCTTCCAGTTTACTGTACATTAGGGCACACGTGTGCACACACACACAGGCATGCACACACACACTCATTTGTTTACACCACAGGTAAAGAAACTTAATCCAGGGATATCAGGTGTCCCGTTTGACCAGAGGCCTATTGAGCCCCAACTGCACCCAATTGGTCAATTATTAAAGATAGAGAGAGAAAGAGAGAGAGAGTGAGAGAGAGAGTGAGAGAGTGAGAGAGAGAGTGTGAGAAAGAGAGAGAGAGAGAGAGAGAGAGAGAGAAAGAGAGAGTGAGAGAGAAAGAGAGAGAGCGAAAGCAAGAGTGAGTGAGATAGGGAGATAGAGAGAGAAGCATACAGTGGATAGAGAGATGAGTATGCGACTAGCATGCATTGGTCTACAGGTAGAGACAGGATGGGAACACAGAGGTGAGCTCTGTCCACCTGTGTAGTTGCTTTGATCACATCAGCATTTCAGGATTATGGCACGCGGGGGGGGGGGTTGGGGGGGGGGGGGGGTTGGGGAGGGGTGCTAGCTGAGATTTGTGCGCTCCTAGTCCCCCCCCCCCCCCTAGTTCCTCGGCGCCCTAGGCAATTGCCTTGTATGCCAAGTGCATGCGCCGCCCCTGGGAGAGAGGGCAGGGAACAGAGAGAGGAAGAGAAAGATGAAAGAGATAGAGGGGGGGGGGGTAGAGGAGAGAGAGAGAGATAGAAAGAGAGGGGATACGGGAGAGAGAGGGAGAGATAGAGAAAGATATGGGGGTAGGACAGAGAGAGAGAGAGAGAGAGAGAGAGAGAGTTTTATAGCCCCTGGCACCTTTTCACCACGTCAGCCAAATTGAGGGGACCGAAGACGGGCGCGCGGGCAGCCAGAGCACAGCAGCGGAGCCACGCCCACATCAGCGAGATACCATCACCCCTCCAGCCGCCCAGAGATACCATCACCCCTCCAGCCGCCCAGAGATACCATCACCCCTCCAGCCGCCCAAACCCTAACCCTAACCCTAACCCTAACCCTAACCCTAACCCTAACCCTAACCCTAACCCTCTCCCTGAATTAAACATGGCATTAGGCTACACAGTCCGTCTAGCATTGATGTTTTAGTACAGCCCACATGCTGTGCGCATCGAACTACTTCAATCCATCCATGTCTAGGAGACTTGTTAACGCACGACTGTCCATGTCATCATGGGAGCGGGCAGCATCGCTCCCAACACGACCATACTGAGAAGAACCCAGAAAAACATGTGGAAAGACAAAACGAGAAAGAGAAAAAGACGGGCTATTTCATCTGGAGCAAATGGACATGTCACAC
>NC_140251.1:371634-374134 GCF_949987555.1 Borostomias antarcticus | reverse complement strand
CTAGTTGAGTAGCTAGTTGTAGTCTAGTTGTAGTCTAGTTGAGTAGCTAGTTGTAGTCTAGTTGAGTAGCTAGTTGTAGTCTAGTTGAGTAGCTAGTTGTAGTCTAGTTGAGTAGCTAGTTGTAGTCTAGTTGAGTAGCTAGTTGTAGTCTAGTTGAGTAGCTAGTTGAGTAGCTAGTTGTAGTCTAGTTGAGTAGCTAGTTGAGTAGCTAGTTGTAGTCTAGTTGTAGTCTAGTTGAGTAGCTAGTTGAGTAGCTAGTTGTAGTCTAGTTGTAGTCTAGTTGTAGTCTAGTTGAGTAGCTAGTTGTAGTCTAGTTGAGTAGCTAGTTGTAGTCTAGTTGTAGTCTAGTTGAGTAGCTAGTTGTAGTCTAGTTGAGTAGCTAGTTGAGTAGCTAGTTGTAGTCTAGTTGTAGTCTAGTTGTAGTCTAGTTGAGTAGCTAGTTGTAGTCTAGTTGAGTAGCTAGTTGTAGTCTAGTTGAGTAGCTAGTTGAGTAGCTAGTTGTAGTCTAGTTGTAGTCTAGTTGAGTAGCTAGTTGTAGTCTAGTTGAGTAGCTAGTTGTAGTCTAGTTGTAGTCTAGTTGAGTAGCTAGTTGTAGTCTAGTTGAGTAGCTAGTTGTAGTCTAGTTGAGTAGCTAGTTGAGTAGCTAGTTGTAGTCTAGTTGTAGTCTAGTTGTAGTCTAGTTGAGTAGCTAGTTGTAGTCTAGTTGAGTAGCTAGTTGTAGTCTAGTTGTAGTCTAGTTGAGTAGCTAGTTGTAGTCTAGTTGAGTAGCTAGTTGTAGTAGTTGAGTAGCTAGTTGTAGTCTAGTTGAGTAGCTAGTTGTAGTCTAGTTGTAGTCTAGTTGTAGTCTAGTTGTAGTCTAGTTGAGTAGCTAGTTGTAGTCTAGTTGTAGTCTAGTTGAGTAGCTAGTTGTAGTCTAGTTGTAGTCTAGTTGAGTAGCTAGTTGTAGTCTAGTTGTAGTCTAGTTGAGTAGCTAGTTGTAGTCTAGTTGAGTAGCTAGTTGTAGTCTAGTTGAGTAGCTAGTTGTAGTCTAGTTGTAGTCTAGTTGAGTAGCTAGTTGTAGTCTAGTTGTAGTCTAGTTGAGTAGCTAGTTGTAGTCTAGTTGTAGTCTAGTTGTAGTCTAGTTGAGTAGCTAGTTGTAGTCTAGTTGTAGTCTAGTTGTAGTCTAGTTGAGTAGCTAGTTGTAGTCTAGTTGAGTAGCTAGTTGTAGTCTAGTTGTAGTCTAGTTGTAGTCTAGTTGAGTAGCTAGTTGTAGTCTAGTTGTAGTCTAGTTGTAGTCTAGTTGAGTAGCTAGTTGTAGTCTAGTTGAGTAGCTAGTTGTAGTCTAGTTGTAGTCTAGTTGTAGTCTAGTTGAGTAGCTAGTTGTAGTCTAGTTGTAGTCTAGTTGTAGTCTAGTTGAGTAGCTAGTTGTAGTCTAGTTGTAGTCTAGTTGAGTAGCTAGTTGTAGTCTAGTTGAGTAGCTAGTTGAGTAGCTAGTTGTAGTCTAGTTGAGTAGCTAGTTGTAGTCTAGTTGAGTAGCTAGTTGTAGTCTAGTTGTAGTCTAGTTGAGTAGCTAGTTGTAGTCTAGTTGAGTAGCTAGTTGAGTAGCTAGTTGTAGTCTAGTTGAGTAGCTAGTTGTAGTCTAGTTGTAGTCTAGTTGTAGTCTAGTTGAGTAGCTAGTTGTAGTCTAGTTGAGTAGCTAGTTGAGTAGCTAGTTGTAGTAGTTGAGTAGCTAGTTGTAGTCTAGTTGTAGTCTAGTTGAGTAGCTAGTTGTAGTCTAGTTGAGTAGCTAGTTGTAGTCTAGTTGAGTAGCTAGTTGTAGTCTAGTTGAGTAGCTAGTTGTAGTCTAGTTGAGTAGCTAGTTGTAGTCTAGTTGAGTAGCTAGTTGTAGTCTAGTTGTAGTCTAGTTGAGTAGCTAGTTGTAGTCTAGTTGAGTAGCTAGTTGTAGTCTAGTTGAGTAGCTAGTTGTAGTCTAGTTGAGTAGCTAGTTGTAGTCTAGTTGAGTAGCTAGTTGTAGTCTAGTTGTAGTCTAGTTGAGTAGCTAGTTGTAGTCTAGTTGAGTAGCTAGTTGAGTAGCTAGTTGTAGTCTAGTTGTAGTCTAGCTAGTTGTAGTCTAGTTGAGTAGCTAGTTGTAGTCTAGTTGAGTAGCTAGTTGTAGTCTAGTTGTAGTCTAGTTGTAGTCTAGTTGAGTAGCTAGTTGTAGTCTAGTTGTAGTCTAGTTGAGTAGCTAGTTGTAGTCTAGTTGAGTAGCTAGTTGTAGTCTAGTTGTAGTCTAGTTGTAGTCTAGTTGAGTAGCTAGTTGTAGTCTAGTTGTAGTCTAGTTGAGTAGCTAGTTGTAGTCTAGTTGTAGTCTAGTTGAGCAGCTAGTTGTAGTCTAGTTGAGTAGCTAGTTGTAGTCTAGCTAGTTGTAGTCTAGTTGAGTAGCTAGTTAGCCTACTGTAGTTAACGTTAGCTAGCTGCTAGCTACATTATGCTGCTCACTACTAATGTTCTAGGGGCAAGTGACATTTAACAAAGCTTCCTA
>NC_140251.1:354134-366634 GCF_949987555.1 Borostomias antarcticus | reverse complement strand
ACCACGCCACGCCTTCATCCCCCCCGCCATCAGTCTCCTACATGCTTACAGCACGCCACCACCACGCCACGCCCTTCATCCCCCCCGCCATCAGTCTCCTACATGCTTACAGCACGCCACCACCACGCCACCACCACGCCACGCCCTTCATCCCCCCCGCCATCAGTCTCCTACATGCTTACAGCACGCCACCACCACGCCACGCCCTTCATCCCCCCCGCCATCAGTCTCCTACATGCTATCAGCAGCCTCTAAGCTGTTCTGAAGCTGTGATCTAAGTGATACTAATGTAGTAGTTCTATTATATCAGTGCTGCTGCTCCGCCCTGTCTAGCAGGATGGGGATCTGTCTCTAATAAGTGGATTCATGTGCATGTGGATCTGATGTCTCTAAAGTACAGTATAGCGAGGTTTTTGTGTGCTTGTGAATGTTTTTGCTGTGTTTTATTTATTTATTCATTAAATCTGTGGATGTGATAACTATGGTTATGGGCTGCAAATGAAGTGCCCTTCTGGGACTGCCAATAAAGTTGTCTGAATCTGAATCACCAGACAGACGCCACGTCTGCATGTCAGGAGCCCAGTCCGCCTTACTGTATCTGTATAGATACTGTATCACCTGTGCTGTGCTGTAATGTACTGTACACGCCTTGAGACAGTCAAGGCCATATTCCTTTGGATTTAGCCATTTTGATTTCTCTATACTATAACTAGAGGATGCCCCTCTGTCTCTCTCTCTGTCTCTCTTTCTCTCTCCCCCTCTGTCTCCCTGTCTGTCTCTCTCTCTCTCTCTCCCCCTCTGTCTCCCTCTCTGTCTCTCTCTCTCTCTCTCCCCCTCTGTCTCCCTCTCTGTCTCTCTCTCTCTCTCTCCCTCTGTCTCCCTCTCTGTCTCTCTCTCTCTCTCCCTCTGTCTCCCTCTCTGTCTCTCTCTCTCTCTCTCCCTCTGTCTCCCTCTCTGTCTCTCTCTCTCTCTCCCCGCCTCTCTCTCTCTCTCTCTCTCTTAGATGTTCTAGAAGAGTACAGAAGCCGGGGCGATAGGGTCAGCCCCCCGCCCCTCTCACTGGCCAGCCTCGACAGAGGGGGGAGTGTCTTCCAGGTCTTCAGCGAATCAGAGGAGAGTTCCGAGGAGCAAGAGGAGGAGGACGAGGAGGAAGCCGCCAGCAGGTAGAGACAGGCTGTCAGGGAGAGACAGGCTGTCAGGTAGAGACAGGCTGTCAGGTAGAGACAGGCCAGCAGGTAGAGACAGGCCAGCAGGGAGAGACAGGCTGTCAGGGAGAGACAGGCCAGCAGGTAGAGACAGGCCAGCAGGGAGAGACAGGCTGTCAGGGAGAGACAGGCTGTCAGGTAGAGACAGGCCAGCAGGGAGAGACAGGCCAGCAGGGAGAGACAGGCTGTCAGGGAGAGACAGGCTTTCAGGTAGAGACAGGCCAGCAGGGAGAGACAGGCCAGCAGGTAGAGACAGGCCAGCAGGGAGAGACAGGCTGTCAGGGAGAGACAGGCCGGCAGGTAGAGACAGGCCAGCAGGGAGAGACAGGCCAGCAGGTAGAGACAGGCCAGCAGGTAGAGACAGGCCAGCAGGGAGAGACAGGCCAGCAGGTAGAGACAGGCCAGCAGGGAGAGACAGGCCAGCAGGGAGAGACAGGCCAGCAGGTAGAGACAGGCCAGCAGGGAGAGACAGGCCAGCAGGGAGAGACAGGCCAGCAGGGAGAGACAGGCCAGCAGGGAGAGACAGGCCAGCAGGTAGAGACAGGCCAGCAGGTAGAGACAGGCCAGCAGGGAGAGACAGGCCAGCAGGGAGAGACAGGCCAGCAGGTAGAGACAGGCCAGCAGGGAGAGACAGGCTGTCAGGGAGAGACAGGCCAGCAGGTAGAGACAGGCCAGCAGGGAGAGACAGGCCAGCAGGGAGAGACAGGCCAGCAGGGAGAGACAGGCCAGCAGGTAGAGACAGGCCAGCAGGGAGAGACAGGCCAGCAGGTAGAGACAGGCCAGCAGGGAGAGACAGGCCAGCAGGGAGAGACAGGCCAGCAGGGAGAGACAGGCCAGCAGGTAGAGACAGGCCAGCAGGGAGAGACAGGCTGTCAGGGAGAGACAGGCCGGCAGGTAGAGACAGGCCAGCAGGGAGAGACAGGCTGTCAGGGAGAGACAGGCCGGCAGGGAGAGACAGGCCAGCAGGGAGAGACAGGCCGTCAGGGAGAGACAGGCTGTCAGGGAGAGACAGGCCGTCAGGGAGAGACAGGCTGTCAGGTAGAGACAGGCCAGCAGGTAGAGACAGGCCGTCAGGGAGAGACAGGCTGTCAGGGAGAGACAGGCCAGCAGGTAGAGACAGGCCGGCAGGGAGAGACAGGCCGTCAGGGAGAGACAGGCCGGCAGGGAGAGACAGGCCGTCAGGGAGAGACAGGCCGTCACTCTCCGGAGCGCCTCAAATTTCTCGGGGCCTGAGTTTGCTGGAGCAGAATTTGGTCAGATCGTGACAAAGTTTACCGTTAATTCTCAGGGTGCCCTAGCCTTGTGAGCCCATCCTGATCAGGGTGCCCTAGCCTTGTGAGACCATCCTGATCAGGGTACCCTAGCCTTGTGAGCCCATCCTGATCAGGGTACCCTAGCCTTGTGAGCCCATCCTGATCAGGGTGCCCTAGCCTTGTGAGCCCATCCTGATCACACATGGGTTCACTCATCAGTCTGGCTCAGCTCCCTTTGTGCTACTGTGGGTCTGAAAACCATCAAGCCAATCGGCGTTCTATGAGGAAATACTAGCAGCGTGGTTTAGACTGAAAGAAGAGCAAGGAACGGCACTGAAGGCTTTTCTCAGTGGAAAAGATGTTTTCACTGTTGGTGAAAACTGTGTTGAAGCCCATGAGAGACAGTGATAGACAGATGGTTAGTTTTGAAAGTGCCTGCCCTTTTCACAACAGCTTCCAACTAAGCCTTCCAAGATGGTTGAGTGGAACAGACCATCGGGCGCGTCAGGTTTGTGCTTCGGGGCGGCTGTGGCTCAGGGGGTAGAGCGGGCGGGCCGGGTTGATCGTAGGATCCCGGCTCCTCCTGTCCAAGCGCCCTTGAGCAAAGACACTGAACCCCAGATTGCTCCCAATGACGAGGCGAGCACCTTGCATGACAGCTACCTCCATTGGTGTGTGTGAATGTGCGTGTGAATGGGTGAATGAGAGGCCATTGTAACGCGCTGTACCATTTATCATTTGAAAGCACAATACTGATCTTCATAGAAGATCTCCGCAGGTCAGTTAGGTTCATAAGTAATCAACACAACTGGGTGATTTGTTTGTGCCTGCTGCGCGTCACAGCTCCTCCTCACACACACAGCCCATGGGGGGTTCGCTGCAGGGGAGACGAGGAGGAGAGACAACGTGTCTGAGTGAACGTTCTTCAGGTGACAGAGTGTTGCTGTTGTCATTGTATTGTACGGGTACATGGCATCACAATATTTGCAAGTTGCTTCTTGTCCTTTTTCTTTTCAAAGTGGTCCCGTCCCACAATGCTTTGCTTGGCCCGCTTCATTTTTCAAAATATCCCGCTGTTGATTTCTCCTGTGCATTTCTCCCCAGATTCATTATATAGAATAGTTATATTGCGCCTTCGGGAGGTTCATTTAGACATGATCTGAAGATACACAATCCTGCCACGTTGTTTGATAGTAGATCCAGTCAATTCCACGTGCTTGAGCAAATCCTTAACGACCAATGAATAGATGAATGGTTTGCGTCCCTAGTCCCTAGTCCCTAGTCCCTAGTCCCTAGTCCCTAGTCCCTAGTCCCTAGTCCCCAGGTCCCTAGTCCCTAGTCCCTAGTCCCCAGGTCCCTAGTCCCTAGTCCCTAGTCCCTAGTCCCTAGTCCCCAGGTCCCTAGTCCCTAGTCCCTAGTCCCCAGGTCCCTAGTCCCTAGTCCCTAGTCCCCAGGTCCCTAGTCCCTAGTCCCTAGTATGACCTGAAGAGCATCTGGAACCTTTTTAGAGAGGGTTTTCCTACAGAAACAAAATGGTTCTAGCGCCCTAAGAGTGACTGAATGACCTGATCTGTCCCTCCTCTGTGATACTGAGCATTAAAAGGCCTTGCTGATCTCACAAACACCAAGCACTGACCAATACCTTCGCTAGCTCAATGCGCAAATAAGGAGTGAATGTGAACAAGTGCGTCCGGTGCGTGTGAGAGAGCTGGTGAATGCATTAGGCTGAGAGAGTCATTCTGGCTCTGAGAGTGCTGCCATGACAAGCCGCTGATTGATCTGAGCAATTGGCCGGCAAGTCCTATGAATGAATAATACTGTGTGTGGCAATCCATTTAGAGGGCTCTTTCTATTGGTCCAGCAGTCTCCCAGATAGGGGTGTGGCCCAGAGGGCTCGTAAAGATGACTGGGTTCTGGATGCTGGAGAGTGATGGGCTGGAGGCAGCCAGCTAACATTACAGTGAGGAGACCAGTAAGAAAGCACTGCTGTTTCACTTGATTTATTCATCTCCAACACTCAAACCATAAAATTACAATAAAATTACCAACACATACAGTTAAATCAAATCTTCATCAAAATTAGCAAACAAATGAGTTTGAGAAGGAGCAAACGCTTATATAGTCCTGCCCCTTCCGCACAATATCATCACTTATGTCATAAAAAATATCTTAACCTAAAATAAAGGTAAAATTTAAATAAAAAAAACTCAGAAAGACAAAGAAAAATAATAATAATAATATCAAAGCAATTTTACAACTCCTAATGGTTACAATTTTATAACTCCTAATTTTTGTACCTATCTTTCAGTGTTTTCTTATATTTATTTTCAGACTGTACAACGTTCTTACTCCTTTTGATTTCATTATCGAAGCCATTCCATAGGGTTACACAACAAATAATAATAATAAAAATAATAATAATAATTATTAATCATATTATTATTATATAATTATTTTAAGAGTGGTACGAACATTCGGTTGTTTTACATTTAATTTCCCTCTCTATCATATCTTCCCTCTAGCCATGAACATGTTTTGTATATTATCAGGTAGTGCATTATTACTTGCTTTAAACATCATTTGTGCAGTTCTAAGTTTTACTATGTCCATAAATGTCAAGGTCTGTCTTTAAAAACAGCTGATAAGTACAGTATGCTCACGATACCCAACCTGATTAATTATCCTTACTGCTTGTTTCTGCAATATACATAATTCTGCAGGGTGCTCTTGTAGGTATTACCCCACACGTCAGCGTGGTCATATAAGTGCACAATACAGTGTTTGTAATGTTTTCTGATTCAGGAAGTCTTATTTTACTCAGTATTCGAATGCTCTTGGAATCTTAATACACTAAACATTTACTTGGGGTTTCCAGCAGAGCTTATGGTCTATTACAACACCCAGAAACTTATTTTCATATCCTCTTTCTATAACCATGTTATCAACTTCAACTTTGATATTTGTATTTATTTTTTACGATTTCCAAATAACATACATTTCGTTTTCAAGCCAACCTTTTAATTTACATTTCTTTTGTGAACATTTCTAAGAGCTGCTGCAAGTCCTCCCCAGAACAAAAAATATTTGTATCGTCTGCAAAAACAATACATTTCAATACATTTGATACTTCTCAGATATCATTGATGTATAGAATAAACAGTTTAGGTCCCAGGACTGACCCCTGGGGACACCATAGGTCATGTTTTGGCACATTGACTTGTCCATCTGTACAAATTGCTGTCTATTTCCTAAATAACTTTTCAACCAATCAACCAAGCCGCACCTCTAACACCATACCTATCCATCTTTTTGAGCAATCTCTCATGGTCAATTGTGTCAAATGCTTTCTTTAGATTGATGAATATTTCCACTGCATATTTTTTATTATCTATCCATTAGCAGGTTGGGTTTTTCCATAAAGTTATCTAATCTTGACACAAATAGGTTTTCCAGTATCTTTGAGAACGGAGAAAGTAAGGAAACCGGTCTGTAGTTGAGAAGGGAGGAAGTAAGGAAGGAAACAGGTCTGTAGTTGAGAAGGGAGGAAGTAAGGAAGGAAACAGGTCTGTAGTTGAGAAGGGAGGAAGTAAGGAAGGAAACAGGTCTGTAGTTGAGAAGGGAGGAAGTAAGGAAGGAAACAGGTCTGTAGTTGAGAAGGGAGGAAGTAAGGAAGGAAACAGGTCTGTAGTTGAGAAGGGAGGAAGTAAGGAAGGAAACAGGTCTGTAGTTGAGAAGGGAGGAAGTAAGGAAGGAAACCGCTCTGTAGTTGAGAAGGGAGGAAGTAAGGAAGGAAACCGCTCTGTAGTTGAGAAGGGAGGAAGTAAGGAAGGAAACCGCTCTGTAGTTGAGAAGGGAGGAAGTAAGGAATGAAACAGGTCTGTAGTTGAGAAGGGAGGAAGTAAGGAAGGAAACAGGTCTGTAGTTGAGAAGGGAGGAAGTAAGGAAGGAAACAGGTCTGTAGTTGAGAAGGGAGGAAGTAAGGAAGGAAACAGGTCTGTAGTTGAGAAGGGAGGAAGTAAGGAAGGAAACAGGTCTGTAGTTGAGAAGGGAGGAAGTAAGGAAGGAAACAGGTCTGTAGTTGAGAAGGGAGGAAGTAAGGAAGGAAACCGCTCTGTAGTTGAGAAGGGAGGAAGTAAGGAAGGAAACCGCTCTGTAGTTGAGAAGGGAGGAAGTAAGGAATGAAACAGGTCTGTAGTTGAGAAGGGAGGAAGTAAGGAAGGAAACAGGTCTGTAGTTTAGAAGGGAGGAAGTAAGGAAGGAAACCGCTCTGTAGTTGAGAAGGGAGGAAGTAAGGAAGGAAACCGGTCTGTAGTTGAGAAGGGAGGAAGTAAGGAAGGAAACAGGTCTGTAGTTGAGAAGGGAGGAAGTAAGGAAGGAAACCGCTCTGTAGTTGAGAAGGGAGGAAGTAAGGAAGGAAACCGGTCTGTAGTTGAGAAGGGAGGAAGTAAGGAAGGAAACAGGTCTGTAGTTGAGAAGGGAGGAAGTAAGGAAGGAAACAGGTCTGTAGTTGAGAAGGGAGGAAGTAAGGAAGGAAACCGCTCTGTAGTTGAGAAGGGAGGAAGTAAGGAAGGAAACCGCTCTGTAGTTGAGAAGGGAGGAAGTAAGGAAGGAAACAGGTCTGTAATTGAGAAGGGAGGAAGTAAGGAAGGAAACCGCTCTGTAGTTGAGAAGGGAGGAAGTAAGGAAGGAAACAGGTCTGTAGTTGAGAAGGGAGGAAGTAAGGAAGGAAACCGGTCTGTAGTTGAGAAGGGAGGAAGTAAGGAAGGAAACCGCTCTGTAGTTGAGAAGGGAGGAAGTAAGGAAGGAAACAGGTCTGTAGTTGAGAAGGGAGGAAGTAAGGAAGGAAACCGCTCTGTAGTTGAGAAGGGAGGAAGTAAGGAAGGAAACCGCTCTGTAGTTGAGAAGGGAGGAAGTAAGGAAGGAAACAGGTCTGTAGTTGAGAAGGGAGGAAGTAAGGAAGGAAACCGCTCTGTAGTTGAGAAGGGAGGAAGTAAGGAAACAGGTCTTTAGTTGAGAAGGGAGGAAGTAAGGAAGGAAACCACTCTGTAGTTGAGAAGGGAGGAAGTAAGTAAGGAAACAGGTCTGTAGTTGAGAAGGGAGGAAGTAAGGAAGGAAACAGGTCTGTAGTTTAGAAGGGAGGAAGTAAGGAAGGAAACCGCTCTGTAGTTGAGAAGGGAGGAAGTAAGGAAGGAAACAGGTCTGTAGTTGAGAAGGGAGGAAGTAAGGAAGGAAACAGGTCTGTAGTTGAGAAGGGAGGAAGTAAGGAAGGAAACCGCTCTGTAGTTGAGAAGGGAGGAAGTAAGGAAGGAAACCGCTCTGTAGTTGAGAAGGGAGGAAGTTAGGAAGGAAACAGGTCTGTAGTTGAGAAAGGAGGAAGTAAGGAAGGAAACCGGTCTGTAGTTGAGAAGGGAGGAAGTAAGGAAGGAAACAGGTCTGTAGTTGAGAAGGGAGGAAGTAAGGAAGGAAACCGCTCTGTAGTTTAGAAGGGAGGAAGTAAGGAAGGAAACAGGTCTGTATTTGAGAAGGGAGGAAGTAAGGAAGGAAACAGGTCTGTAGTTGAGAAGGGAGGAAGTAAGGAAGGAAACAAGTCTGTAGTTGAGAAGGGAGGAAGTAAGGAAGGAAACCGCTCTGTAGTTTAGAAGGGAGGAAGTAAGGAAGGAAACAGGTCTGTAGTTGAGAAGGGAGGAAGTAAGGAAGGAAACAGGTCTGTAGTTGAGAAGGGAGGAAGTAAGGAAGGAAACCGCTCTGTAGTTTAGAAGGGAGGAAGTAAGGAAGGAAACAGGTCTGTAGTTGAGAAGGGAGGAAGTAAGGAAGGAAACAGGTCTGTAGTTGAGAAGGGAGGAAGTAAGGAAGGAAACAGGTCTGTAGTTGGTGTACAGATGTTTGTCACCAGCGTTATATAATGGTATGACTTTGACAACTTTCATTTTATCTTGGAATGTACATGTTTTGAATGATAAATTACATATGTGTGTTAGTGGATCAACAATTCCATCAATTAACTCCTTTACTAGAATCAACATACATCATTCCAATCTGTGGAAGTTTTATTCATACATTTATTTACAGTATCAACAATTTTGCTTTTTTCTACAGTTCAACTATAAAGTACTCAAGTGTGTGTGTGTGTGTTAGTGTGTGTGCGCCTGTGAATGACATATGGTTCACACATACTAGGAATTTGACGAGGGTTAAGGCATATGCTGTGGCAGACGCTGAATGAGTGTTATGGGTGTGTCTGTGTGTGAATGAGTGTTATGGGCGTGTCTGTGTGTGTTGTGTGTTACGGGTGTGTCTGTGTGTGTTGTGTGTTACGGGTGTGTGTGTGTGTGTTGTGTGGCGGTAAAGCTGTGCCACTGCATGGGGATTTGATACTAATGGACACAAGTGGCAATGCAGGGCAGAGTGAAGCCGGGGCAGAGTGCAGGGCAGAGTGCAGGGCAGAGTGAAGCCGGGGGCAGAGTGCAGGGCAGAGTGAAGCCGGGGCAGAGTGAAGGGCAGAGTGAAGCCAGGGCAGAGTGAAGCCGGGGCAGAGTGCAGGGCAGAGTGAAGCCGGGGCAGAGTGCAGGGCAGAGTGCAGGGCAGAGTGAAGCCGGGGCCAGAGTGCAGGGCAGAGTGCAGGGCAGAGTGAAGCCGGGGCAGAGTGCAGGGCAGAGTGAAGCCGGGGCAGAGTGAAGCCGGGGCAGAGTGAAGCCGGGGCAGAGTGCAGGGCAGAGTGAAGCCGGGGCAGAGTGAAGCCGGGGCAGAGTGA
Organism: Borostomias antarcticus; assembly: GCF_949987555.1. Lineage (NCBI taxonomy): Eukaryota > Metazoa > Chordata > Actinopteri > Stomiiformes > Stomiidae > Borostomias > Borostomias antarcticus. Next base: position 357,425 of record NC_140251.1, on the reverse strand, counting down.
AGCCGGGGCAGAGTGAAGCCGGGGCAGAGCCAGGATAACCACAGCCACTCTGTTAGACATACAGTAATGAGATTCCAGGGGCTTTGAGGAGATCCACTCCCTGCTGCTCCACCACCTCCTCCCCCACCTACCCTCACACACCGTCTCTCCTTCCTCCTCCTCCCTGCTGCTCCACCACCTCCTCCCCCACCTACCCTCACACACCGTCTCTCCTTCCTCCTCCTCCCTAGTCTCACTCCCACTCTCCTCTCTCCATCCTCCCTCCCTCCCTCCCTCCCTCCCTCCCACTCCTCTCTCCCTCTTCTTTCCTTCTCCTCTCCCTCTCTCCCTCCCTCTCCCTCTCCGCTCCCTCCCTCTCTCCTCTCCCTCTCTCCTTCTCCCTTTCTCCTCTTCCTCCCTCTCCTCTCTCTCTCTATCCTCTCCTCTCCTCTCAGCGCTGTGGCTCAGTGACTCCCCTCACTGCACAAGGCCGAGTTACTGCGCTGCTAGAAGGCATTACTGTCCTTATGAGCACGTGTTCCCTATGAGTCACAGCCATGGGTGTCTAACCCTAACCCTGGGACTAGACCCTATCCAGATGTGATAGTAAGTCCTGGGACTAGACCCTATCCAGATGTGATAGTAAGTCCTGGGACTAGACCCTATCCAGATGTGATAGTAAGTCCTGGGACTAGACCCTATCCAGATGTAATAGTAAGTCCTGGGACTAGACCCTATCCAGATGTGATAGTAAGTCCTGGGACTAGACTCCAGATGTGATAGTAAGTCCTGGGACTAGACCCTAACCCTAATGCTAACCTCCAGACGCGATCGTAGGTCCTGGGCTGTGATCGTAGGTCCTGGGCTGTGATCGTAGGTCCTGGGCTGTGATCGTAGGTCCTGGGCTGGTCCTAGATCGTAGGTCCTGGGCTGATCGTAGGTCCTGGGCTGATCGTAGGACCTGGGCTGGTCCTGGGCTGGTCGTAGGTCCTGGGCTGGTCCTAGGTCCTGGGCTGTGCATCTTAGTCCGTGTTTGACTCAGCTCTCGTTTCCTGTCCCTGTGTTTCCTGTGGCGTGCGCAGGTCTACGTGGGAGGCCTTCTGCGCGGGGATGGAGGACTTCCTGTCCAGATCTCGGGAGCGCCGGGTGCTGAGGGCCTCGCCCGGGGACGACGGCCGGATACCGCCCACCGCCATCGGGGCGGAGTCCCTCATTGTAGCGGCCGCCACCTTCGAGTTCAAGACCCTGTGAGTAGCAGTAGGGGGCGGGGGACGGAGTTTAACCACAACTTCAACCATCTAGACCTTTATCTATTCCCTCCCAGCTTCATTGTATACTTATAGAAAAGGGACTTATTGTGTTTTTGTGTTAATTTGTAATAATGTAATTTTGTAAATTGCGAATTTGTAACTGTAATTTGGTACTGAGTATGAGAGTTTATCTGTAGCATTGCAGCCAGCAGTAACATTTCACTGTGACTGAACATCGTACTGAACATTACATGAGAGGAAGCAGAGACTAGGAATGGGATGGTTTCCACGGTTTCCACGGTATGCTTCGGCTCGGGTTAGTTCCTGAAAGCGCTCATATTTCCCGTCGTCCCGTTCCGACGGTATGAGTCTTTTCCCCAGATCCTGATGTGGCGGGTGGGCAGGCTTGCTTCCCACGCTGACCCCTCTCTCTTCCCTGGGCCGAGTCCCACGCTGACCCCTCTTCCCTGGGCCCCCCCCCCCCCACGCTGACCCCTCTCTCTTCCCTGGGCCGAGTCCCACGCTGACCCCTCTTCCCTGGGCCCCCCCCCCCCCCCGAGTCCCACGCTGACCCCTCTTCCCTGGGCCCCCCCCCCCCCACGCTGACCCCTCTCTCTTCCCTGGGCCGAGTCCCACGCTGACCCCTCTTCCCTGGGCCCCCCCCCCCCCCGAGTCCCACGCTGACCCCTCTTCCCTGGGCCCCCCCCCCCCCACGCTGACCCCTCTCTCTTCCCTGGGCCGAGTCCCACGCTGACCCCTCTTCCCTGGGCCCCCCCCCCCCCCGAGTCCCACGCTGACCCCTCTTCCCTGGGCCCCCCCCCCCCCCCGAGTCCCACGCTGACCCCTCTTCCCTGGGCCCCCCCCCCCCCCCGAGTCCCACGCTGACCCCTCTCTCTTCCCTGTGCCGGCCGAGTCCCACGCTGACCCCTCTTCCCTGGGCCCCCCCCCCCCCCGAGTCCCACGCTGACCCCTCTCTCTTCCCTGGGCCGGGCCGGGTCCCACGCTGACCCCTCTTCCCTGGGCCCCCCCCCCCCCACGCTGACCCCTCTTCCCTGGGCCGGCCCAGTCCCACGCTGACCCCTCCCTCTTCCCTGGGCCGGCCCAGTCCCACGCTGACCCCTCTCTCTTCCCTGGGCCGGGCCCAGTCCCACGCTGACCCCTCTTCCCTGGGCCGGCCCAGTCCCACGCTGACCCCTCTTCCCTGGGCCCCCCCCCCCCCACGCTGACCCCTCTTCCCTGGGCCGGGCCCAGTCCCACGCTGACCCCTCTTTCTCCCTTGTCGTTTTGGGCCACCCGTTCACATGGCGACCCACTTTGATCAATGGCAAATTTTTTTACCCAGAGATTTTACAATAGCACATTTTAGAGGCTATGGCTATGAGAGACTAGCCTCATCCTATCAGCCTTTCACAATAGACCTTAAGACAGGCATGGATCCGCCCCCCAGAAGCCCCGGCCTCCTCGCGTCCCGGTCAGGAGCGGCTCACTAGCTTTCACAGCGATGGTGGGTTGCTAGGTGCTAGCTAGGCGGCTGGATTTCCCTCCTCAAAGCCTCTGAGTCGCTCTAGGCCAGGCCACGCCCCCCCCCCCCCCCCCCCCCCGCCTGCCTCTGTCCTCAACAGGTTTCCTGTTTTCATCTCGGGGCGCTGCTGTGTTAACAGTAGTATTGGCAACGCCTGTCTGAGTGCTCGCCGAGCAGAGACAAGGATTTACCTAAGACCCGCGGCTCAACCAGCCAAACCACCTTCCAGACGCTTCCGTTTCCAAGACCACATCTTTATGACTCAGGACTGGAAACCAACGACCGTACGGGAAATGGATTTACACAGAGCGTTGAGTCTTTCAGCTGGGAAGACTCGCACTAACACAGCCATTCCTCTCCTCTCCTCTCCTCTCCTCTCCTCTCCTCTCCTCTCCTCTCCTCTCCTCTCCTCTCCTCTCCTCTCCTCTCCTCTCCTCTCCTCTCCTCTCCTCTCCTCTCCTCTCCTCCTCTCCTCCAGGCCCGTCTGCGTGGCCTCTCTCCAGGACTTTCTGAGCAGATTGATCTTATTTATATCTTTAA
>NC_140251.1:331634-349134 GCF_949987555.1 Borostomias antarcticus | reverse complement strand
AAGTGTCTCCCATGTACGGTTGCCACACGTGACGTCATGTTCCTTGGTCTGAGAGACCCTTTCATATGAGAATCTCCACTGATCTCTTCCTTAGTCTCAGATTAGGCCTCATCTGCCTGTTGGATGAAGCCTGGCAATGAGGAGACCTAGCTCCACCAGCGTTGCTCAGTCACACAGTCTCTCCTGTAGTAAAGAGTCTCTCCTGTAGTAGAGTAGTCTCTCCTGTAGTGCAGTAGTCTCTCCTGTAGTAGAGTAGTCTCTCCTGTAGTAGAGTAGTCTCTCCTGTAGTGCAGTAGTCTCTCCCGTAGTAGAGTAGTCTCTCCTGTAGTGCAGTAGTCTCTCCTGTAGTAGAGTAGTCTCTCCTGTAGTAGAGTAGTCTCTCCTGTAGTAGAGTAGTCTCTCCTGTAGTGCAGTAGTCTCTCCCGTAGTAGAGTAGTCTCTCCTGTAGTGCAGTAGTCTCTCCTGTAGTGCAGTAGTCTCTCCCGTGGTAGAGTAGTCTCTCCCGTAGTACAGTAGTCTCTCCTGTAGTAGAGAGTCTCTCCTGTAGTACAGTAGTCTCTCCTGTAGTGCAGTAGTCTCTCCCGTGGTAGAGTAGTCTCTCCCGTAGTACAGTAGTCTCTCCTGTAGTAGAGTAGTCTCTCCTGTAGTGCAGTAGTCTCTCCTGTAGTGCAGTAGTCTCTCCCGTAGTACAGTAGTCTCTCCTGTAGTAGAGTAGTCTCTCCTGTAGTGCAGTAGTCTCTCCTGTAGTGCAGTAGTCTCTCCCGTAGTAGAGTAGTCTCTCCTGTAGTAGAGTAGTCTCTCCTGTAGTAGAGTAGTCTCTCCTGTAGTGCAGTAGTCTCTCCCGTAGTAGAGTTGTCTCTCCCGTAGTAGAGTGGTCTCTCCTGTAGTGCAGTAGTCTCTCCTGTAGTGCAGTGGTCTCTCCTGTAGTGCAGTGGTCTCTCCCGTAGTAGAGTAGTCTCTCCTGTAGTAGAGTAGTCTCTCCTGTAGTAGAGTAGTCTCTCCTGTAGTGCAGTAGTCTCTCCCGTAGTAGAGTAGTCTCTCCTGTAGTGCAGTAGTCTCTCCTGTAGTGCAGTAGTCTCTCCTGTAGTGCAGTGGTCTCTCCCGTAGTAGAGTAGTCTCTCCTGTAGTAGAGTAGTCTCTCCTGTAGTAGAGTAGTCTCTCCCGTGGTAGAGTAGTCTCTCCTGTAGTGCATTAGTCTCTCCTGTAGTAGAGTAGTCTCTCCTGTAGTAGAGTAGTCTCTCCCGTAGTAGAGTAGTCTCTCCTGTAGTAGAGTAGTCTCTCCCGTGGTAGAGTAGTCTCTCCTGTAGTAGAGTAGTCTCTCCTGTAGTGCAGTAGTCTCTCCTGTAGTAGAGTAGTCTCTCCCGTGGTAGAGTAGTCTCTCCTGTAGTAGAGTAGTCTCTCCTGTAGTGCAGTAGTCTCTCCCGTGGTAGAGTAGTCTCTCCTGTAGTAGAGTAGTCTCTCCTGTAGTGCAGTAGTCTCTCCTGTAGTAGAGTAGTCTCTCCTGTAGTAGAGAGTCTCTCCTGTAGTGCAGTAGTCTCTCCTGTAGTAGAGAGTCTCTCCTGTAGTAGAGTAGTCTCTCCTGTAATGCAGTAGTCTCTCCCGTAGTAGAGTAGTCTCTCCTGTAGTAGAGTAGTCTCTCCTGTAGTAGAGTAGTCTCTCCTGTAGTGCAGTAGTCTCTCCTGTAGTGCAGTAGTCTCTCCTGTAGTAGAGCGGTCTCTCCTGTAGTAGAGTGGTCTCTCCTGTAGTGCAGTAGTCTCTCCTGTAGTAGAGTAGTCTCTCCTGTAGTGCAGTAGTCTCTCCTGTAGTAGAGTAGTCTCTCCTGTAGTAGAGTAGTCTCTCCTGTAGTGCAGTAGTCTCTCCTGTAGTGCAGTAGTCTCTCCTGTAGTAGAGTAGTCTCTCCTGTAGTAGAGTAGTCTCTCCTGTAGTGCAGTAGTCTCTCCTGTAGTGCAGTAGTCTCTCCTGTAGTAGAGTTGTCTCTCCTGTAGTAGAGTAGTCTCTCCTGTAGTGCAGTAGTCTCTCCTGTAGTGCAGTAGTCTCTCCCGTAGTAGAGTAGTCTCTCCTGTAGTGCAGTGGTCTCTCCTGTAGTGCAGTAGTCTCTCCTGTAGTACAGTAGTCTCTCCTGTAGTGCAGTAGTCTCTCCCGTAGTGCAGTAGTCTCTCCCGTAGTAGAGTAGTCTCTCCTGTAGTAGAGTAGTCTCTCCTGTAGTAGAGTAGTCTCTCCCGTAGTAGAGTAGTCTCTCCTGTAGTAGAGTAGTCTCTCCTGTAGTAGAGTAGTCTCTCCTGTAGTGCAGTAGTCTCTCCTGTAGTAGAGTAGTCTCTCCTGTAGTGCAGTAGTCTCTCCTGTAGTAGAGTAGTCTCTCCTGTAGTAGAGTAGTCTCTCCTGTAGTGCAGTAGTCTCTCCTGTAGTGCAGTAGTCTCTCCTGTAGTAGAGTAGTCTCTCCTGTAGTAGAGTAGTCTCTCCTGTAGTGCAGTAGTCTCTCCTGTAGTAGAGTAGTCTCTCCTGTAGTAGAGTAGTCTCTCCTGTAGTGCAGTAGTCTCTCCCGTAGTGCAGTAGTCTCTCCCGTAGTGCAGTAGTCTCTCCTGTAGTGCAGTAGTCTCTCCTGTAGTGCAGTAGTCTCTCCTGTAGTGCAGTAGTCTCTCCTGTAGTAGAGTAGTCTCTCCTGTAGTAGAGTAGTCTCTCCTGTAGTGCAGTAGTCTCTCCTGTAGTAGAGTAGTCTCTCCTGTAGTGCAGTAGTCTCTCCTGTAGTGCAGTAGTCTCTCCTGTAGTAGAGTAGTCTCTCCTGTAGTAGAGTAGTCTCTCCTGTAGTGCAGTAGTCTCTCCTGTAGTAGAGTAGTCTCTCCTGTAGTAGAGTAGTCTCTCCTGTAGTGCAGTAGTCTCTCCTGTAGTGCAGTAGTCTCTCCCGTAGTAGAGTAGTCTCTCCTGTAGTGCAGTAGTCTCTCCTGTAGTGCAGTAGTCTCTCCTGTAGTAGAGTAGTCTCTCCTGTAGTGCAGTAGTCTCTCCTGTAGTAGAGTGGTCTCTCCTGTAGTAGAGTAGTCTCTCCTGTAGTGCAGTAGTCTCTCCTGTAGTAGAGTAGTCTCTCCTGTAGTAGAGTAGTCTCTCCTGTAGTAGAGAAGTCTCTCCTGTAGTAGAGTAGTCTCTCCTGTAGTAGAGTAGTCTCTCCTGTAGTAGAGTAGTCTCTCCTGTAGTAGAGTAGTCTCCCCTGTAGTAGAGTAGTCTCTCCTGTAGTAGAGTCTCTCCTGTAGTGCAGTAGTCTCTCCTGTAGTGCAGTAGTCTCTCCCGTAGTAGAGTAGTCTCTCCTGTAGTGCAGTAGTCTCTCCTGTAGTAGAGTAGTCTCTCCCGTAGTAGAGTAGTCTCTCCTGTAGTGCAGTAGTCTCTCCTGTAGTAGAGTAGTCTCTCCTGTAGTAGAGTGGTCTCTCCTGTAGTAGAGTAGTCTCTCCTGTAGTGCAGTAGTCTCTCCCGTAGTAGAGTAGTCTCTCCCGTAGTAGAGTAGTCTGTCCTGTAGTAGAGTAGTCTCTCCTGTAGAGTAGTAGTCTCTCCTGTAGTAGAGTAGTCTCTCCTGTAGTGCAGTAGTCTCTCCCGTAGTAGAGTAGTCTCTCCCGTAGTAGAGTAGTCTCTCCTGTAGTGCAGTAGTCTCTCCTGTAGTAGAGTAGTCTCTCCTGTAGAGCAGTAGTCTCTCCTGTAGAGCAGTAGTCTCTCCTGTAGTACAGTAGTCTCTCCTGTAGTGCAGTAGTCAGTGTGCCAGACCTCCCACGTCTGTGTCTGTCTTTGAGGGCAGCAGTGTTTAGAGACTGACTCGTGAGTCTCCTCCTGTAGGAACAGCTGACCCCGTGTCACCTTATTGTCTGTGTGTGTGTGTGTGTGTGTGTGTGTGTGTGTGTGTGTGTGTGTGTGTGTGTGTGTGTGTGCGTGTGTGTGTACCAGCTGCTGAAGACTCAGACGGTGTGCCAGACGGGGTACCACGCCATCCTGGCGCACGCCGACACGGACGCCGTGGGATTCTTCGAACGCTGCGGCCTCACCGACGACGCGCTGCTCAACGACAAGTTCAGGTAACACACACATGCACACACACACACACACATACACACACACACAGACACAACCTAACACACGCATTCACACACCCACACACACCATAGCACACACATCCACACTTTGGCATTCGGATGGACCCACATACACACACTCTAGCATGTACGCGCCACACACACACACACACACACACACACACACACAAACACACACACACACACACACACAGGTGTTAATACTTCTGTGTAATGATGTCCTTCTACAGGGAGGTGAGAGATGAGTGGACCAACACGACTCTGATGAGCTACCTGCCTCCCTACTGCACAGGTCAGTCGTTCAGTCAGTCGGTCAGTCAGTCAGTCAGTCAGCTGGTCAGTCAGTCAGTCAGTCAGCTGGTCAGTCAGTCAGCCAGTCAGTCAGTCAGCTGGTCAGTCAGTCAGTCAGCTGGTCAGTCAGTCAGGCAGTCAGTCAGTCAGTCAGTCAGTCAGCTGGTCAGTCAGTCAGTCAGGCAGTCAGTCAGTCGGTCAGGCAGTCAGCTGGTCAGTCAGTCAGTCAGTCAGTCAGCTGGTCAGTCGGTCAGTCAGTCAGTCAGTCAGTCGGTCAGTCGGTCAGTCGGTCAGTCAGTCCGTCGGTCTCCCTTCTGATCCCTAGGTACTACTGGCTACTCTGGGCCTGGAACAGTGGGATCAGGCGGGTTAGTGCGACTGAAGTGCTTCTAAACTAGTGTGCTTCATATCAGCTTATTTGCCAACCCGCCTCCTCCCCCTCCCCCTCCTCCTCTCCCTCCTCCTCCAGAGTCTGAGAGTCGTAGTCCTGGCTTCTCCCTGATCCTGCCAGAGCTGGAGAGGGAGTTGGGGCGAGCGTGAGTTTGAACCTCCAACACACTCTTCACACACTCACCCAGTATACGCGCACACACACACACACTCACCCAGTATACACACACACACACTCACCCAGTATATGTACACACACACACACCCAGTATACGCACACACACTCACCCAGTATGCGCACACACACACACACCCAGTATACGCACACACACTCACCCAGTATACGCACACACACACACTCACCCAGTATACGCTGTTACGTCCCCTACTCAGATGTAATAATAAAGGTGTAAAGGTGTAGTAACTAGGGGGGAGAGGGCAACAGCCTGTCTAGACCCACCGGGCCGATGTAACCAGACAGTACTAGGTGATGGAGTGCGGTATGGAACCAGGCAGGGATGTAACCAGGCAGTACTAGGTGAGGGAGTGCTGGGGGAACCAGGCAGGAAAACCAAAGATAACGTTCGTCACTAAAAAAGGATTTATTACCGCCCACAACCAATGACAATATACAGAAACACCACAAGACGACAAAACCACAAAGGGGGAAATAAAAATGAATGAATTAACAGAGGGCAGGAGATAAGGGACCTAGGGAGAAGGACTGAACGGTGCCACTAAGAAGCACAGCCCTACCTTCCCTACACCTCTACCCTATAGACCCTAACACCATCTAACTGAAAACAAGAACTAGAGGCCCTAACTAGCCGTCTATCTAAACCTAAACCGGAACCTTACCTACCTGCTACAAAAAGACGTGGCAGCCGCTCACTCTTACCTAGTGTGTTTAACAGAGGGTTACCTACGTGGTGAAAATGTATACCCCAGGGTATCTTACCTAAAGCCCTTCTCCCAGGAGCGGAAGAACACAAGGGGAGATAACAAATACACAGTAAAGCCAAACACAACTAGAACTAAGGTAGGTAGGTTGTCAAACAGAAGTACACAAACAATAGGCTATAAGAAAACTAAGGTCAATCAACATCACAATCACATACCCCTCTGTCTCCCTCTAACAAACAGGGAACAGACACACATGTATAGGGGGAAGGCCGTCTGCTGATTGGGCAGGAGATGATTGGGCAGGAGATGATTGGGCAGGAGATGATTGGGGAGGTGATTGCTGATGGCAGCCAGGTGGTAGCAGTGGCAGCCAGGAGGATGGCAGGAGACAATGATTGACAGGACGAATGACAAGGGAGGATGCACACAGCATGGACAGACCCCTGGGGGAGACAAACATGAACAGTGACAAAGCACAGGACAGACACAATACGTAACATACGCACACACACACACACACACTCACCCAGTATATGCACGCACACACACACATGCACGCACACACACACATACTCACCCAGTATATGCCCAGTATATGCACACACACACACACATGCACGCACACACACACACACACACCCAGTATATGCATGCACACGCACGCACACACACACACTCACCCAGTATATGCACGCACGCATGCACACACACACACACATACACTCACCCAGTATATGCACGCACGCACACACACACACAAACACTCACCCAGTATATGCACGCACGCACACACACACACACACACTCACCCAGTATATGCACGCACGCACACACACACACTCACCCAGTACATGCACACACGCACACACACACACACATACACACACACACTCACCCAGTATATGCATGCACACACACACACACACACACACACACACACACACACACACACACACACACACACTCACCCAGTACATGCACACACACACACACACACATACACACACACACTCACCCAGTATATGCATGCACACACACACACACACACACACACACACACACACTCACCCAGTACATGCACACACACACACACACACACATACACACACACACTCACCCAGTATATGCATGCACACACACACACACACACACACACACACACACACACACTCACCCAGTATATGCACACACTTGCTTACTTGCTTACTTGCTTATGGTTGTCCATCGTATCCGATGATGACAATCCTGCCTCTGCTATTCATGAGTCTTCATGTGGCTATAAAGCCCAATCCGTGAGCCACACTGTCTGCTACAGACAGAACAGGTGAAGGCACTGACTGGGGGTGTGGGTGTGGAACTGGCTTCATGTCTCTTGAAGCGTCTCCGGTCCGTCGATCACCTCTGTCCTCCTCAAGCTTCTGCACCCCTTGTTGACAGAGCCGCCGCCAGATGGAGCGTTGAGCGGCAGTGTCCTCCAGCTGGTTTGGGTTCAGGCTACACTTTTTCATGGTAGTCTTCAGTTGGTCCTTGTACCGTTTTTTCTGGCCCCCTGCCAGGCGACGGCCAAGATGTAACTGGCCATACAGCACTTTACGGGGTAGGCGCTCCCTCGGCATCCGGATGATGTGACCAAGCCAACGAAGTTGGTGCTGGGTGACTGTAGCCTCCATACTGATGCAGTTGGTCTTGCGTAGGATTTCAGTACGGGGCACTCGGTCATGCCAGGTTATCCCCAGGATGGACTGGAGGCATCTGATATGGAAGGCCTCGAGCATCTTGAGGTGGCTGTATAGGGTCCATGCCTCACAGGTGTAGAGGAGAGTTGTGATGACAACTGCCAGATAAACTGATACTTTGGTGTGCAGGTTGAGGTCTTCATTTTGGAAGACCCTTCTCCTGAGTCTGCCAAAAGAGGATGACGCTTGTTTAATCCGGTTTTGTATCCCTCTGTCGATGCTGGAGTCGTCAGAGAGGAAACTGCCCAGGTATTTGAAGGATTCCACTATTGTAAGTGGTTTGTCGGAGACCGTGAAGGTTGGTGAGAGAGATGGAGGGGTAGAAGCCCACTGGCATATAACTTCAGTCTTTGCCACGTTAATGGAAAGACCAAGCCTACCATACGCCTTTGCAGCGGCTGCAAGGGTAGCTTGCAGGGCTTCCGGAGGATGGGCCACAACCGCACAGTCATCAGCATACTGTAGCTCGATGATGCGCTCAGATGTTACTTTTGTGACTGCCTGGAGCCTACGGATATTGAACAGATTCCCGTCAAGTCTGTAGTCCACAGTAACTCCACTATCCCTCTCGATGTCCTTGTGGAGCAGTAGCGTCACACACAGGAGGAAGATGTTAAAGAGAACTGGAGCGAGGATGCACCCCTGGCGTACACCAGTGCACACCCTGAACGGCTGGGATTCCTGGCCTCCGGTGGTCACGCGTGCCATCATCCCTTCGTGGAACTGCCGAAGGATGTTGACAAACCTTCGTGGGCAGCCAAACTTCAGAAGGATGTTCCATAGGATCTCCCTGTTGACTGTGTCGAAGGCTTTTGACAGATCGATGAAGGCTATGAAGAGGTCCTGTTGTTGCTCCCTGCACTTCTCCTGGAGTTGTTGGCTGCAAATACCATGTCCACAGTACTCCTGTTCCTCCTGAACCCACATTGTGACTCGGGCAGCAGCTCCTCCGAGATGTTCTTCACCAGCCTCTGTAACATGACTTTGGCCAGGACTTTTCCAGCAACAGCCAGTAGTGAAATGCCACGGCTGTTGCCACAGAGGGACTTGTCTCCTTTGCCTTTATATATGGAGACAATGTTAGCATCCTTCCATTGCTGGGGGACGGTCTCATTCTTCCATACATGTGAGATGGTGAGGAAAAGCGCACGGGTGCAGAGGTAGCCTCCCTGTCTGAAGACCTCTGCAGGGATGTTGTCAGGGCCAGGGGACTTGACCTGACTGCACTATGAACCTCTTCAAAGGTTGGTGGAAGGTGGAGATCTTGGATGGTGGGGCGGATAGGTAGTTCATCCAGGACTGAGGGATCTGTTGGGGAGGGCTGGAGATCTTGGATGGTGGGGCGGATAGGTAGTTCATCCAGGACTGAGGGATCTGTTGGGGAGGGCTGGAGATCTTGGATGGTGGGGCGGATAGGTAGTTCATCCAGGACTGAGGGATCTGTTGGGGAGGGCTGGAGATCTTGGATGGTGGGGCGGATAGGTAGTTCATCCAGGACTGAGGGATCTGTTGGGGAGGGCTGGAGATCTTGGATGGTGGGGCGGATAGGTAGTTCATCCAGGACTGAGGGATCTGTTGGGGAGGGCTGGTTCAGCAGTGTTTGAAAGTGCTCTGCCCACCTTCTCGTGATGAGTTTCTGGTCCTTTATGAGGGACACACACACACTCACCCAGTATATGCACGCACGCACACACACACACACACTCACCCAGTATATGCACGCACGCACACACACACATACATTCACCCAGTATATGCACACACACACACATGCACACACACACACACACACACACAAGAATATACTCTCACACTCACCCGACATTCACCAACTATTACAACACTTATTTATCAACTTTCTCTCACAGTGGCTATCCATGCCTGCACTGTTCACACAGCCTGTTGTAGAGTTTGTCCTGTGGTGTGTGTGTGTGTGTGTGTGTGTGTCAGGAGGAGCTCGGCTCTGGAGGCCTACCAGCAGCAGGCTGTGTGTGTCACCAGGCTGGTCAGGGAGGTCCTGACCCTCAGAGAACAGGTCAGATTACACACTAACCAACCAGATTACACACTAACCAACCAGATTACACACTAACCAACCAGATTACACACTAACCAACCAGATTACACACTAACCAACCAGATTACACACTAACCAACCAGATTACACACTAACCAACCAGATTACACACTAACCAACCAGATTACACACTAACCAACCAGATTACACACTAACCAACCAGATTACACACTAACCAACCAGATTACACACTAACCAACCAGATTACACACTAACCAACCAGATTACACACTAACCAACCAGATTACACACTAACCAACCAGATTACACACTAACCAACCAGATTACACACTAACCAACCAGATTACACACTAACCAACCAGATTACACACTAACCAACCAGATTACACACTAACCAACCAGATTACACACTAACCAACCAGATTACACACTAACCAACCAGATTACACACTAACCAACCAGATTACACACTAACCAACCAGATTACACACTAACCAACCAGATTACACACTAACCAACCAGATTACACACTAACCAACCAGATTACACACTAACCAACCAGATTACACACTAACCAACCGCTAGTCACCACTCGCCAAACATGAATTTAAGTAGAATTTTAACAGCTCAAAGTTCAACATGACTGAAACTGTGTGAATGTAAACAGCTTCAGCTCCAGAAGAAGGAAGTGAACGACCTGAACGATGAGCTGGACAAGGAGAAAGAGCGGCGACACGGAATAGGTCTGTTCACACCAGCGTCTCCTCGTGTGTGTGTGTGTGTGTGTGTGTGTGTGTCCATATACAGTATGTGTGGATGTGTGCATGTGTGTGTGTATGTGTGTGTGTGTGTATGTGTTTGTGTGTCCATATACAGTATGTGTGGGTGTGTGCATGTGTGTGTGTGTGTGTGTGTGTCTGTCCATATACAGTATGTGTGGGTGTGTGCATGTGTGTATGTGTGTGTGTGTGTATGTGTTTGTGTGTGTGTGTGTATGTGTGTGTGTGTGTGTGTGTGTGTGTGTGTGTGTGTGGTAGTGGTGGGGGCTTAATTGTCTTCAAAAATTATGTACTCTACCATAAAATATAAACCATAAGAGAAAAAAATGATTTTTGTGTGTGTGTATGTATACGTGTGTGTGTGTATGTGTGTGTGTGTGTGTGTGTGTGTGTGTGTGTGTGTGTGTGTGTGTGTATGTGTGTGTGTATGTGTTCACAGAGCTGCAGTTCCTGGAGTATAAACTGAGGAAGACCAGGCAGCTCCTGGAGAGACAGGTCATAGACTCAGGTCTGTGGGGTCACATTGACTATAACACGTCTATTTAATCTGTATCATTGACTACAGCTTCTCCTCTAGCCCCCTCTGCTGGATGTACTAGGTTACTACACCCTCTGCTGGATGTACTAGGTTACTACCCCCTCTGCTGGATGTACTAGGTTACTACCCCCTCTGCTGGATGTACTAGGTTACTACCCCCTCTGCTGGATGTACTAGGTTACTACCCCCTCTGCTGGATGTACTAGGTTACTACCCCCTCTTCAGGCTCCCTGCTGTGCTTCAGTGTAGCCAAGCCCTCAGGAACCAGCCTTGGTCGTATTTCCCAAAACCCTTCTTAGCGCTAAGAAGCTCTTCTGAAGGTCCCATTTGCTTGTTTCGGGAGCCTTAAGACGACTCAAAGAGCTTCTTAGCGCTAAGAAGGTTTTGGGAAACCCGGCCCTTGTGAGACCATCCTGATTTCGCCAGCTCACATTCTGTTTCTCTCGCATAATCAGTCTGGATACGGTGAAAGACAGATGGTTCATCCAATCACCTGCCAAGTAGTTTTGAAAGTGCCTGCGCTTTTCCAAACTGTTTCCAATGGAGAGTTCCCAGATGGTTATGCGAAGCAAACCGTGTGGTGCGTTAAAGGTGCATCTAAAGGTGTGGCTTAGAGCAACCAGAAATACGTACACGTCTAACTGCATGACATGTTTCTGTGTTTTATATATTGTACTGTGTCTATGTTTTATATATGTACCTCTTGTAACTTGTTTTGTAACATCAACCTGCCTTATGGACTCCAGATGGAAACTAGCCTCCGGGCTACAATCTGGATCAGATCAATCTGGCATATTTACATGTTTTTTTTCACGTTCATCAATATGCACTGTCCTGATCTAAATAAAAAAATAAAAAATAAAAATAATACAGTAAGTTACCCTGGAGCAACTCTAAGCTGTGAAGCAATGTGAGCAGGGGGGGACTGGGGGAATAACTCAGGTCGGGCAACATAGCCCCAGCCGGCCCACTGAACGGGCTTTCCCATTTGTTGAGCGGGAAGGGGGTTTGGGTGGTGGGGGTCGGGGGGGGGGGGGGGGGGGGGGGGGGGGCGATTGTCGTGCTCGTGCGGGCATCCAAGCCGGCCCACGCTGGCCCACATCGGCCCACTTGAGGACCCGCCCATTGGGATTCGTCCGCCATTGAATTTGAGCGCAGTGGCCAAGTTCCATACTGCAAGTCACGGGACGCATTTGGTGGGGGGGGGGGGGGGGGGAATGAAACGAAGGAAAGGGTTAGGGTTAAATACTTAACACACGGGGAATGAAACGAAGGAAAGGGTTAGGGTTAAATACTTGACACACATGGGGAATGAAACGAAGGAAAGGGTTAGGGTTAAATACTTGACACACATGGGGAATGAAACGGAGGAAAGACACAAACATTTTTCTAGGTATCACTTACAGTCAAAAAGACTATTTGAATTATCATGCTTTTTAAATCATTGGGTCCGTTTTTATTTAGTTGTCTCCAAGAGCTCCAAGAGAGTTTATTTCTCCATGTATGTCTATGACAGCGCCCCACTGGTCTGTGAAAGAGGGAGAGGCGGGGCCAGGAAAGACACTACTGCACGTGTGCAGCGGTCTACAGGAAGTAAACATCTCATGTTCAATTTGCTTCATGCGCTGAGCGAGCAACTCTCATTGGAATGAACGGGCGGCCATGTTTCAATGCCGTATCCAGTTGTGTTAATGCATCCATGAGTGTAGCTGGTTCACACTAAGCTGCTGTGCGGTTTTTATAAGACAACGCAGTTATACATCAATATTTTATTCAACCTTTATTTAACAAGACAGACTGACAGGCTCTTTTTGAGAGGAGCAACGGCCTCGGTAAAATAAGAAATATCTAGATGCATTCAAATGCTATTATACCTGGGTTACAGTGCTACAGTATACAACATCACCAAACAGAGTAACATTAAAGAGTGAATCTATACTTATAGATTCATAGTAAACATGACTGTAAACATGAGAGCAATGATACGATGCTGTGAAGGTGTTTTCTCCTCAGATGATCCAGAGCAGACCCCCAGCGACCCCCCCAGCCCCGCTGCCAGCCCCCCGGACCTGGGGCCGCCCTCCGTGGGGGCGGAGATGAGGCAGGCGGGGGCGGGACATGGATAACCCCCCAGCAGGGGGGCGGGACATGGATAACCCCCCCGCAGGCTGCAGGTAGAGCACCACCTCTGATGAGAAACCGCTTGGGAACAACTGGGGATTCAACTCACATGTTCTGAGCTGAGCAGGAGAACTGATATAGTGTTTGTCCACAGGGAAAAAGAGACATGGAAAGGATTCTCCAAGACCATTTTTTATCATACGTTTGTTTGTATGTATGTGTGTGTGTGTGTGTGTGTGTGTGTGTGTGTGTGTGACAGTTAATAATGGCTCAGGCACTCATGAGAAGCTGCATGCAAAATCTATTGCCTCTAGTGCTTTCTACATCTACCTCAGCAGAAAAGAATAAAAGTTGACTCCTGGACGGTGGCTCATTATTTCAGAAAGGTGTGTTGAAGTATTTACCCCAGTACTGGTGAGAGGAAGTATTTACCCCAGTACTGGTGAGAGGAAGTATTTACCCCAGTACTGGTGAGAGGAAGTATTGACCCCAGTACTGGTGAGAGGAAGTATTTACCCCAGTACTGGTGAGAGGAAGTATTGACCCCAGTACTGGTGAGAGGAAGTATTTACCCCAGTACTGGTGAGAGGAAGTATTTACCCCAGTACTGGTGAGAGGAAGTATTGACCCCAGTACTGGTGAGAGGAAGTATTTACCCCAGTACTGGTGAGAGGAAGTATTTACCCCAGTACTGGTGAGAGGAAGTATTTACCCCAGTACTGGTGAGAGGAAGTATTTACCCCAGTACTAGTGAGAGGAAGTATTTACCCCAGTACTGGTGAGAGGAAATCATTTAAATGAGCCACTATGACCTCCTGGAGAATGTCAAGGGAAATGTGTCCAAAACCACATGAACCACAGTTTTGTTTTGGCATAGGTTTATTTATATCCTGCTGCTGTGTATACTCTATATTATTCATACTTTATCCAAAATAAAAATACATTTCCATTTTGTCCCTTGTGTTGATTCAGCACTTCCCACAATACTGATGAACAGTCGAGGGGTGTTGTGGAAAGATCTGGATCCTCCCTACGAGGTCTGAAGTCTCCTGGTGCAACTTCTCCGCTTCAACTTTCTCCTCTTCAGCTCTCTCCTCCTCAACTTTCTCCTCAACTTTCTATTCACGCTGGCTCTCCACCAGTGGTAATTGCTCCTATAAGCCAGGGTGAGCCTGGCTTACCCATACAAATCCAAACAAAACCTGATTTTTAGGCACAACAATCGACTTCCAGACTGTTTTTGTGCGTGGCACACGTGGCACACGCACCAAAGAGAGCAAGTGTTGGGTTTGTCAATCCCTCTGTCCCGTTGTTGACCTGCATTTCTATGTTGCCACAAGAGGCAGTGGTCCCAGAACACCAAAATAAAAAGACTAGGACATTGCGCAATATCAAGTTCCTCTAGTGGATAGGGGGTCCCCCTCCCATGCCAAAGGTCAGGGGTTCAAGCCCAGGTGTGGAAGATTTTTCATCACTGGATGTTATAGAAGCTATGTACAAATGTGGTTACCTGGTGGTGCTATGTGTGTTAATGAATGTATGTGCAGTAATTGAACATTTGAAATACTCCTGTTTTGAAATTATACCTACAGTATAGGTGTCTCAGTAATTACCCATTATATATAAGGCTATACTTTGCATGTATTTACCAGGTAAATGTTTAGTAATTGGGGGACTATGAAAGGAAGGGTTCCCCAAAAAATGTTCAGAGTAAGTTAATTTAGCAATAGAAATCCATAAGCCTAGGGCCAATGCAGGGTGGCCTCTGGGACGTAGACTGTTAGAAGACTGGGCGAGTCCTCAGAAACCCAGAACCAGATGGGCTGATAAGCGACCCTTTGAGCGCAGGGCAGGTCAGACCCTTGTATTTAGGGCACCGGAGGCAGGGTAGGCATGCCAGGTGTGTAGAAGGCATGCCAGGTGTGTAGAAGGCATGCCAGGTGTGGAGAAGGCATGCCAGGTGTGTAGAAGGCATGCCAGGTGTGTAGAAGGCATGCCAGGTGTGTAGAAGGCATGCCAGGTGTGGAGAAGGCATGCCAGGTGTGGAGAAGGCATGCCAGGTGTGGAGAAGGCATGCCAGGTGTGTAGAAGGCATGCCAGGTGTGGAGAAGGCATGCCAGGTGTGGAGAAGGCATGCCAGGTGTGGAGAAGGCATGCCAGGTGTGTAGAAGGCATGCCAGGTGTGGAGAAGGCATGCCAGGTGTGTAGAAGGCATGCCAGGTGTGGAGAAGACATGCCAGGTGTGGAGAAGGCATGCCAGGTGTGTAGAAGGCATGCCAGGTGTGGAGAAGGCATGCCAGGTGTGTAGAAGGCATGCCAGGTGTGGAGAAGGCATGCCAGGTGTGTAGAAGGCATGCCAGGTGTGGAGAAGGCATGCCAGGTGTGTAGAAGGCATGCCAGGTGTGGAGAAGGCATGCCAGGTGTGTAGAAGGCATGCCAGGTGTGGAGAAGGCATGCCAGGTGTGTAGAAGGCATGCCAGGTGTGGAGAAGGCATGCCAGGTGTGTAGAAGGCATGCCAGGTGTGGAGAAGGCATGCCAGGTGTGGAGAAGGCATGCCAGGTGTGGAGAAGGCATGCCAGGTGTGGAGAAGGCATGCCAGGTGTGTAGATATTCTTGCACACGACCACCAATGTACTGTACATAGGACGCACTGCACTCACATATCACATCACACACTGAATGACATCATTACACTTTGCACACTCACTTTACACTCTCCAGAGTTAATACTCTGGACAAGAGTCAATTTAACACCAACTCCGAGCCGGACCAAATACTGTTCACTCTGGATTCGTGTTAAATTGAACTCTTTAAGTGTCACTGCACCTGTACTGAGCACTGTGCAACACTGACCACACTCCATTTCCTAGATTGCTTTTATTTTTGCATTAGGGTTTTGTACAGCTCCTTGCACTGTCCTGTCTCATCCTGCACGTCCTGTCTCTGCACTGTCCTGTCTCTGCACTGTCCTGTCTCTGCACTGTCCTGTCTCATCCTGCACGTCCTGTCTCTGCACTGTCCTGTCTCTGCACTGTCCTGTCTCTGCACTGTCCTGTCTCTGCACTGTCCTGTCTCTGCACTGTCCTGTCTCATCCTGCACGTCCTGTCTCTGCACTGTCCTGTCTCTGCGCTGTCCTGTCTCATCCTGCACGTCCCATGTCGTCTCCATGTTATGCACCATTGACCGAAACAGATTCCTAGTATGTTGTAAAACTACAATACATGGCAATAAACATTTCAGATTCTTAACATTTCTGATTCAGGAGAATACAGTAGGTTCAGGTCTCAGGTAATGGGCAGAGTACAGTAGGGTTCAGGTCTCAGGTAAAGGGCAGAGTACAGTAGGGTTCAGGTCTCAGGTAATGGGCAGAGTACAGTAGGGTTCAGGTCTCAGGTAATGGGCAGAGTACAGTAGGTTTCAGGTCTCAGGTAGTGGGCAGAGTACAGTAGGGTTCAGGTCTCAGGTAAAGGGCAGAGTACAGTAGGGTTCAGGTCTCAGGTAATGGGCAGAGTACAGTAGGGTTCAGGTCTCAGGTAATGGGCAGAGTACAGTAGGGTTCAGGTCTCAGGTAATGGGCAGAGTACAGTAGGGTTCAGGTCTCAGGTAATGGGCAGAGTACAGTAGGGTTCAGGTCTCAGGTAAAGGGCAGAGTACAGTAGGGTTCAGGTCTCAGGTAAAGGGCAGAGTACAGTAGGGTTCAGGTCTCAGGTAATGGGCAGAGTACAGTAGGGTTCAGGTCTCAGGTAAAGGGCAGAGTACAGTACTACTGTATCTATCGTGCTAATAATCACAATCACAGAGCAAGCGAGTTCTCTGCTGGGGCCTTGAAGTCACAATTCACACTGACTTGTTAAGAGTGTGTTTCATATAGGCCTAATAATGTGAAACGTATACAATAATAATGAAATACATCGCTGATTATTCATGTGGCAAAATACATTCATGGTTTATGTGGAAAGACACATTGGACCAGATTGGAACATGAAGTGTTTATTTCTGAGTCATTACATGTTCGGTACATTGACAAAGACAGCTTACTGTAGTAATAATGTATTTATATCATATATTTCAACTTTACAGTTCACATCTGTATGACGACGAAGCAGGAAAGAGTCTATCTGAGTGAACTCCCACGAGGAAACCTCACAGTCAGAAAAGAACACAACGTATTGCCCATTACAAATCAGTTAATAATCATAATAATGGTAGTAATGATAGTAGTAGTAATAATAATAATAATAATAATACTACACATGAAACAACAATACTACAGATAAGCTATAGTCACTAATATAAAAAGAAGAACTCAAGGGAAAAACAAACCTCAAACGCAGTATTTGTCACAAATACAATAGTGTTGGAGTGCTCTTTCAGTTACCTGCCCTAGAAGCAGGAAGTATCTACAAGTGCAAGGAGGAGCTGGGAGGGTCTCTTGTAGGGGTCAGAGGTCAGGGGTCAAGGGGAGGAGCAAGCCCTAGTAGGTGGAGTAGAGGGGGGGGTGGGTGTTGGTTCAACAGTTTGAATTCCCTGTCCTGGTTGGCTGGCTCAGGGCTTGATCTAAAGCATTGTGGTCACATGATGCATTATGGCCACACCCTAGGCACACAGTACAGTACCTAGACACCTGGTTGGAGT
>NC_140251.1:318292-328292 GCF_949987555.1 Borostomias antarcticus | reverse complement strand
TTCTATGCCCCTCCCACTTCGTTTTCATTGGCTGCTGCGTCCCTCCGATGCAGAGGCTGCTCTGACGCGCTCCTCAGCTCTCCGCTCGGCTCTGCAAATTGACCGACTGACGTCTGTTTTAATTTAATAATAATTTAAAATGGATGTTGGGTGGGATGTTTGCAGCATGTGGATTTCAAGATAAATGTTGTGTTATCGGCAAATGTCATCATTTATGTGTGATGCACTGGGATCATGACTCGGATGCACTCAAGCACTGTGTCACATGAGACACGGTGCACTGTGGGTATTTTCTGCTCCTAAGTCCGTGAAATTGCGGACTTTCGGTAAGTGCGGTTAAAGTGCGCAAAATGGCGGCGTGGCGCACTTGTGGACCTAGCGATTCCGTTTTGGGACCCTGAGCCCTTGTGGACTTAGCGGGAACGCGCATGTAAGACCACAAGGCCGCGAGTGCTCTACACTTTCGCCTAAGTGCGCGATTTGGGATTCAGCATATCTGATGATGAGGGAAGAGGAGGAAGTCAACAGGAAACAGGAAGTACCTGACCCTCCACTCAACCTCCGATCCTTTACATATGCGACTGGGAGAAGGAGGTTAGGGAGACAGAGATTAACACACACACACACACACACACACACACACACAGAAGAGAAGGATAAACTACACGTATATCTGAGGGAAAGTTTAAGCCAGCACAGCATTTACAGGTCTTTTAATTCACTCACTCACACATTCACACACTCACTCACTTACTCACTCAACCCACTTACCCTCTCACCCACTTACCCTCTCACCCACTTACCCTCTCACCCACTCATCACTTAATGACTGGTCTATCTGGAAGTGTCTCCTGCTGGGAGGTGATGGTAACTTACTGTAGCCCATTCCCTGCAGGAAGTACTTGAAGGCTTCACTCAGCTTCCCGGGCTGTGAGAGGTCAGAGGTCAGAGAGGTCAGAGGTCAGCCACAGCAGAGTCACAATTGGACCACAGGAACATTCAAACAAATTTTTCAGTCACTGAAGGAGTTTTCTCCAAAGCACAACAATGCATGTGACTGCAGGGAGCAAAGTTGCCACCCGGATATTTCTGTGTTTAAGTTAGACGTAGAGAAGAGAGTGTTTAAGACACTATCTCAATCTCTAGACTATCTTTAGACACTATCTCTATCTCTAGACTATCTTTAGATAATATCTCAATCTCTAGACTATCTTTAGATAATATCTCAATCTCTAGACTATCTTTAGACACTATCTATCTCTAGACTATCTTTAGACACTATCTCTATCTCTAGACTATAGCTGAATCCCAATCTGAGTGCGCACACCGCACTTGCGGCCCCTCGCACTTGTGGCCTGAGGCCTGAGCACTTAATTGACGTCAGCTGGAAGGGCCAGAGGGTGCAGGGCCGTGAATTAAATGGGACAGCACTTCCAGTTTCGCTCAATGCCCCTCCCACTTCGTTTTCATTGGATCGTCGTTCCTCCGACGCAGAGGCTGCTCTGACGCTCCCTTCAGCTCTGCAAATTGACCGATTGACGTCTGTTTTAATTTAATAATAATTAAAAAATAAGGTTGGGTGGGATATGTTTGCAGCATGTGGATTTCAAGATAAATGTTGTGTTATCTGCAAATGTCATAATTTATGTGTGATGCACTGGGATCATGGATGCACTCAAGCACTGTGTCACATGAGACGCGGTGCACTGTGGGTATTTTCTGCTCCTAAGTCCGTGAAATTGCGGACTTTCGGTAAGTGCGGTTAAAGTGCGCAAAATGGCGGCGTGGCGCACTTGTGGACCTAGCAATTCTGTTTTGGGACCCTGAGCCCTTGTGGACTTAGCGGGAACGCGCATGTAAGGGCACAAGGCCGCGAGTGCTCTGCACTTTCGCCTAAGTGCGCGATTTGGGATTCAGCTTATCTCTATCAACATCTCTAGACTCCTCTCCTATCTCATCTCCTCTCCTATCATCTGTCCTCTAGAGGGCATCTGTCCTATCATCTCCTCTCTTTCCTTCTCCTCTCTCCTCTAGAGGGCAGGGGCGAGAGCTCCTCTCTGGTCCTATCACCTCCTCTCTTTCCTTCTCCTCCTCTAGAGGGCAGGGGCGAGAGCTCCTCTCTGGTCCTATCACCTCCTCTCTTTCCTTCTCCTCTCTCCTCTAGAGGGCAGGGGCGAGAGCTCCTCTCTGGTCCTATCACCTCCTCTCTTTCCTTCTCCTCTCTCCTCTAGAGGGCAGGGGCGAGAGCTCCTCTCTGGTCCTATCACCTCCTCTCTTTCCTTCTCCTCTCTCCTCTAGAGGGCAGGGGCGAGAGCTCCTCTCTGGTCCTGTCCTTACCTGAGTGATCTGAGGGAGTCCACCAGAGTCAGCCATCTGAGAGGAACAGGGGCAGAACCGCCATAGAACCGTTAGAACAGAGCTACTAGAGCAGGGATAGAACTAAGAAAAGCCATAGAACCATGGAAGGAAGGAATGGAATTGTACGAACAGGAATGGAACTTTTAGAACAGAAATAGAACTGTTATTATTAGAACACCCTCAGAACCGTCACCAACTGTGCTCTCTGGTTCCACACAGCTTCTCGCTGTCCTGGGCCGGTATTCCAGAACATTCAATCTGGATCACAAGGATCAGGATAGAATTAAATCTCAAAATTGGGTATTTCAAACCAGGATATGTGATCCTGATCCTCCTAAATTGGGATATGGGTTTGGTAATCCAACCCTACCAGAATCCTGATCCTAATCCTGTTCTTGGTTATTTCACAATTCTAAGGTGGAGATGAGGATTGTTTTGATGCTAAAAATCTGGATGATCCTGATCCCACTGGCAGGGTGGATCAAGCAAGGCTTCAAGGTGGATGTAGAGACATGTAGGATACATGGCACATATTTAATCATTCTTTCATTCAATGATTGCATATTAAAGTAGCCTAACACAGACCATGCACAACATCCATTCTAAATTGAATAACTAACCAATAAAATATTTTCAATTAACAAAAAAAAAACAAGTACAAGAATGTCACACATGGTCATCTGAAACTACAAAGCCATCATCGTCCAGCCTCTCTTCTGAGAGTTGTGTTTCTCTCTGTTGAAGCAAGGTGAGTTTAATCTGCTCCTCAGCTAGAGGTCTGTTTCTCTGCTCCTCAGATAGAGGGGTCTGTTTCTCTGCTCCTCAGCTAGAGGTCTGTTTCTCTGCTCCTCAGATAGAGGGTCTGTTTCTCTGCTCCTCAGCTAGAGGGTCTGTTTCTCTGCTCCTCAGATAGAGGGGTCTGTTTCTCTGCTCCTCAGATAGAGGTCTGTTTCTCTGCTCCTCAGATAGAGGGGTCTGTTTCTCTGCTCCTCAGATAGAGGGGTCTGTTTCTCTGCTCCTCAGATAGAGGGGTCTGTTTCTCTGCTCCTCAGATAGAGGGTCTGTTTCTCTGCTCCTCAGATAGAGGGTCTGTTTCTCTGCTCCTCAGATAGAGGTCTGTTTCTCTGCTCCTCAGCTAGAGATCTGTTTCTCTGCTCCTCAGATAGAGGGGTCTGTTTCTCTGCTCCTCAGCTAGAGGGGTCTGTTTCTCTGCTCCTCAGATAGAGGGGTCTGTTTCTCTGCTCCTCAGATAGAGGGTCTGTTTCTCTGCTCCTCAGATAGAGGGGTCTGTTTCTCTGCTCCTCAGATAGAGGTCTGTTTCTCTGCTCCTCAGCTAGAGGGGTCTGTTTCTCTGCTCCTCAGATAGAGGTCTGTTTCTCTGCTCCTCAGCTAGAGGGGTCTGTTTCTCTGCTCCTCAGCTAGAGATCTGTTTCTCTGCTCCTCAGATAGAGGGTCTGTTTCTCTGCTCCTCAGATAGAGGTCTGTTTCTCTGCTCCTCAGATAGAGGGGTCTGTTTCTCTGCTCCTCAGCTAGAGATCTGTTTCTCTGCTCCTCAGATAGAGGGTCTGTTTCTCTGCTCCTCAGATAGAGGTCTGTTTCTCTGCTCCTCAGATAGAGGTCTGTTTCTCTGCTCCTCAGATAGAGATCTGTTTCTCTGCTCTCTCGCCATCTAGACTCTTCAATCAGTTTATAATAATTATAACATCTACATAAAAGCTAGCGATCATGGCACAATTAGGCTTAATGTAATATGAGCATAAATAATATATGATGCACAGCAAAATAAAGTATGAGTAGGCTACCATAACTCAACCATAACTCAACCATAACTCAACCATAACTCAACCATAACTAATAATAAAGTATGAGTAGGCGACCATAACTCAACCATAACTCAACCATAACTCAACCATAACTCAACCATAACTAATAATAAAGTATGAGTAGGCGACCATAACTCAACTGTAACATTGCAGAGTGTCGTGAAGCCAAGACAAAGAACCTTAACCGATGTTCAGGCTGATGTTCAGGCTGATGTTAAGGCTGATGTTCAGGCTGATGTTAAGGCTGATGTTAAGGCTGATGTTAAGGCTGATGTTAAGGCTGATGTTAAGGCTGATGTTAAGGCTGATGTTAAGGCTGATGTTAAGGAGGATGTTAAGGCTGATGTTCAGGCTGATGTTAAGGAGGATGTTAAGGCTGATGTTAAGGCTGATGTTAAGGCTGATGTTAAGGCTGATGTTAAGGAGGATGTTCAGGCTGATGTTAAGGAGGATGTTAAGGCTGATGTTCAGGCTGATGTTAAGGCTGATGTTAAGGAGGATGTTCAGGCTGATGTTAAGGAGGATGTTCAGGCTGATGTTAAGGCTGATGTTAAGGCTGATGTTCAGGCTGATGTTAAGGCTGATGTTAAGGCTGATGTTCAGGCTGATGTTAAGGCTGATGTAAAGGCTGATGTTAAGGCTGATGTTAAGGCTGATGTTCAGGCTGATGTTAAGGCTGATGTAAAGGCTGATGTTCAGGCTGATGTTAAGGCTGATGTTCAGGCTGATGTTAAGGCTGATGTTAAGGCTGATGTTAAGGCTGATGTTAAGGTTGATGTTCAGGCTGATGTTAAGGCTGATGTTAAGGCTGATGTTAAGGCTGATGTTCAGGAGGATGTTCAGGCTGATGTTAAGGCTGATGTTAAGGCGGATGTTCAGGCTGATGTTAAGGCTGATGTTAAGGTTGATGTTCAGGCTGATGTTCAGGCTGATGTTAAGGCTGATGTTAAGGCTGATGTTCAGGAGGATGTTCAGGCTGATGTTAAGGCTGATGTTAAGGCTGATGTTAAGGCGGATGTTCAGGCTGATGTTAAGGCTGATGTTAAGGCTGATGTTAAGGCTGATGTTAAGGCTGATGTTAAGGCTGATGTTAAGGCTGATGTTAAGGCTGATGTTAAGGCTGATGTTAAGGAGGATGTTAAGGAGGATGTTCAGGCTGATGTTAAGGCTGATGTTAAGGCTGATGTTAAGGAGGATGTTAAGGCTGATGTTAAGGCTGATGTTAAGGCTGATGTTCAGGTTGATGTTCAGGCTGATGTTAAGGCTGATGTTAAGGCTGATGTTCAGGCTGATGTTAAGGCTGATGTAAAGGCTGATGTTCAGGCTGATGTTAAGGCTGATGTTCAGGCTGATGTTAAGGCTGATGTTAAGGCTGATGTTAAGGCTGATGTTAAGGTTGATGTTCAGGCTGATGTTAAGGCTGATGTTAAGGCTGATGTTCAGGCTGATGTTAAGGCTGATGTTAAGGCTGATGTTCAGGAGGATGTTAAGGCTGATGTTAAGGCGGATGTTCAGGCTGATGTTAAGGCTGATGTTAAGGCTGATGTTAAGGAGGATGTTAAGGAGGATGTTCAGGCTGATGTTAAGGCTGATGTTAAGGCTGATGTTAAGGCTGATGTTCAGGTTGATGTTCAGGCTGATGTTAAGGCTGATGTTAAGGCCTTCTACGTTGGTTCTGTTGTGCTTTTGGAGGTTACGGCAAAGACAACCCACTCTTTTCTCGAGAAAACCCACAAACACAATTGAAGATATTTGTCCACATTTTTGACCGAAAATGAAATGAAGGTCTTTTGCCTTTGTAGGGTAGAATAGTTAGATGGTTATGACCCGCCCCAGATTATGCAATTCTGGCCTATGCTATGTATTGTGTACTAATGCAGCTAAATGAATATGAATAATATGCTGATTTACATTTCCCAACTTTGTTGGTGTCAATTAAATGTTGTATTACTTTGACCAACGGAGGCCTATAAGGAAATCTAGATTCTGTAATCCTGATCTTGTATCTGGATCAGAATGATCCTATCTGGAAATTCTTTGAAAAACCAGGACAAAACCTACAAGATACATTTGATCTTCCACTCAGGATCACCTGGAGGGCTCAGTTTACTGAACATCCATACCTTCAGGAAGGTGGTGTGGGTTGGGTCCAGTTTGGAGTTGCATTCGACCTAAAGGGGTAAAAAAAAACAAGTAATTAAAAAAATTATAATATGATATTTATTATCATGTGCTTTTTGTGTGTACTTGTGCATGTGTGTGTGCGCATGTGTGTGTGTGTTGGGGAGAGAGGGGGGTTGACCCAGATACTGCAGTGCACTGCAGAGATGAGTCATTCCAGCACTAACAGGAGAGGCGGGGGGGGGGGGGGGGGTGCACTCCCAGCCTGGTCGCAGGGCGTGTGTACAGATGTGGTGTCGTTGTTTTTCTGCTGTTTACTGGGCTGGGTTCGGCCACAACAACTGTTGTTGTTTATCAATTCAGGTAGAAGGGTGGTACAGAGGATCTGCTGCTCTCTGTCTCACTGCTGCCTCCATTCTCACAACACAGACCTTCATCTGTCAGACTGAGACACTTCTGCCTCGCATCTCTCCCTCCCTCTCTCGCTCTCTCTCCCTCCCTCTCTCGCTCTCTCTCTCTCTCCAGCTCTCTCTCTCTCTCCAGCTCTCTCTCCTCTCTCTATCTCTCTTTCGCTCGCACTCTCTTTCTATCTCCCTCGCTGTCACTCACTCTCTCCATCTCTCTCTCTCTCTCTCTCTCTCTCTCTCTCTCTTCTTCCCTCTCTCTCTCTCTCTCTCTCTCCCTTCTCCCCTCTCTTTGTGGTTCATCATCTATTAAAGCAATTGACGACGAGAGGCAGTGGGTTCCAGGGGATTTTACCACAGCTAAACACAGCTAAAAAAAACCCGTAACTGTGGTAAAATCCCCTGTAACCCACTGCCTCGAGTGGTCAATTGCTTTTCTACAACGGTTACTACATATATTCACAAAAAACACTCAGAAGTAACATTCAATCATTTATTTACTGATCATTCTTATCATTTTAGGATTACTAAATCTTCCGCGATAGGCTATAGTTCTGAATTAAATGGTTGCTAGGCAACATAGGCTATCTCGCTTTTTGGGTTGGCCTTGTTCACATAAGACATGAGGCATAATTCGGGTGGTTCACGTTTATTTGAATATTTGCAGCTATGGTGCAGTTATTAAAACAGCTCTCCAGAGCACTGGTTTTTGCTGGTAGGGGTGTGGAAGTGTTGGAGTCGGACTGATGAGTGCGTTTTTGTAATAGGATACGAAAAAGGCGAGGTAGCTGCGAGTGGTTGCTACGCAAAACATAGCTTACCACTTGATTTTATCAATGGCCTCGTCAATGAGATTGACGGCGCATTAATACTAATTGTTATGCGGTCGCAGCCGTGTGTTACAGAGTATTTTACCACAGCTGCTAGCCAATCAGAATCAAGTATCCAAACTCTCCGTTGTAGAACTGTCCATCTCTCTCTGGTCAGGTCAGGGTTGTGTTCCTTCTCTCTCTCTCCTTCACAACATGCAGCAGGTTAACCACCACGCAGATAGGACACACACACACACACACACACACACAGGGACATCGATAGACACACACACACAGACTCACACACATACACACACCCAAACACAGGGAGATCGATAGACACACACACACACACACACACACTAACACACACACACACTAACCATAACACACAACAACACACAGCCACAACACAAACAACATGCAACAACCCTCAGGACAGACTCACCACTCCCTCCTCCGCTGGGGCGTTGTCCCCGACAACCAGCATGACAGGGCACCTGGAACACAGAGAAGACGCTCATGAAAACTCTACAGGTGGTTGAGAAGAGGTTGAGTAACAGTTGAGGAATGGTTGATGAGTGGTTGAGGAGTGGTTGTGTAGTGGTTGAGTAACAGTTGAGGAATGGTTGAGGAGTGGTTGAGGAGTGGTTGTGTAGTGGTTGAGTAACAGTTGAGGAATGGTTGAGGAGTGGTTGAGGAGTGGTTGTGTAGTGGTTGAGGGGTGGTTGTGTAGAGGCTGTGTTGTGGTTGTGTAGTGGTTGATGAGTGGTTTTGTAGTGGTTGAGGATTGGCTGGGCAGAGGCTGTGTTGTGGTTGTGTAGTGGTTGAGGAGTGGTTGGGTTGTGGTTGTGTAGTGGTTGAGGAGTGGTTGAGGAGTGGTTATGTAGTGGTTGTGTAGTGGTTGAGGAGTGGTTGAGGAGTGGTTATGTAGTGGTTGTGTAGTGGTTGAGAAGTGGTTATGTAGTGGTTGATGAGTGGTTTTGTAGTGGTTGAGGATTGGCTGGGTAGAGGCTGTGTTGTGGTTGTGTAGTGGTTGAGGAGTGGTTGTGTAGTGGTTGTGTAGTGGTTGAGGAGTGGTTGAGGAGTGGTTGAAGAGTGGTTATGAAGTGGTTGAGAAGTGGTTGGGTAAAGGCTGTATTGTGGTTTGTAGTCATTGAGGAGTGGTTGTGTAGTGGTTGTGTAGTGGTTGTGTAGTGGTTGAGGAGTGGTTGAGGAGTGGTTGAAGAGTGGTTATGAAGTGGTTGAGGAGTGGTTGGGTAGAGGCTGTATTGTGGTTGTGTAGTGGTTGTGTAGTGGTTGAGGAGTGGTTGAGGATTGGTTGATGAGTGGTTTTGTAGTGGTGGAGGGGTGGTTGGGTAGTGGTTGAGGGGTGGTTGGGTAGAGGCTGTATTGTGGTTGTGTAGTGGTTGAGGAGAGGTTGTGTAATGGTTGAGGAGTGGTTGAGTAGAAGCTGTGTTGTGGTTGTGTAGTGGTTGAGGAATGGTTGTGTAGTGGTTGAGAAGTGGTTGTGTAGTGGTTGATGAGAGCTTGTGTAGTGGTTGAGGATTGGCTGGGCAGAGGCTGTGTTGTGGTTGTGTAGTGGTTGAGGAGTGGTTATGTAGTGGTTGTGTAGTGGTTGAGGAGTGGTTGAGGAGTGGTTATGTAGTGGTTCAGGAGTGGTTGGGTAGAGGCTGTGTTGTGGTTGTGTAGTGGTTGAGGAATGGTTGTGTAGTGGTTGAGAAGTGGTTGTGTAGTGGTTGAGGAGTGGTTGTGTAGTGGTTCAGGAGTGGTTGGGTAGAGGTTGTGTAGTGGTTGGGTAGAGGTTGTGTAGTGGTTGGGTAGAGGTTGTGTAGTGGTTCAGGAGTGGTTGGGTCGAGGCTGTGTTGTGGTTGTGTAGTGGTTCATGAGTGGTTGTGTAGAGGTTGTGTAGTGGTTGAGGAGAGGTTGTGTAGTGGTTGAGGAGAGGTTGTGTAGTGGTTGAGGAGTGGTTGGGTAGAGGTTGTGTAGTGGTTCAGGAGTGGTTGGGTAGAGGTTGTGTAGTGGTTCAGGAGTGGTTGTGTAGAGGTTGTGTAGTGGTTCAGGAGTGGTTGGGTAGAGGTTGTGTAGTGGTTCAGGAGTGGTTGGGTAGAGGTTGTGTAGTGGTTGGGTCGAGGTTGTGTAGTGGTTGTGTAGTGGTTGAGGAGTGGTTGAGGAGAGGTTGTGTAGTGGTTGAGGAGTGGTTGTGTAGTGGTTGTGTAGTGGTTGAGGAGTGGTTGTGTAGTGGTTGTGTAGTGGTTGAGGAGTGGTTGTGTAGTGGTTGTGTAGTGGTTGTGTAGAGGTTGTGTAGTGGTTGAGGAGAGGTTGAGATGGGACAGACTCACCTCAGGGTCTTGGCGTTGAGCACCGTCCCACTGCGGTTCATCTCCAGGTCCCTGCGACTGAGAGAGAGACAGGAGAGGGGCACCGTCAGACACTGTGTGTGTGTCTATGTGAGTGTGTGTGTGTGTTTGTGTGTGTGTAC
>NC_140251.1:308292-315792 GCF_949987555.1 Borostomias antarcticus | reverse complement strand
GGAGAGGTGGGGGAGGTGGGGGTCTCAGTCAGCTTGTGAGGGGAGGTGAGGGGAGGTGGGGGTCTCAGTCAGCTTGTGAGGGGAGGTGGGGGGAGGTGGGGGTCTCAGTCAGCTTGTGAGGGGAGGTGGGGGTCTCAGTCAGCTTGTGAGGGGAGGTGGGGGGAGGTGGGGGTCTCAGTCAGCTTGTGAGGGGAGGTGGGGGGAGGTGGGGGTCTCAGTCAGCTTGTGAGGGGAGGTGGGGGTCTCAGTCAGCTTGTGAGGGGAGGTGGGGGGAGGTGGGGGTCTCAGTCAGCTTGTGAGGGGAGGTGGGGGGAGGTGGGGGTCTCAGTCAGCTTGTGAGGGGAGGTGGGGGTCTCAGTCAGCTTGTGAGGGGAGGTGGGGGGAGGTGGGGGTCTCAGTCAGCTTGTGAGGGGAGGTGGGGGTCTCAGTCAGCTTGTGAGGGGAGGTGGGGGGAGGTGGGGGTCTCAGTCAGCTTGTGAGGGGAGGTGGGGGGAGGTGGGGGTCTCAGTCAGCTTGTGAGGGGAGGTGGGGGTCTCAGTCAGCTTGTGAGGGGAGGTGGGGGGAGGTGGGGGTCTCAGTCAGCTTGTGAGGGGAGGTGGGGGTCTCAGTCAGCTTGTGAGGGAGGTGGGGGTCTCACCTGGCTGAAGAGGTGGGGTGGGGGGAGGTGGGGGTCTCACCTGGCTGAAGAGGGGAGGTGGGGGGAGGTGGGGGGAGGTGGGGGGAGGTGGGGGTCTCACCTGGCTGAAGAGGTGGGGCAGCACGGTATCTGGAAGAGCACTGGTCAGACCAGACAGCTGGAGAGCACAGAGGGATTGGTGTTGGAGTTGTTTTTTAAATCAGAATCATAATTTGTAACATATTGTCAGCAGGGTTAGGGCTAGGGTTAGGGTTAGGGTTAGGGTTAGGGTTAGGGTTAGGGTTAGGGTAAACCCAAGTAAACTCAGTTTACCCACCTCTTTAAAATGAGGCTGAGAGTTCACTCACCTGTCTTCTGATCAAGTGTGTTAACAAATGAAGGGAAATATGGTGGGTAAACTCCACACTCAACACAGTTTACCCACCTCTGCGTTAACCCTAACCCTAACCCTAACCCTAACCCTAACCCTAACCCTAACTACTACACGCCTGACTGTCAGTGGCACTTCATTTATTACATGTTTGCTTTGGCAATATTCAAAGTCATTTTATTGCCCTGCCAATAAAGCATTGAAATGAGTACTGGGTGGCCAGGCTGGAGTACAGGACCATAGTATCTCTGGTTAGTACCCTAGTACAGGACCATAGTATCTCTGGTTAGTACCATAGTATCTCTGTGGTTAGTACCATAGTACAGGACCATAGTATCTCTGGTTAGTACCATAGTACAGGACCATAGTATCTCTGGTTAGTACCATAGTACAGGACCATAGTATCTCTGGTTAGTACAATAGTACAGGACCATAGTATCTCTGGTTAGTACCATAGTACAGGACCATAGTATCTCTGGTTAGTACCATAGTACAGGACCATAGTATCTCTGGTTAGTACCATAGTATCTCTGGTTAGTACCATAGTACAGGACCATAGTATCTCTGGTTAGTACCATAGTATCTCTGGTTAGTACCATAGTACAGGACCATAGTATATCTGTGGTTAGTACCATAGTACAGGACCATAGTATCTCTGGTTAGTACCATAGTACAGGACCATAGTATCTCTGGTTAGTACCATAGTATCTCTGGTTAGTACCATAGTACAGGACCATAGTATCTCTGGTTAGTACCATAGTATCTCTGGTTAGTACCATAGTACAGGACCATAGTATCTCTGGTTAGTACCATAGTACAGGACCATAGTATCTCTGGTTAGTACCATAGTACAGGACCATAGTATCTCTGGTTAGTACAATAGTACAGGACCATAGTATCTCTGGTTAGTACCATAGTACAGGACCATAGTATCTCTGGTTAGTACCATAGTACAGGACCATAGTATCTCTGGTTAGTACCATAGTATCTCTGGTTAGTACCATAGTACAGGACCATAGTATCTCTGGTTAGTACCATAGTATCTCTGGTTAGTACCATAGTACAGGACCATAGTATCTCTGTGGTTAGTACCATAGTACAGGACCATAGTATCTCTGGTTAGTACCATAGTACAGGACCATAGTATCTCTGGTTAGTACCATAGTATCTCTGGTTAGTACCATAGTACAGGACCATAGTATCTCTGGTTAGTACCATAGTATCTCTGGTTAGTACCATAGTACAGGACCATAGTATCTCTGGTTAGTACCATAGTATCTCTGGTTAGTACCATAGTATCTCTGGTTAGTACCATAGTACAGGACCATAGTATCTCTGGTTAGTACCATAGTACAGGACCATAGTATCTCTGGTTAGTACCATAGTACAGGACCATAGTATCTCTGTGGTTAGCTGGCCTACCTTGCTGGCAGCCCAGTCTATCCAGCCCTTCCCATTTGGGTCGATGTTGAGCAGAACCAGACCCTCTACCAGGTCTGGGAAGATCAGCTGAGGGAGGGAGGGAGGGAGGGAGAGAGAGAGAGAGAGAGA
Organism: Borostomias antarcticus; assembly: GCF_949987555.1. Lineage (NCBI taxonomy): Eukaryota > Metazoa > Chordata > Actinopteri > Stomiiformes > Stomiidae > Borostomias > Borostomias antarcticus. Next base: position 313,234 of record NC_140251.1, on the reverse strand, counting down.
GAGAGAGAGAGGGAGAGAGAGAGAGAGAGAGAGAGAGAGAGGGAGAGAGAGAGAGAGAGAGAGAGAGAGAGAGAGAGAGGGAGAGAGCAGGTTTCATATAATAGTACTCAGACTGGGATCACCTATACGCATGGTATTATAGTCTGGGATTACATCCAAGGGATTTAATTGTCCCGACAAAAACAAAACAGCTAAAACATGTTTTGAGTGTGTAGTGGTTTATTGGCGCAGAACTTCACCAATTTCATTGCTGTTCATATAAAGTCAGGTTTAACTACAGTGACCTCTGGTAACCCTTGCCTAGGCCCGCAGTGTATAATTAGATGAGTTTACAGCCTTGACACCAAATAGGCTACAGTGACTCTGAGACCAGTATATGAACAGCCAGTCTGAGGGCATAGAAGGTCAGAGAAGGTTCTCGACTGGCCTGTTCAGCCGTTAGGAGCAACAACAGCTGTTAGAATTGGATAATCGGACAAAGGAGACATCAGGAATGTCCAGTCCCCTAGCAACGGTCTAATCTTGAACTGGTACTGTGCCATCACAGCTTATAATCATAACTAAGATTGTCATGTGACCAGCCTCCTGGCTAAACCGTATCAAAGAAGATCCTGGACGAGTCCGGAAGCGCGTTAAGCTACTCGTAGCTCATGTTGGTTTAAACTACGCTAGCATCAATCAATCAATCAAAGCTTTATTTGTATAGCGCATTTCATACCCAGAGGCAACACAATGCGCTTTAGCATTAGCTTAGCTTAGCTCCTAGCCTAGCATGTTAGCTTGTTAGCATGCTAGCTCACACCTGTTGTCCACGCTACTTTAATTGAACGACTACTCTGCTGCTCCCACGCTGCTACGGTACTGTATATCACTGTTACATTGTATCTCAGCTACTGTCTTGTAATTTGTCATAACTCTGTCAGAACTGTATCTGACCAAGCCTGAAGCTTGGTTATTGTCTTGTATTGTCGTGTATTGTATATGCTTATTCTTTGTTAAATAAACTACATGATTTATGGCTGTTACATAATCCACACTGTGTCTGAGCATCTGTTTAAGGAATCCACATCAAGTGATTTCCCAGAGTTCCCTAAAACAGATGATGTAGGTCTTTAAGTGGAGGCTGCTAGTGAGCAATCTCTCCAGGACAAGGACTACAGAAACAGTAAGGGTTAGGGTTAGGCTTAGCTGCTAGTGAGCAATCTCTCCAGGACAAGGACTACAGAAACAGAGACTGACGTTTACAGTAATCCCAGACTAAGGGTTAATCTGGACGTGTGAAACCAGCACATTTATCAGGGTCCCACAGACTCAGAAGGGCGGGGCTTACTGCAAATTTGGCCAGGACATAGGCTCCAGCTCCAACTCCAATTCCCACAATGCTCTTGAATCTGGAAAACAACAACATCTGAATAAATAATCTATCAGTTAAAGAGCAAGGTAAAGATATTGAGAGAGAGAGAAAGAGAGAGAGAGAGAGAGAGAGAGAGAGAGAAAGAGACAGGAATAGAAAGAGGGATAGAGGGAGGTAGAGAGAGGGAGAGAGGATATAGACAGTATATAGAGAGAGATGGAGAGAGAGAGGGATATAGAAAGAGATAGAGAGAGAAAGAAGGAGAATAGATAGAAAAGAATAGAGAGAGAGAGAGAGAGAGAGTGAGAAGGATAGAGAGAGAGAGAGAGAGAGAGAGAAGGAGAGAGAGAGAGAGAGAGAGAAGGAGAGAGAGAGAGAGAAGGATAGAGAGAAGGAGAGAGAGAGAAGGATAGAGAGAGAGAGAGAGAGAGAGAGAGAAGGATAGAGAGAGAGAGAGAGAGAGAGAAGGAGTGAGAGAGAGAGAGAGAAGGAGAGAGAGAGAAGGATAGAGAGAGAAGGAGAGAGAGAGAGAGAGAGAGAGAGAGAGGATAGAGAGAAACAGAGTGAGAGAGAGAGAAGGAGAGAGAGAGAGAGAGAGAAGGAGAGAAAGAGAAGGAGAGAGAGAGAGAGAAGGAGAGAGAGAGAAGGAGAGAGAGAAGGAGAGAGAGAGAGAGAGAGAAGGAGAGAGAGAGAAGGAGAGAGAGAAGGATAGAGAGAGAAGGAGAGAGAGAGAGAGAGAGAGAGAGAGAAGGAGAGAGAGAGAGAGAGAGAGAGAGAGAAGGATAGAGAGAGAAGGAGAGAGAGAGAAGGAGAGAGAGAGAAGGAGAGAGAGAGAAGGAGAGAGAGAGAGAGAGAGAGAGAGAAGGATAGAGAGAGAAGGAGAGAGAGAGAAGGAGAGAGAGAGAAGGAGAGAGAGAGAAGGAGAGAGGGAACCACTCACCCAAAGTGCTGGACCACACAGGGCAGCATGCCGGCCAGCTGGTCCATGGTGGGGTACTGGTACCTGAGAGAGACATGCTGACCTTTAACCCCCTGACCCTAACCCTAACCCTGATACACACTGTACTGTACAGTATGTGTGTGTGTGTGTGTGAGAGTGTGTGTGTGTGTGTGTGTGTGTTACCCCTGTGGCAGCTGAGAAGCTCCAATGTGCTGACCGGGCGCGTCTACGTGACAAACCACAAAGTGCTTAGTGATCTCCTGCATGTCCTCGTTATGGAAGAAGGAGCTGAAGCACAGCTTGTCTGTAGAGAGATGAAGAAGGAGGGAGGAGGAGGAGAGAGAGAGATGCAGAGAGAAGGAGGGAGGAGGAGGAGAGAGAGATGCAGAGAGAAGGAGGGAGGAGGAGGAGAGAGAGATGCAGAGAGAAGGAGGGAGGAGGAGAGAGAGAGAGAGAGTGATGCAGAGAGAAGGAGGGAGGAGGAGGAGAGAGAGAGAGAGATGCAGAGAGAAAGAGGAGGAGAGAGAGGGAGAGAGAAAGAGGAGGAGAGAGAGGGAGAGAGAAAGAAGCATATTAAATATGCATGCCCACACTGGGAAGTGGAGCCCCCTGAATGTGACCATCTGTCTATCTTATCCCCAGGCCACAGGGGGGCGCTGCACTCCACTGGCCTCACAGGAAACCATCTGTCTATCTTATCCCCAGGCCACAGGGGGGCGCTGCACTCCACTGGCCTCACAGGAAACCATCTGAGCTTCAGCATGAATCCAGATTAAATGTTCAGTCTGGCAGACGTCTGGGGCCTCATTTATCATTGAGGTACGCCTTCTTTTACACGGTCTTTTTCGCGAGTTCAGGCGTACGCCATTTGCCCCCCCCACATTGCGATTTATCAAGCCGTAAGGGCGAAAATTTAGTCGCCTTTCTCCGCGCTTTTGTAGGACACCTCTCCAGTTGGCGTACCGATTTACACGGTGTTCTACGCCCTTCTTGAACACAGGGGGAACTGGCGACGCAGGTGGTGCGTCGGTGAATTACTATGTTTGACGGAGAGAATAAGAGCGACAGTTCATGAACGCACAATCATGTAGGCTAATAGCCCAATTCAGCACCAATATATATCGCAATGCTAGATTAGACGTGTCCTCTAACCGGCTCATTCATGGTCCGATATGGATTTGTTCCCCAAACGGAACCTATGCGCTGTCCCAAACCTTTCCGCGCTATATGTCACACACCTAATGCAGGCACTCCATCAAACGGCAATAATTGACCAATTAGATTGTCATTAATATGTGATCATGTGGACCTGTTTGCTGTTTGGTAAGCATATAAATGACAGTCCTCCTGTGCGTAATGCGAGCCTAAATGAATCCGGCGCTACTCGGCCTACTGGCCCGAGATAGAACTCCAAAGAGGTGACGGCGATGGCGACTGCACCCACATAAGGGCACCATCAGTGAATGAATACGTCTATGTGAATCGCTAAAATGTGCACACTAGAAATACCCAAATCATATGTGACATGCTCATCACAAGTGTAGTGGCACGGTGGCCTGGCTCCACGCATGACTCATTCATCCTGGCGCACAGCAGGGTAGGGCTAGACTGGAGGCAGGCGCTGCGCGTGACGGCTGGCTTATTGGTGTGTGCATAGCCAAGATACATATTCTTTGTCTTATTTACTTTAATCTTTATTAGCATTTTCCATCCATACAACGACAATACAATAAAACATAAAAACTTACAATAACAGCTTATGGGTACTTCCATCCATGCAGCTTTTTTTTCTTACTCAAATATGACAATTTTAATATTAGTGGTATCATCACACTTCCTTCTATAATCCATCCATTTTTCCCATCTCCCTTCAAACTTTCCTTCATGCATCCTCAATGCATGCGTGAACCTCTCCCTAACATACATCTCCTCCACAACACCCAGCCACTGCTCCTTGGTTGGGCGTTCCACCTTATACCAAGCCCTCGTTATTGTCTTTTTACTAGCAACCAATAGTAGGCTACTTTCACTAGGTATCTGTCCCCTCCTTGTACATCATCCCGTGTTATGTTTGCCAAGATATATATTCAAAGCTGATAAGAAGGTGGAAGTCGGCGCGCTGGAGGTGGAGGCTGCAACTCGCGGGGGCACGACCGTCAGGTCCAGGACCACTGCAGACTCCCCCTCCTCTGAGTCCGACCCCACGTCAGAGTCTGGAGAAACAATTTCAATCATTTTCTTTGAGTTTGTCTGTGAACTTGATTATGCATTAAACATTTCATTGTGCAGCCATATTCATTTGATATGTTTTTCTGTTGGCAGTCAAATAAATGCTGTGATTTACCGGGTGATTTAGATGAGTCTTAATTTCCCAGAGGGGAAAATGTTTAATGTGTTCTAACATTATGAAGTGGTCATCTGCGTTATTGTTCCCTGTTTTTGGTCCTAATTTAATCATAGCCTACCACAGAATGTTTGCTTCACTCGCAGCCACGTTACAGTATGTCCGTGTATGCCCAATCCTAGATGCACAACACGTAGCTAAAGTAGGCTACTAAGCTGTAGGAGCAAACAGACAAACGTAGGCGATTTATACCTTCCGAAGAGGATTGCCTTCCTCACGTGGACCTCACCAACTAGCACATGCA
>NC_140251.1:290155-295155 GCF_949987555.1 Borostomias antarcticus | reverse complement strand
TTCTCTCTCTCTTCTCTCTCTCTTCTCTCTCTCTTCTCTCTCTATTCACTCTGAAGAACTTACATAAAACGACTGGCCATGAAATCAATTACCATTAATTACCCTGTAATTAATTACTATGACTCTGTATCTGTTCCCCTGGCGCACGTGTGCAGACTGATACTGAGACAGAGCTGGTGTGAGATGGGGCTGCTCTCTGTGCTGCTGCTCTCTGAGCTGCTGCTCTCTGTGCTGCTGCTCTCTGTGCTGCTGCTCTCTGTGCTGGAGCTGCTCTCTGTGCTGCTGCTCTCTGAGCTGGAGCTGCTCTCTGTGCTGCTGCTCTCTGTGCTGCTGCTCTCTGTGCTGCTGCTCTCTGTGCTGCTGCTCTCTGTGCTGCTGCTCTCTGAGCTGCTGCTCTCTGAGCTGCTGCTCTCTGTGCTGCTGCTCTCTGTGCTGGAGCTGCTCTCTGTGCTGCTGCTCTCTGTGCTGGAGCTGCTCTCTGTGCTGCTGCTCTCTGTGCTGGAGCTGCTCTCTGTGCTGCTGCTCTCTGAGCTGGAGCTGCTCTCTGTGCTGCTGCTCTCTGTGCTGGAGCTGCTCTCTGAGCTGGGGATGCTCTCTGTGCTGCTCTCTGTGCTGCTGCTCTCCCCCTGATACTCTTACAATGAGCTTTTAATCAAACAGAGTATTTCTGTCTCTGCTCTCAAATACACCAGGATGAAGTGGAAAGAGAGATGGAGGGAGGGATGGAGAGAGAGCTAGATATAGAGATAGAGATAGATAGAGAGATACAGTAGATAGAGATAGAGAAAGATAGAGAGAGAGTTTGTGCACCTGTTGTCTACCGTAGGGCTTCAAAACCCCCAGTCAATGATAAAGAGAGACCCCAGAGGAGACTTAGCCTGCTCTCATACCTGCTAGACCTCTCTCTCTCTCTCTCTCTCTCCCTCTCTCTCTCTCTCTCTCTCTCTCTCTCTCTCTCTCTCTCTCTCTCTCTCTCTCTCTCTCACCTCATTCTTTTACTGGGTGTATTTCATCCTGGGTGTTGTTGCCATGACAACCTCCCAGCAGTGCCGTGGCCTCAGCTGGGGTCTAATGGAGTCTTGTTTACCTTCTCCTCCTCTCTCCTCCTCTCTCCTCCTCCCCTCCTCTCCCCTCCTCTCCTCCTCCAGCGTCGTAGCTCATCTTCATCACTCCGTCCTTCCTCTCCCCCCATCGTGGCTCTCTCTAACCTCACCTCAGTCCTCCCTCTCCCCCCATCGTGGCTCTCTCTAACCTCACCTCAGTCCTCCCTCTCCCCCCATCGTGGCTCTCTCTAACCTCACCTCAGTCCTCCCTCTCCCCCCATCGTGGCTCTCTCTAACCTCACCTCAGTCCTCCCTCTCCCCCCATCGTGGCTCTCTCTAACCTCACCTCAGTTCTCCCTCTCCCCCCATCGTGGCTCTCTCTAACCTCACCTCAGTCAGGCAGGCAGAGCTGTGATAGGCTAGTGAGCCTGGGGCAGGCAGAGCTGTGATGGGCTAGTGAGCCTGGGGCAGGCAGAGCTGTGATAGGCTAGTGAGCGAGAGGGGGGGGGGGGGTCTCTGCTTGACAGGAAATCAATGTGACATCTGACCTGATGTACTGTACAAACTCACAATCCATAACTGGAAACTGGGCCAGGTTTGTTCTGCCCCAGTGTGTGTGTGTGTGTGTGTGTGTGTGTGTGTGTGTATTCAGAATCATGTAAATACACACTCCTCTCCACTGACAGGGATTTTTCTTTTGCACAGCTTGTCTTGTGAACCGTTTCGTCTCAGCGAACCTGAGAGACCTCTGATCTAGAGACACAGTGAGAGAGACCTCTGATCTAGAGACACAGTGAGAGAGACCTCTGATCTAGCGTCACCGTGAGAGAGACCTCTGATCTAGAGACACCGTGAGAGAGACCTCTGATCTAGAGACACCGTGAGAGAGACCTCTGATCTAGGGACACCGTGAGAGAGACCTCTGATCTAGAGACACCGTGAGAGAGACCTCTGATCTAGGGACACCGTGAGAGAGACCTCTGATCTAGCGACACCGTGAGAGAGACCTCTGATCTAGCGATACCGTGAGAGAGACCTCTGATCTAGCGATACCGTGAGAGAGACCATCCTCAGATCTCCCAGCATTAAAGAATCTGATCTCTGGTCGGCAGAGTGGGATCAAACATGGTTGTAGTATTTGATGTGTTTGCCCTTGACCTTTGCCCTCGGAGCGTGCGCGCTAGGGGCAGTCGTGCAGTTAGACGACCGTTGACGAAGGCCAGCTGAAGGCTGGAGAGATTACAGAGCCTCTGATCCAATTAAGCATGAAATGAAATCAATTAAGGCGTCTTAATGAAGATGAAATGTTAATTACTGCTGAGGCAAGGGCAGGAACCAGGACAACAGCGCCAGTCGTAGAGACAGGAGAGACGGTGCCGGTCCAGTCGTAGATCCAGGAGAGACGGTGCCGGTCCAGTCGTAGATCCAGGAGAGACGGTGCCGGTCCAGTCGTAGATCCAGGAGAGACGATACCGGTCCAGTCGTAGATCAAGGAGAGACGGTGCCGGTCCAGTCGTAGAGACAGGAGAGACGATGCCGGTCCAGTCGTAGAGACAGGAGAGACGGTGCCGGTCCAGTCGTAGATCCAGGCTTTTCAAACTAACCTACCCACTTTATTCCTCTACACAAGGGAGGTGACCATCATGATATTGACAATTATCATCCAATCTCTATCATTTGCTCCATTGTTAAAATATTTGAGAAATTAATTTTGAATCAACTCTCAAATCTTATGTTCAACTCTCATATTCATAACAGGCAACAGTGTGTCAGAATTAATGGAAGCCAATCAGAGTATTTAATTGTGGAGAACCCTAACCCTAACCCTGTTCCACAAGGTTCTTCCCTCGGCCCATTTCTCTTCTACCCACAATCTGTTCTGACTGTCAAGTACATTCATATGCTGATGATACTGTAATCTGTTGAAACTACTGTTGAACATAAAGAAATCAAACCGTCTGTTGTTCGGTAGCAGACAAGGCCTTGGTGACGCTCCTGTCCTGACAGTCTACTGGACCAGTACCTGGGAGTCTGGCTTGACCCATAACTTTCCTTTACAAAACATATTGAGGTCACTACCAACAAATTAAGCTGCAACCTGGGAATCTTGTACCGCTCTATCAATTGTTTTACTTTTCATTAAATTTTTCAGAATTCAATATTTTCCTTTCTCAAAACATCCTGCTGTTTTTAACGTAATATCTTGGTGCTCTTATATTATTGTAAGTTACTGTATTTGCTTGACACCTGTGTGGGAGCTGTGGGCTTGGTGGGGGGATGATGTGTGGGAGCGGTGGGCTTGATGGGGGGATGATGTGTGGGAGCGGTGGGCTTGATGGGGGAATGATGTGTGGGAGCGGTGGGCTTGGTGGGGGAATGATGTGTGGGAGCTGTGGGCTTGATGGGGGGATGATGTGTGGGAGCGGTGGGCTTGATGGGGGGATGATGTGTGGGAGCGGTGGGCTTGATGGGGGGATGATGTGTGGGAGCGGTGGGCTTGATGGGGGGATGATGTGTGGGAGCGGTGGGCTTGATGGGGGGATGATGTGTGGGAGCGGTGGGCTTGATGGGGGGATGATGTGTGGGAGCGGTGGGCTTGATGGGGGGATGATGTGTGGGAGCGGTGGGCTTGATGGGGGGAATGATGTGTGGGAGCGGTGGGCTTGATGGGGGGATGATGTGTGGGAGCGGTGGGCTTGATGGGGGGAATGATGTGTGGGAGCGGTGGGCTTGATGGGGGAATGATGTGTGGGTGGGTTGGTAAATGAGAGCCTCAATGTATGTCAGTTGTATGTAACTGTCTTTACTGTGTATTACTGTATGTTGTATGTTTTGTTGGCCCCCTGTGAAAACGAGATGGTTCAACTCACAGGGCTATCCATGAATACACTGAAACATCACACTGACTACCTCACCCTGACTACCTCACCCTGACTACCTCACCCTGACTACCTCACCCTGACTACCTCACCCTGACTACCTCACCCTGACTACCTCACTCTGACTACCTCACCCTACACACCTCACTACAAGCATCCTGGCGCTAGCTGCTCAGCTATAGGACAGAGCCAGAGGGCCAGACGGAAACGCAGCGTGCCTCTCTTCACGGGGCCCCCGAGGACCTGCCAGGGGAAGAGTTAACACCTTCCTGACCAGCCAGCCAACCAGCCAACCAGAACACTGTAGCCTCTGACCAGCCAGCCAACCAGCCAACCAGAACACTGTAGCCTCTGACCAACCAGCCAACCAGAACACTGTAGCCTCTGCTATTTCTGCATCACAGCCTTCCTCCGCCTCTTCTGTCACTAGGGGCTCTCAAATTAAACAGATACCAGATGCTATTTACAGCAACTTCAACACGGGTAAATAAGCGCATAGAAAACGATAACTCTGTAACCTGCAGCAGCTCATTGACTGAGGGCTTGGTTCCAGCTTGGTTTAACACAGCAGAAGTGCTTTTAGATTAAATCCCAGACTTATTGTTAACAAAGCGTGTCTTGTGTTATTAGTGACACTGGCAACAGGACATGTTTATGAGCAGTTTAATACCGACAGTCTTATCTTGCTTTTTTCACAGTGAGATCACATCCACCATTTTAGATACCGGACATTTGAGACCGACGGTGTCTGCCATCCAGCCAATCACAATCAAGAACTATGGTATGTTGACGGCTGTAAGTAACCAAACCACGTCGTCCACCAAGCATTATTGAGTTTTTATTTTTTATTTTTTAGAAACCTCATTATCTGCTTATTGGATTTGGCTGAGGAGACCTGTTCCTTTAAAATAGTGATAGTTCATACAGATACAGTACTGAAGCTCAAATGCTAACATAACTCGAAATGACGAGTCTAGGAGCTTTGTGCAGCGACAAGGTTCAAGGTCCTCAAAGTCCCCCACACCCTTGAACAAAAGCACGGAGGTCTAAGCCAGCCTGTGGTCTGGAGACAGGAGCT
>NC_140251.1:280155-285155 GCF_949987555.1 Borostomias antarcticus | reverse complement strand
TGTATTATACACACATGTACCCATGTAGAGATATACTGTATTATACACACATGTACCCATGTAGAGATATACTGTATTATACACACATGTACCCATGTAGAGATATACTATACACGCAGGTACCCATGTAGAGATATACTATACACGCAGGTACCCATGTAGAGATATATTATACATGCATGTACCCATGTAGAGATATACTATACACGCATGTACCCATGTAGAGATATATTATACACGCATGTACCCATGTAGAGATATATTATACACGCATGTACCCATGTAGAGATATACTGTATTATACACACATGTACCCATGTAGAGATATACTGTATAATACACAGGTACCCATGTAGAGATATACTATACACACATGTACCCATGTAGAGATATATTATACACGCATGTACCCATGTAGAGATATACTATACACACAGGTACCCATGTAGAGATATACTGTACACACATGTACCCATGTAGAGATATACTGTATTATACACACAGGTACCCATGTAGAGATATACTATACACACATGTACCCATGTAGAGATATACTATACACACATGTACCCATGTAGAGATATACTGTATTATACACACAGGTACCCATGTAGAGATATACTGTATTATACACACAGGTACCCATGTAGAGATATACTATACACACATGTACCCATGTAGAGATATACTATACACACATGTACCCATGTAGAGATATACTGTATTATACACACAGGTACCCATGTAGAGATATACTATACACACATGTACCCATGTAGAGATATACTATACACACAGGGACCCATGTAGAGATATACTGTATTATACACGCAGGTACCCATGTAGAGATATACTATACACACATGTACCCATGTAGAGATATACTGTATTATACACACAGGTACCCATGTAGAGATATACTATACACACATGTACCCATGTAGAGATATACTGTATTATACACACAGGTACCCATGTAGAGATATACTATACACACATGTACCCATGTAGAGATATACTGTATTATACACGCAGGTACCCATGTAGAGATATATTATACACGCATGTACCCATGTAGAGATATACTATACACGCAGGTACCCATGTAGAGATATATTATACACGCATGTACCCATGTAGAGATATATTATACACGCATGTACCCATGTAGAGATATATTATACACACATGTACCCATGTAGAGATATATTATACACACAGGTACCCATGTAGAGATATACTATACACGCAGGTACCCATGTAGAGATATATTATACACGCATGTACCCATGTAGAGATATATTATACACGCAGGTACCCATGTAGAGATATATTATACACGCATGTACCCATGTAGAGATATATTATACACACAGGTACCCATGTAGAGATATATTATACACGCATGTACCCATGTAGAGATATATTATACACACATGTACCCATGTAGAGATATACTATACACACATGTACCCATGTAGAGATATATTATACACACATGTACCCATGTAGAGATATATTATACACACAGGTACCCATGTAGAGATATATTATACACACAGGTACCCATGTAGAGATATACTATACACGCAGGTACCCATGTAGAGATATATTATACACGCATGTACCCATGTAGAGATATATTATACACGCATGTACCCATGTAGAGATATATTATACACGCAGGTACCCATGTAGAGATATATTATACACGCATGTACCCATGTAGAGATATATTATACACACAGGTACCCATGTAGAGATATATTATACACGCATGTACCCATGTAGAGATATATTATACACACATGTACCCATGTAGAGATATACTATACACACAGGTACCCATGTAGAGATATATTATACACACAGGTACCCATGTAGAGATATATTATACACGCATGTACCCATGTAGAGATATATTATACACGCATGTACCCATGTAGAGATATACTGTATTATACACACAGGTACCCATGTAGAGATATATTATACACGCAGGTACCCATGTAGAGATATATTATACACGCAGGTACCCATGTAGAGATATACTGTATTATACACACAGGTACCCATGTAGAGATATATTATACACGCAGGTACCCATGTAGAGATATACTGTATTATACACACAGGTACCCATGTAGAGATATATTATACACGCAGGTACCCATGTAGAGATATATTATACACACAGGTACCCATGTAGAGATATACTGTATTATACACACAGGTACCCATGTAGAGATATATTATACACACAGGTACCCATGTAGAGATATATTATACACACAGGTACCCATGTAGAGATATACTATACACACAGGTACCCATGTAGAGATATACTGTACACACATGTACCCATGTAGAGATATACTATACACACAGGTACCCATGTAGAGATATATTATACACGCAGGTACCCATGTAGAGATATACTGTACACACATGTACCCATGTAGAGATATACTGTATTATACACACAGGTACCCATGTAGAGATATACTGTATTATACACGCAGGTACCCATGTAGAGATATACTGTATTATACACGCAGGTACCCATGTAGAGATATATTATACACGCATGTACCCATGTAGAGATATACTATACACGCATGTACCCATGTAGAGATATACTATACACGCAGGTACCCATGTAGAGATATATTATACACGCATGTACCCATGTAGAGATATACTATACACGCATGTACCCATGTAGAGATATACTATACACGCAGGTACCCATGTAGAGATATATTATACACGCATGTACCCATGTAGAGATATATTATACACACAGGTACCCATGTAGAGATATATTATACACGCATGTACCCATGTAGAGATATACTATACACGCATGTACCCATGTAGAGATATACTATACACGCAGGTACCCATGTAGAGATATATTATACACGCATGTACCCATGTAGAGATATATTATACACACAGGTACCCATGTAGAGATATATTATACACGCATGTACCCATGTAGAGATATATTATACACGCATGTACCCATGCAGAGATATACTGTATTATACACACAGGTACCCATGTAGAGATATACTGAACACGCAGGTACCCATGTAGAGATATACTGTATTATACACACAGGTACCCATGTAGAGATATACTATACACACATGTACCCATGTAGAGATATACTGTATTATACACACATGTACCCATGTAGAGATATACTGTATTATACACACAGGTACCCATGTAGAGATATATTATACACGCATGTACCCATGTAGAGATATACTGTATTATACACACAGGTACCCATGTAGAGATATACTGTTTTATACACACATGTACCCATGTAGAGATATATTATACACGCAGGTACCCATGTAGAGATATATTATACACGCAGGTACCCATGTAGAGATATACTGTATTATACACACATGTACCCATGTAGAGATATATTATACACGCAGGTACCCATGTAGAGATATACTGAACACACAGGTACCCATGTAGAGATATACTGAACACACATGTACCCATGTAGAGATATACTGTATTATACACACAGGTACCCATGTAGAGATATATTATACACACAGGTACCCATGTAGAGATATATTATACACGCAGGTACCCATGTAGAGATATACTGAACACACAGGTACCCATGTAGAGATATACTGAACACACATGTACCCATGTAGAGATATACTGTATTATACACACAGGTACCCATGTAGAGATATATTATACACACAGGTACCCATGTAGAGATATATTATACACGCAGGTACCCATGTAGAGATATACTGAACACACAGGTACCCATGTAGAGATATACTGAACACACAGGTACCCATGTAGAGATATATTATAAACACAGGTACCCATGTAGAATTCACACGCATCCCTTTAAAGGCCTACTGGCCAACTTTTTTTCCCGTGATTTTTCTGTGTAATATCCCTTTATGACAGTAAGAAATACAATCGAATCCACCCAGAGTCAAATCCATCCGACAGCACACCTGTCTGTCTGTATGTGTCTAGCTGATAGCCGCTGATAGTCGCTTTGGATAAAAGCGTCTGCTAAATGACTGTAATGTAATGTAATGTGATGTAATGTAATGTAGCCATCTGGCCTGCGTTCTGTTATGACTGACTGTGTGTTGGTGAGCTTGGTCTCCGGTCTGAACAACAAGCTCTCTCCTAACTGGAGAAGACAACAACAACAACAACAAAAACAACATTATCCCCTGGAAATGAGCGGCAGGTTGACATCAATGCTGCTGGAGCTAGGACGGTCACGCTAGTTCCCTTATTTCGACCCCCTACTCTCAGTTCTGTCTAACGGTGGGTCCCTGGACGGGTCCGTATGTGTGTGACGCACCTCTTTCCCGGGGGCGTCAATAAAATCCACCTGCCCACCTCCCACCCGCGTCAATGCAGGGGCAGACTGAGGGGGGGGGGGGGGCGTTACCACGGCATGCGGGCACGGAGGCGCCGCATTAGCTGTCAGGAGACAGGATATAGCCCCCCCCCTAGTCCCCCCCCCCACCGGCTGCCAAGATGCAACTACCCTAACATGTTTCTTTCTCTCAGCGTCCTCTCGGTCGTGATGATAAATACCGTGGTGTTTTAATGCCTGGTCACAGCCAGCGCTTCTCCCTGACCTGGTGTTCAGTCAGGTCCCTCTCGGACTCACAGCCCACAACTCTGCCGTCCCGACACTGCGTCTCAGAGTTGGCAGGCTGTCACTATCTACCGGCCGTGGGTGTACATAAACATGTCATCTCATCCTGGCTGCACACAGTTAAAATCCGGAGCACAGAGACATGAAGCCTTACCTGCCTTGGGCTTCTGAGGCTTCTGCTGCTGCTGCTGCTGCTTCTGTTGTGGTTGTGTGGGTTTGGCGGTGGTGAGCGTCTCTGTCTCTGTGTCCAGGGAGTGTGTGGTCGTGTGTGTGTGTGTGTGTGTGTGGTCGTGTGTGTGTGTGTGTGTGTGTGTGTGTT
>NC_140251.1:256873-279955 GCF_949987555.1 Borostomias antarcticus | reverse complement strand
TGGAGGTTAACAGAGAGAGAGAGAGAGAGAGAGAGAGAGAGAGAGAGAGAGAGAGGGAGGGAGGGAGAGAGAGGGAGGGAGGGAGGAGGAGAAAGACAGACTGTTTGAAGCTCTAAGCTCTGGTACGGGGAAAACGAAGCAGTACAGCCTCCCCTGCTGCAGAGCTTAACACCATGCTTGTACTGTTCCTCCTCTGCTGCAGAGCTTAACACCATGCTTGTACTGTTCCTCCCCTGCTGCAGAGCTTAACACCATGCTTGTACTGTTCCTCCCCTGCTGCAGAGCTTAACACCATGCTTGTACTGTTCCTCCCCTGCTGCAGAGCTTAACACCATGCTTGTACTGTTCCTCCTCTGCTGCAGAGCTTAACACCATGCTTGTACTGTTCCTCCCCTGCTGCAGAGCTTAACACCATGCTTGTACTGTTCCACAACTACGAGCAACGAGCAACTAGGAACACACTACGAGCATCAAATCAGCCTGAAGAATTCCCAAATATGTCTTTAATCCCGTAATACTTCCACTATGACGCGCAGACACACAGATGGACCCATGATAAAGGTGCACTGGATGACTTTTAATGTCTTGTTTTGCTTTGCTAAATGCCATCATGGACATCATACAGATATTACATCCGTTGGCTCAGCAAGGCTCAGACCAGATTATTTACCTCCCTCTCTCTCCCTCTGTCTCTCTCTCTCTCTCTCTCCCTCTCTCTCTCTCTCTCCCTCCCTCCCTATCTCTCTCTCTCTCTCTCTCTCTCTCCCTCCCTATCTCTCTCTCTCTCTCTATCCCCATCTGGATTCCCCTCTACTCTGACAAAATGACCTACTTAACAAACCTACGGTCTACGGCGATGTGCTATCAGACAGAAAGGGCGGAGGTACCATAGACAAGATGGAGCCTCTTCCTGTCTTATCGGCGTCTGGTCGCGGCAGAGTGGACGCTGCTATCTGATGCATCACCAACCATTGGTTGAGACACCATAGCGGGCTGGAGAATTAATCCTATCTTTGACCCTGTGCATTGTCATTTCAGTGTAGCTCAGGGAGGAATGTTGGTTTTGGTAAACTGCAATATTTGGGGGTAGAACACAGACTGGTCAGAAGACAGACAGTTCTAGGCTAAGTCCTAGGGGGGAAATGCTACAGTATATACAGTAGAACCATTTGTGATCGAGACTCAAGATCTGTTTATTAGCCATGTTTCTGGTTCACACATACTAGGAATCTGACCAGGGTTAAGGAATACGCTGTTGTAGACGAAACAGATGGTCAGTGTCCGTGTCCAGAACCATTATCCATGTCCAAGCAGGGGGGTCAGGGGAGCCATGGTATCGGTCCGTGGAGGGGCTGGCAAGGCGGGGTCCAGTAACCGGTGCACCGTGAGGTAAACAGAGATCTGGCGAAGAGCGACTGGAAACCGGAGGTATATATAGGGTTGGTAATTGGTGTCAGCTGTGGAGGACCTGCTGAGCCTGCCGCCAGGGCGATGGCTGTCAGCTGCGACGGGCGTTTCGCATGGGGGCAGAAGGCTGCACCGGTGACGGCGAGCGGGAACGCCCACTGGTACCAGCAGAGACCAGAGGGTATTCAGGTGCGGAGCGCTGGGAAGGCGTCCGGGGGCGGTGCCCCCCCACCCCCCCCCCCCCCCCCCGTGGTGCCCCCCACCCGTGGGCATCAGGGTTGGCCTGGTAGAAGTCCTGGATCAGGACAGGGCTCATGATGAGCCTGCAGGAGACCCAGGAGTGCTCCTCGGACTCATACCCCTCCCAGTCCACCAGATACTGGAGCCCCCGACTGCAGCGGCGAACCTTCAGCAACCGCCTCGCCGTCCACTGGGGATGCCCGTCGACGATCTGAGGAGGAGGTGGAGCTGGGAGACGATCTGAGGCGGAGGTGGAGCTGGGAGAGGAGGTGGAGCTGGGAGAGGAGGTGGAGCTGGGAGAGGAGGTGGAGCTGGGAGAGGAGACGGGCTTGAGCTTGAACACGGGGTGGATCCGCCGCAGAGACACAGGACGTCTGAGACATACCACAGAGGGGTTGATGATACGGTCGATCTCGTACGGCCCTATGTAACGGGAGTCCAGCTTCCTGGAGGCTGTTTTCAGCAGGAGATCCGAGGCGGAGAGGGATCAGGGTGGACTAGGACCAGAGGTGAAACATCTCTACAGGTCATCGAAGGTAGCACTAACTTCCGGTGTCCACCCGGAGGGGCGCAGAGTGGAGGTGAGGGAGGTGAGGGAGGTGAGGGGTGCTGCTACCTGGCTCAAGTCCCTGATGAACCGCCGCTAAAAATTGGCGAAGCCCAGGAAGCTCCGCAGCTGCTTCCTGGACCGAGGTTGACTCCACTCGACGACAGCCTGGATCTTCTTGGTATCAGGCCGAGTCCGCCAACCTTCCACGATGAGTCCCAGGAACACAGGGAGCATGGAAGGTGCACTTCTTGGCCTTGATGAAGAGACGGTTCTCCAGGAGACACTGGATGATGAGGCGGACATGTTGGAGGTGTTCCTCAGCACTCCTGGAGAACACCAGGATGTCATCGAGGTAGAGCACAACGAAGATGTCCAGCATGTCCCTCAGCACGTCGTTCATCAGGGCCTGGAAGACAGAGGGAGCATTAGTCAACCCAAAAGGCATCACCAGGTACTCATAATGCCCCCTGGGGTTCTTGAACGCTGTCTTCCACTCATCCCCTCACGGATCTGGACCAGGTGGTATGCGTTCCAGAGGTCCAACTTAGTGAAGATGGTAGCCCCCAGGAGGGGCTCAAAGTTGGCACTCATGAGGGGGAGAGGGTACTTGTTCTTGATCGTGATGTTGTTGAGCTCCCGGTAGTCGATGCACGGCCAAAGGTTTCCTCCTTTCTCCTTCACAAAGAAGAACCCCGCGGCCATCGGGGACTTGGATGTCCGGATGAGACCCTTGACCAAGCACTCGGAGATGTACCGGTCCATGGCTGCCTTCTCCGGGAGGGAGAGGTTGTAGAGCCGCTTGCTGGGTAAGGGGCATCGGGGCGGAGCTCGATGGCACAGCCGTAGGGCCGGTGCGGCAGTAGCGAGCGGGCGTGTTCCTTGCTGAACGCCTCTCCCAGGTCATGGTAGACCGAAGGCACGTTGGACAGGTCTGGGGCTTCAGGGAACTGGACAGTTTAATAGAGCGGAGATTGGGGCGGCGTGGAGGTAGCGGGCGTGGCACGTGGTGCTCCAACTCAGGATCCTCCCGCAACCCCCGCAGATGTGGGGACGTGGAGCCCCAACCAGGGACATCCCAGGATGAGAGAGGTGTCGGGAGACGTGATGGTGAAGAGGTGGAGCTCCTCCACATGGTCTCCCGAGATGGTCAGGGTGACGTTCTCAGAGCGGTGGATGACCAGCCCCGGGCTGTGGCTGTCCAGAGCCAGAACTGAGATGGGCGTCTTCAGGGAAACGAGAGGGATTGGAAACCTGGTGGGTTTTGGCGGTTGAAGGGGATTTGGTGATTCGGCTCACCAGGAGCTCCTGACCCCCTGGTGAGCCTACTCTTTTAGAGTAGGCTCTAAAAGCCTACTCTGTGGCAGGAGTCCTTCATGTGCCGCTTGCCCCCACAGTAGAGACACAGGCCCCGCTGCAGTCGGTGCTCCTGCTCCGCCGGGGTCAGGTGTGTCCGGTCGACCTGCATGGGCTCCCACTCTGAACCGATTGGTGTGTGGGTGGTGTCAGGGGGCTGCGCCGTGACGCAGGAGCTGCGGAATGGGATGAGGAGGCCCTTGCCGCTCTCTCTCTCCAGCGCTCCCGGAGGCGGTTGTCTATGGCGATGGAGAGAGAGCGACGAGGCGGTCGAGGTCCGGAGGCTGCTCTCGGGAGACCAGTTTATCCTTCAGAGCCTCATTGAGGGCGTTGCGGAACACTGCCCGGAGCGCGACGTCATTCCACCCACTCTGGGCGGCGAGGGTCCTGAACTCCACCACGCTCCGGGAGCCCCGTCGGAGAGACAAGAGGCGCATGGAGGCCTCCTCGCCGGCGACAGGGTGGTCGAAGATCTTCCTCATCTCGCGTCTGAAGCTCTCATAGGAAGGAAAAACCCCTGAACACCTGTCCTACTCACGCCGTGGTCCAGTCCAGAGCCGGTGATCCTGGCCTGGTCCGTGGGGTAAGAGTGAGGCTGCAGGTTGAAGACCAGAGGGACCAACAGGAGGAAGCACCCTCCCATACCTCCCTCGTAGCGCACTGGCGTGGGCGCGTGCGGCTCCTCCGATGGGATGGGGGTGGTTGGAGTGCAGGACTGTGCTACTGTGACCCCTGGTCCTGCTGGGCGAGCCTGGCCTCCAGAGCAGCGAAGGCCAGCTGCTGTTGGTTCAGGAGGTCCTTGCAGCACAAAACCCGGAGCCGTAACATACGCTATGCTGTTCTAAGCTGTTCACAGCTACAGCTATGCTGTGTGAAGGCTAACCATAACTTAAATTATATTTTCAGCTATTATGTCTTCTTCTTCTTCTTCTTCTTCATATTTCATTTATTTCTTATTTGTTTCTTTTGTGTCCTTTTTATGCTCTGTACAGTATAATGCTGTTTTATTATTTACCCTTATCATGTCATTTTAGGATTACATTACATTACAGTCATTTAGCTGCCACTTTTATCTATAGCGACTCACAATTATTCCATTTAACGTAGGAAACGTGAGTGTACTACTACTCACTAGAACTCACAAGTGCATCTTCTCTCTAAAACAAGTGACTAAGAGCATAATCTAGTGCTGAAGGCAAAGTGAAGAATAGTAAACTAGGATGCCTTTTTTTTTATAGCATCTTGTCCCGGGACCACAGATTAAATTATTTTATTTATTATTATTATTACATTAGTCGTTGACTGATATGCACCGTCCCTTTTCAAATAAACTGAGATTGAAGCTGTACAGGGAGAGTGACAGTCCAGGGATAGGGAGGCATCGCATGCTGACGTGTCACAAGCTGTCACATTAAAGTCTGAAGACCCCCCCCCCCCCCACCCATCTTCAGACCCCATCTCTTCTCACAGCTTTAGACCACATGACCTCCTCCCCTGGGCCACTGGGGGTTTCAGATCCAGGAGAAACCGAACCAAAATGGCGTCTGCAGCCACACGGATCAGAAAGAGTGTACAGTATCCTTATGGTACCGTTGCCTTGCCAATAAGAAGTGCCATTATCAGTACTAGCTCCAGCATTGCTGGGACCGATGCCATGATTTGGGGGGGGAGCAAAATAGGAAAAAATAGGAAAGTAATTTGGCAGAGTTACTTGGCAGTGTCACACAGCACTGCTGTTTGAATAAAGAGCAGTCTGGCACAGATGACGGCTATTAACGTGTGGGAGGCAGTCGTCACAATCCCACCATTCAGCAGATGCTTTTATCCAAAGCGACCGACCAGTAGGTTACTGCGAGTCCCTTGCTCAAGTGTATGGTAGGCAGTGATTGTCAAGTGGCCTAGCCTGGGTTTGAACCAGCAACCTTTCGGTCGCTGGCCACATTCTCTAACCACCCCTCCCCCCACAAGTATCCTCACTGTCGTGCTGCTGATGGCAGAGCACGCCAAGCACAACAGGGACCTTATTTAGACGTAGCCAGGGCAGTGGGACAGGCTGTGGAGGGCTGTCCTGGGTGTGGGCGGGGCTTGACTGTTCGCCTGTCCGTTAGAACATTCCAGTTCTGCTGTTGATGCAGTCTCCTTGAGGGGAGGGGGGGGGGGGGGGCAACCTGTGGGCGCATGCTTCTGACCAACCAGAGGAGACGCTTTCCTAATTCCAAAACCGATTGGACGGGTTTGTATCTCACAGCCTGAGAGTCGCTAAAGGCGCTTGGAATTTCTCATAAATGCGTGAGTGTCTATCCATCCGACTGCTGTGTCTGTTGGTCTGGATTAAAGGCCTCTGGTGGGCCTGCTGGCTCCAACACTAATCAGGGCTGGTGGCTGGTGGCTGGCGACGCACACTCTCCAGAGAGGAGGGCTGGGCTGGGGTGACTCATCTGAGTGCTATGCTCACTAATGGAGGGGAGGGGGTGCTGCCTGGTGTATTTATGGAGGCCTCTCTCTCTCTCTCTCTCTCTCTCTCTCTCTCAACAGACATCTCTGTCTCTCTTTCTCTGTCTCTCTCTCACTCCTCTCTCTTGACAGACATCTCTCTCTCTCCTGACAGACATCTCTCTCCTGACAGACATCTCTCTCTCTCTCTCTCTCTCTCTCTCTCTCCTCTCTCTCCTGACAGACATCTCTCTCTCTCCTCTCTTGACAGACATCTCTCTCCTTACTGTATCTCTCTCTTGAAAGACATCTCTTTCTCCTCTCTCAAGCAGATGTTTCTCTCTATCTCTTTCTTTCTGTATCTCTCTCTTCTGCTTGACAGGCATCTCTCTCACTCTATTTCTCTTTCTCTCAATTCAATTCAATTCAATTCAAATTCAATTCTGATGGCTTTATTGGCATATAGTACTTTTGCAAATAAGTGCCAAAGCAACAGTTTGAATTTGAATTTGTTTAATTTAAAACTGTCGCTTTAGCACTTATTTGCAAAAGTTTTTATTTTTTTATTTTATTTTATTTATATAGCACCATTCATACAAATCAAATGTAGCACATAGTGCTTTATATAAAAGGAGAATGATAAAAATATAAATCATATAAACACAGTGAGAACTGTTTATGTTGTCAATATGTCTCATGTTGTTGACCTCTGTGTATTTATGTTTTTTATGTGTGTGTTGACCTGTGTGTATTTGTGTGTATTATGTGTGTGTTGACCTCTGTGTATTTATGTGGGTATTTATGTGTGTATTAACCTGTGTGTACTTATGTGTGTATTTGTGGGGACTACGGATGGAAACTAACCCTGTGCTAAATCCAGCACTTTGAGGCTTTTAATCATGTACTCATGCTTGAGGTGTCTTAACACTGGCTCTGTCCCGGCCAAATAAACAGTTAAAGTAAAGTAAAGTAAAGAACAGATTTAAAAGAAACAAAAGTAAAAGCATTAAAAATTAAAAGATTGTGTAAAATACAATAAAAACTGTAAAAATCAGAATGCAAATTAAGAACACCAAGATATTACAACAAGTAAAGCTAATGTTGAAACATCAAAAGATGTTCTATTGATTTTAAAATATCAATATAACAATAAACATGTACAGTAATAAAATAGGTATCGATTGTAATAGTGATTATTATAAGACAGTTAGGGGAGAATAATATGCTACAATACATTAAGTGATGTCCTGTATATGAGACCAGTAAGTGATGTCCTGTATATGAGACCAGTAAGTGATGTCCTGTATATGAGACCAGTAAGTGATGTCCTGTATATGAGACCAGTGAGTGATGTCCTGTATATGAGACCAGTAAGTGATGTCCTGTATATGAGACCAGTGAGTGATGTCCTGTATATGAGACCAGTAAGTGATGTCCTGTATATGAGACCAGTAAGTGATGTCCTGTATATGAGACCAGTAAGTGATGTCCTGTATATGAGACCAGTAAGTGATGTCCTGTATATGAGACCAGTGAGTGATGTCCTGTATATGAGACCAGTAAGTGATGTCCTGTATATGAGACCAGTGAGTGATGTCCTGTATATGAGACCAGTAAGTGATGTCCTGTATATGAGACCAGTAAGTGATGTTCTGTATATGAGACCAGTGAGTGATGTCCTGTATATGAGACCAGTGGGTGATGTCCTGTATATGAGACCAGTGAGTGATGTCCTGTATATGAGACCAGTGAGTGGTATACTGGGCTACTGGGGGGACGTCTCTCCTCTTCCTGAAACGGTGGTATACTGGGCTACTAGGGGGACGTCTCCAATTAGTAAATCTAATTGGAGAATTAGCACCAGACATGTTTGTAAAGGTCCAAATATTGCGATGTATTGCTTTAACATTGGTGGACGGGCTATCAAGATTAGATTGCATGGAGCTGATAGCATTTGGGGAGCCAAATAGAAGAATTTCAGACTTGGCTTCTTTAAACTGGAGTATAATAACGTTCTGAGACATCCAGCTCTTTATGTCAGCAAGACACGGCATGACACAGACCAGATGACCTGCCTCGCCATGCTTTAGTGGGACATAGAGCAGGGTATCGTCCGCATAACACTGGAACTGGATATCGGGTTTGGGAATGATGTCACTCCAACGGAAGCATGTTAACTGAGAACCACAAGGGGGCCCAAACTCCCTCCCTGAGGAACACCACATGAGAGGGGGGCCAGAGAAGAACAGACAGACCCACAGGGGGCGCCGATGAGCCACGCCAGTCCTGCGTGGCCAGAACCTTCAGTCATGTAACGCACCATATCTCAGTCTGTCATCCCTTAACCAGCCAGTTAAAGAGCAGTGAGCAGTATCTGCTGCTAGCCTCAGATAATGAAGAACACGGTACTGGATGTCCCTCTGCCCTCCTCCCAGACACCCCCAGCGCTCTGGTATAGTCTGGCTGGTGCCTGGCTGAGGGAGATTAGATAACCCTAACCTAGATTAGATAACCCTAACCCTAGATTAGATAACCCTAACCCTAGATTAGATAACCCTAACCCTAGATTAGATTACCCTAACCCTAACCCATCTGAAGAGAGCTGAGGGGGTTGTCGGTTCAGATACGGCCGATCCTGACACCTCGTCACCGCGACGCGGCTGCTGCACCTCTCCTGTCCTCTTCTGTCCCCTCCTCTCCTCCTCACCTTACCTTGGAGAGGAGAGAAGGTGGGAGGAGAGAGAGAGGAGAAAACGGGACCGAATGATTGGAGAGGAAGGACACAGACACCCTCCAGACACCCTGAATAATGGAGCAGTGCGTCATCTGACTTGTGACATCACCGCCCCAGCAAGGAGCCGCAGGCGGGGCTTGATTCAGACGATCCGGAGGTCAAAGATCATTAAATACGCCTGCGGGTTGTGTGGGACAAAATAACACGTCTAGTTGTGGAGCTGGGTTAGGGTCAGGGTTAGGGTTAGGGTTAGGGTCAGGGTTAGGGTTAGGGTTAGGGTTAGGGTTAGGGTCAGGGTCAGGGTCAGGGTCAGGGTTAGGGTTAGGGTCAGGGTTAGGGTTAGGGTTAGGGTTAGGGTTAGGGTTAGGGTCAGGGTCAGGGTCAGGGTCAGGGTTAGGGTTAGGGTTAGGGTTAGGGTCAGGGTCAGGGTTAGGGTCAGTCACAGTGAGAGGAGATGCAATTGCTCCAGACTGCTCTTCAGGGAAAAAAAAAACCCAATCACATCCAAATGATTAATAATTGAATGGTAACGGTGAACTGGCAGCAAACGCGTTCACAATAAACTCCTAGACGTGAAGATGAACAGTGTTTTAATCTCTAATGAGGAGGGCCTAGCCTGAACAGTGTTTTAATCTCTTATGAGGAGGGCCTAGCCTGAACAGTGTTTTAATCTCTAATGAGGAGGGCCTAGCCTGAACAGTGTTTAATCTCTAATGAGGAGGGCCTAGCCTGAACAGTGTTTTAATCTCTAATGAGGAGGGCCTAGCCTGAACAGTGTTTAATCTCTAATGAGGAGGGCCTAGCCTGAACAGTGTTTAATCTCTAATGAGGAGGGCCTAGCCTGAACAGTGTTTTAATCTCTAATGAGGAGGGCCTAGCCTGAACAGTGTTTTAATCTCTAATGAGGAGGGCCTAGCCTGAACAGTGTTTTAATCTCTAATGAGGAGGGCCTAGCCTGAACAGTGTTTAATCTCTAATGAGGAGGGCCTAGCCTGAACAGTGTTTAATCTCTTATGAGGAGGGCCTAGCCTGAACAGTGTTTAATCTCTTATGAGGAGGGCCTAGCCTGAACAGTGTTTAATCTCTAATGAGGAGGGCCTAGCCTGAACAGTGTTTAATCTCTAATGAGGAGGGCCTAGCCTGAACAGTGTTTAATCTCTAATGAGGAGGGCCTAGCCTGAACAGTGTTTTAATCTCTAATGAGGAGGGCCTAGCCTGAACAGTGTTTAATCTCTAATGAGGAGGGCCTAGCCTGAACAGTGTTTAATCTCTAATGAGGAGGGCCTAGCCTGAACAGTGTTTAATCTCTAATGAGGAGGGCCTAGCCTGAACAGTGTTTAATCTCTAATGAGGAGGGCCTAGCCTGAACAGTGTTTAATCTCTAATGAGGAGGGCCTAGCCTGAACAGTGTTTAATCTCTAATGAGGAGGGCCTAGCCTGAACAGTGTTTTAATCTCTAATGAGGAGGGCCTAGCCTGAACAGTGTTTAATCTCTTATGAGGAGGGCCTAGCCTGAACAGTGTTTAATCTCTAATGAGGAGGGCCTAGCCTGAACAGTGTTTAATCTCTAATGAGGAGGGCCTAGCCTGAACAGTGTTTAATCTCTAATGAGGAGGGCCTAGCCTGAACAGCATCCATCTACACTGCAGCACTCCAGGCCATCATTACCACTGTGTGTGAACCCAAATAGGCTGGCTATGAATTCCACTGTCAGAGGCCCTTAAAGCAGACAGAGACCAGAGGCTGCAGGGTCAGGGGTCAGCGTTAGCTCCTGGCCACCGGCCCTAAATCTGCCCCCCCCCCCCCTCTCTCTCTCTCTCTCTCTCTCTCTCTCCATCCCAACTGCCTGCAGAGCAAGAGCTCTGACCGTTGTCACAGCAACAACAGCCAACGTCAGAGCACAGGGAACATTCTGGAAATGTGAAGTGTGTGGGTGTGTGTGTGTGTGTGTGTGTGTGCGTGTGTGTGTGTGCGTGTGTGTGTGTGCGTGTGTGTGTGTGCGTGTGTGCAGGCCTGTTGAGCTAAAGCCTAGACATTAACCTGGGGGATCTACGGCAAATCCTCAACCCACACATGAGTGTGACGTAGCTCAACCACGTGATGTGAATCCTGACCGGCTTCATGGCCCTCCCACCTCCTACCATCCATCCTCCCACCTAGCATCCTCCCACCTAGCATCCTCCCTCCTAACACCCTCCCTCCTAACATCCTCCCACCTAGCATCCTCCCTCCTAACATCCTCCTACCTAGCATCCTCCCTCCTAACATCCTCCTACCTAGCATCCTCCCTCCTAACATCCTCCCACCTAGCATCCTCCCTCCTAACATCCTCCTACCTAGCATCCTCCCTCCTAACATCCTCCCTCCTAACATCCTCCCTCCTAGCACCCTTCCTCCTAACATCCTCCCTCCTAACATCCTCTCTCCTAGCATCCTCCCTCCTAACATCCTCCTACCTAGCATCCTCCCTCCTAACATCCTCCCTCCTAACATCCTCCCTCCTAGCACCCTCCCTCCTAACATCCTCCCTCCTAACATCCTCTCTCCTAACATCCTCCCTTCTTACATCCTCCCTCCTAACATCCTCCCTCCTAGCACCCTCCCTCCTAACATCCTCCCTCCTAACATCCTCCCTCCTAGCATCCTCCCTCCTAGCACCCTCCCTCCTAACATCCTCCCTCCTAACATCCTCCCTCCTAGCACCCTCCCTCCTAGCACCCTTCCTCCTAACATCCTCCCTCCTAACATCCTCCCTCCTAGCATCCTCCCTCCTAACATCCTCCCTCCTAACATCCTCCCTCCTAACATCCTCCCTCCTAACATCCTCCCTCCTAGCACCCTCCCTCCTAGCATCCTCCCTCCTAACATCCTCCCTCCTAACATCCTCCCTCCTAGCACCCTCCCTCCTAGCACCCTTCCTCCTAACATCCTCCCTCCTAGCATCCTCCCTCCTAGCACCCTTCCTCCTAACATCCTCCCTCCTAGCATCCTCCCTCCTAACATCCTCCCTCCTAGCACCCTCCCTCCTAGCACCCTTCCTCCTAACATCCTCCCTCCTAGCATCCTCCCTCCTAGCACCCTCCCTCCTAACATCCTCCCTCCTAACACCCTCTCTCCTAACATCCTCCCTCCTAACATCCTCCCTCCTAGCACCCTCCCTCCTAACATCCTCCCACCTAACATCCTCCCTCCTAACATCCTTCCTCCTAACATCCTCCCTCCTAACATCCTCTCTCCTAACATCCTCCCTCCTAGCACCCTCCCTCCTAGCACCCTCCCTCCTAGCACCCTCCCTCCTAACATCCTCCCTCCTAACATCCTCCCTCCTAACACCCTCCCTCCTAACATCCTCCCTCCTAGCACCCTCTCCTAACATCCTCCCTCCTAACATCCTCCCTCCTAGCACCCTCCCTCCTAACATCCTCCCACCTAACATCCTCCCTCCTAACATCCTTCCTCCTAACATCCTCCCTCCTAACATCCTCTCTCCTAACATCCTCCCTCCTAGCACCCTCCCTCCTAACATCCTCCCTCCTAACATCCTCCCTCCTAACATCCTCCCTCCTAACATCCTCTCTCCTAACATCCTCCCTCCTAACATCCTCCCTCCTAACATCCTCCCTCCTAGCATCCTCCCTCCTAACATCCTCCCTCCTAACATCCTCCCACCTAGCATCCTCCCTCCTAACATCCTCCTACCTAGCATCCTCCCTCCTAACATCCTCCTACCTAGCATCCTCCCACCTAGCATCCTCCCTCCTAGCACCCTCCCTCCTAACATCCTCCCTCCTAACATCCTCCCACCTAGCATCCTCCCTCCTAGCACCCTCTCTCCTAACATCCTCCCTCCTAACATCCTCCCTCCTAACACCCTCCCTCCTAACATCCTCCCTCCTAGCACCCTCCCTCCTAACATCCTCCCTCCTAGCATCCTCCCTCCTAACATCCTCCCTCCTAACATCCTCCCTCCTAGCATCCTCCCTCCTAACATCCTCCCTCCTAATATCCTCCCTCCTAACATCCTCCCTCCTAGCATCCTCCCACCTGTTCAGTTATATTGAACAGTTACTGGAACCTACTGTAGCGTTGGGGAAAGTTCAATAGCTGCCCCCCCCCCCCCCCCTTCCCTCATATCTGCCCCTCATCACCCAGGGATCCATAGTGCCCACCCCAGGGGCAACATCAATAGCTTCCTTCCTCAAACTGACACCAACAGGACCGCCGTCATCTCTCCCATGTTTAACACCCAGACGAGCAGCTGGGGGGGTTCAGCCCGGGCAGAACCAGGCTGCTCTCTGTCCTGTGGGCTGGGAGACCAGGAGCCTCACGAGACCCCTAACCCTAACCCTAACCCTACATGTCTTTAGGAAGGACTTCATCCAAGACGTTTGTGAGAGTGAGTGTGTGTGAGAGGTGCTGAGGTTGACAGCGTCCCAGGTTTGCCCTTGTGTAGTCACGCGGATGGAGCTAATACATGCAGGCGCGCGCGCACACACACACACACACACACACACACACACACACACACACACACACACACACACACACACACACACCTAAAGAGACAAACGTGATGTGCCTGAATGTCACCTTTGAATAATAAGCACTAGCACCCCAGGAATGAGGCTGAGATCAACAGCAAAAGGCCAACACACACACGCAGACACACACACACACACACACATGTTGACACCTCAACACTTACCGTAAAACTAAATAAATCATTCAACCTTTCAAATACTGTACTGTACACTCATTATATGGAGATACTGAACTGGTCTAAAGTCACAGAAGGGCTCCCTCTGTAGGAGCAATCGAGCATGTACACTCACAGTACGGTACTGTACATTACAATCACAATCACAATCACAATCAGAAATAGATAGATAGATAGATAGATAGATCAACTATCAGTGTTAAAGTACAGCATAGGTTATAAGGTACAGTAATAGAAAATAGAGAATATGTCAGAGTGCATTAAACAACACACTCACATTCCCTCTGGGATCAATATCCATCTACCCATCCATCCATATATGTTTTGCCTTAGACAGAGTACTCATGTCTTCATCACCACAGATGCAAATATATAAAGTCATTAGCTGTGTATCCATCTCTTTGGTCTCTCCAGCCCCTCTGCCCTGCGTCAGTGCTGTGCTCATCCATCCTAATCTCACAGCTGCACACTCCTCCACTGCATTATGTGGATTTACAGGCATTACTGTACATTACTGTCATTAAGCAGATGCTTTTATCCAAAGCGAGTTACAATAATTGCATTTAACATAGGTAGTCAAGTGTACTACTACTTGCCAGAACTCACAAGTGCATCTCCTTTCTCAACAAGTGACCAAGAGCATAATCTAGTGCTAAAGCCAAAAGTGCATGAGTAGCAAAATATAAATACTATAGGTGCTTTAAAGGGAGGATCGTTGTAGTTCTTCTTGAAGAGGTGAGTTTTGAGCCTGCGGCAAAAGATGAGCAGCGACTCTGCCGTCAGGTCAGTGGGCAGTTCGTTCCACCACTGCGGGGCCACAGGACAGAGAAGAGCCGTGACCGTGTCAATCTACCGCAGGGGCCTCGGAGTGACGGGGCAACCAGTCGCCCCGAGGTAGCAGAGCGTAGCGGTCGGGAGGGGGTGTAGGGTTTGACCATGGCCTGGAGGTAGGAGGGGGCTGTTCCTTTCATTGCCCTGTAGGTTAGCGCCAGAGTTTTAAACTGGATGCGAGCCGCTACAGGGAGCCAGTGTAGAGAACAGAGAAGGTAGATTGTGTGGGAGAACTTGGGGTGGTTGAAAAACCCTTGTAGCAGCTTTCTCAACCAGTTCCAGAGGTTTAATAGCTGACGCCCCCACAAGGAGGCTGCAGTAATCCAGACGGGAGATGACAAGAGCCTGGATGAGCAGGATAGGTGTAAACTTGTACTCTTAGACCAATCCTATGATTTCATATTAATATAAGATAGTGGAGTTAGACCTCAGGGAAAAGGATGGAGAGTTGGGACACACCACACATGTAGACTAGCTCACATCACTCTATTCTCAGGTTTTGGAAATATGCAAATAATGTCAGCCTGTATGATGAAAAGACCAATAAATAATATTTGATAGTCAAGATACCTTTATTTTCCTGAAAAGTATATTATATAAAAACAATGAATACATTTAAGTACAAAATATATTTACATTTATATTTGTGTTTTTGAATGTTAAGACGCTGCTGTCCAAGTCGGCCCTCAGAACTGCTGGTCGGCCATCTCAGGGTAGTGAGCACCAGATGAGGTGTGAGACACGGCCCGTGTGTTGAAGGATGCCTGTCCAGACTACTGAGACACGGCCGCTTGTGTTGAAGGATGCCTGTCCAGACTACTGAGACACGGCCCGTGTGTTCAGAGGTCCAGGGGTCCTTCAGGCCTGCAGGTCGGCCATCTTCCTCTTGCGGTAGTTGAGCACCAGGCTGGAGGCGGTGAGGTGCGAGGCGCGGCCCCTCTCCCAGCTCTGGAAGCTGTTGAGGCCGCTCTGCCCCGCCCTGAACAGCGCCCTCTCCAGGAAATCCAGGCGCTCCACCAGAGCCGACGTGTCCTCGTTGTAGGCGTTCTGGGACGAGTCCATCGTCCTCCGGAAACGCCCGATAAACGTCTGTAGGACGGAATCATGCGGATATGAAATAAACAAATACATATTTGTACATATTTAAATGGTTGCAGGTAAATTCACAAAGGAAAACGTTAGCAGGAGGCGTCACATTGACAGACCTGTGCGCAACAGCAACTAACTCAAAAACCAACTAGAAATGGTGCTCAGAGAGCACAGACGTCCGCCCCTGAATGCATTTCGTGGCTCTGTGCATGCCAACATTGAATGGGTTCTACCATGACACACCCCTCCACCGGTCTGGTATTTTTTGCGTAATCCTGATCCAAAAAATGAATGGAGGTGAATGAGCGACCGTGTTTGGACGGCTTGTGGACCCGCCCCGTGATTCGGATCCAGTCCAAATTGTATTGGGTTCTAAGGTGGCTCATTCTACACTCTTCCAGGTAATGATTATGACAATGAGGAAATTCATAGCACTTGACCAACCCAATTGAGGATGTACAGGAAAAGCAATAACAGATAATCGTACAATATTAGATCATTTGCAGCCAGAGGTCTTCACAGATGAATTTGTTTTGTGTGAGTTTCCTTATCTGCCCAGCAACAACTGCTTTAGTCAACAGGGACTGTATGATCTGTTAGTGCCCCCTAGTGGTGGAATGTGGACGTGACATAAATATAAGACTGCACACAACTCAACATAGCTTTGCTTTTTATGTAGGATATTATTTGGGTCTATTTAGCAAGAAAGTAGGATTGTCTGGTTAAGGGTTGACTTAATTCAATCAAAATCTTAAATGTTAAAACGGTTAAAAAGTAGTAAAAAGTAGCAATCTTCACAGCCTATGACTGCATTCGGATTGCCAAGTGCAATGAAGGGACCGTCTATGGGACGAGGGCTGTTGGTTATATAGCGGAGACGGGCTTCCATCAGACCTTGGTTCACAAAGCTGCTCAGACCTGGAGCCGCCGGGCTGCTTCTGCTGCCATCCTTCCCTTTCCTTCCCTTTCCTTCCCTTTCCTTCCCTTTCCTTCCCTTTCCTTTGTGACATCACATTTTCAAGCCGAGTCAAGAAAAAATAAGGCCCAATCCCAATACTCCCCCTTGGCCCTAGCCCCTAGTTTTGGAGTGCCCTCGACTGGGTAGTGGCCCTTTGGAACGGAGCCACAAGGGGTAGGGGTTGAAATCTTTACCTAAGAAATGGGACACCACTCGCTACGTCTTCAATCAGAATTGTTTTAAGCCTCGGATACACTAGAAGACTTTCACAATCCTAACAGATTATGAAATGACTGGGAGTATACACTAGACGACTGAGAGTATACACTAGACCACTGGGAGTATACACTAGACGACTGAGAGTATACACTAGACCACTGGGAGTATACACTAGATGACTGGGAGTATACACTAGACCACTGTGAGTATACACTAGACGACTGAGAGTATACACTAGACCACTGGGAGTATACACTAGGCCACTGGGAGTATACACTAGACCACTGGGAGTATACACTATACGACTGAGAGTATACACTAGACCACTGGGAGTATACACCAGACCACTGGGAGTATACACTAGACGACTGGGAGTATACACTAGACCACTGAGAGTATACACTAGACGACTGGGAGTATACACTAGACGACTGGGAGTATACACTATACGACTGAGAGTATACACTAGACCACTGGGAGTATACACTAGACGACTGGCTACTGATGATTTTTGTATGACAACTGAAAAACTGGGTATCGCACATTTAACGACTGGACAAGTTTATACTACACGATTGCGTCCAGAATCTGCTCAAAAATATCAAACATGTTAGATAAGCTCCGACTCGCTCCGTACCCCTCATACACTTACAGATTTAAATCTGTACCCCTCATACACTTACAGATTTAAATCTGTACCCCTCATACACTTACAGATTTAAATATGTACCCCTCATACACTTACAGATTTCTGTGCCAAATTGCCACTCCGACTACCCCCAACTAGTGCAGACTGCTGCCGACTAGGACAGACTCGGCAGGATTGTGAATCGCGTATAAAATCGGGCGTAATGTCTTGTAGTGTTTCCTCAGCTTAAGTTGCCTGATTTTCTGTGGAGTCCCTGGGATGTTGCAGTATGACTACTATTATTATAATGACACATCTGACCACATTTCAGGACAGGTTTCAAATCTTGTCGTGTGCGTGTTTGAGATTCGCGACAAGAACATCTGCTAAGATTCTCCTTATGTGCATGATGCAAACCGATTTCGACATCCGTTAGGATTTTAAATATCCTGTTGTGTGACTCCGGCATTAGACTGCAAAATTCTTTACAATTCTAAAAATGGCCGCCGCCACAATCCTCTCCCACCTGCAGGACAGCCTGCGCGATCTCCGTGTTCTCGGGGCTGTCGAAGTGCAGCATCTGGGACCCCAGGCCGTAGTAGTAAGGCCCCATCTTGTGGAGGTCCACCACGGTGGGGTCAGCGCTGAACACCGTCCTCCAGCCCTCGCGGTACACCTTGGGCAGCTCCACCGACAGGACGCGCCTCTTCCTCTCAAACAGGCCCTTGGCCAGCCACAGGGGCAGCTCCATCTTGGTGCCCTGGGGCAGGGACAAGGAAGCATGGTGTGTTGTAAAAGGATATTCATGGTGGTATACTTATACTACATGGCGTCGTGGTGACTGAAGAAGTAGGGATGCTCTATTAGCTAATATTCAGAAATGTTATATTAGTAGTGTGGTTAGGAGTATAGCGTATAGCCTAGGCCTACTCTGCATCCATGAAAAAAATGAGGTTAAAAGCTGATGGCGACGGGACCCGTTTAAACTTATTAAGAAGAGTAACATAAGGTTGCCATTTATTTATGCTGCTAGGGATGAACAGTGGGGCTGTTCTCCTAATAGAATGTGGTTCTTCTGCCTGTGATATCACATGTAGCCCTATATAGCCCGTCTGTGATATCACATGTAGCCCTATATAGCCCGTCTGTGATATCACATGTAGCCCTATATAGCCCGTCTGTGATATCACATGTAGCCTTATATAGCCCGTCTGTGATATCACATGTAGCCCTATATAGCCCGTCTGTGATATCACATGTAGCCCTATATAGCCCGTCTGTGATATCACATGTAGCCCTCATGTTTAGTTTGTGTTTTTGTTTGATAGATAGACAGACAGACAGACAGACAGACAGTTTTCTTTCTTTTGTAATCTGTTTGGAGACAGATTGAATGAGTGTTGTCCTGAGACACACACACACACACACACACACACACACACACACACACACACACACACACACACACACACACACACACACACACACACACACACACACACACACACACACACACACACACACACACACACACACACACACACACACACACACACACACACACACCTCCGGGATGTCCCCTGAGTCGCGGGACGTCTCCAGGAAGCCGAGCCGCGGGAGCGCGCACTCTGTCCGGCTGGGCAGTCTCTCGTGACTCAGTAAGATGTCGTCCAGGGAGAAGAAGTTCTCTTCCATTCCCACTCCCGGAGGCACGGGCACATACGCATGTGTATCCATTTCCAAACAGGTCAAGTTAATTATCTAGAAAGCGGCGAATAAAGACGGCTTTAATAAAAAGGCCAGAGTGCTCGTGTGTTTACTTCCTGGATGTGGTTCACTACCGTGTTGTCTGGGTTATCGCGAGACTCAACCAGTCCGCTTTGGCGCCGTTGTCAAGTTAGGCAGTCAAGAGTAATCGAGAACAGATATTGGAATCTCGATAGAATAAATCAAATGAATCTTATTTGTTGGGACAAATAAAGTAATATCTGGGCATCTGGCTATATACTAGGCTTTCTTTTCTGACACATTTGGAACATCTTACCAAAAAACTGAGGTGTAAAATTGGTTTCTTGTACAACAAGTCTTGTTTCTCTCTGGTCAGCAGGAAGTCACTGGTCATGTCTGTCCTTGATTATGGTGACGTCATATATATGCCTCTCCCACCACGCTGAAGCCACTTGATGCAGTTTCACAGCTGTGTTTTATTACTGGTGATGGTTCCTCACTCATCACTGTACATTATATCAGGAAGTGGGCTGGCCCTCGCTCACTGTGAGAAGGGAACATCACTGTCATGTTTATTTACAGCCCTATGTGGTCCCTCTGTATTTGTCATCCCTACTAAGTTCTAGTGTCTCAAACTATCAAACTCCTGATCCTGCATCAAACTGTTTACCCCGCGTGTGAAGAGCGAGACAGGAAAGACTGGATCACTCTTCAGGACTCAAACTAGCCCACTCTGTCTCTCTGGACCCCTTCTGGACTCACTCACTAGACCACTCGGTCTCTCTGGACCCCTTCAGGACTCACTCACTAGACCACTCTGTCTCTCTGGACCCCTTCTGGACTCACTCACTAGACCACTCGGTCTCTCTGGACCCCTTCTGGACTCACTCAAACCACTCGGTCTCTCTGGACACCTTCTGGACTCACTCAAACCACTCGGTCTCTCTGGACCCCTTCTCGACTCACTCAAACCACTCGGTCTCTCTGGACACCTTCTGGACTCACTCACTAGACCACTCGGTCTCTCTGGACACCTTCTGGACTCACTCACTAGACCACTCGGTCTCTCTGGACACCTTCAGGACTCACTCACTAGACCACTCGGTCTCTCTGGACACCTTCAGGACTCACTCACTAGCCCACTCGGTCTCTCTGGACACCTTCTGGACTCACTCACTAGCCCACTCGGTCTCTCTGGACACCTTCTGGACTCACTCAAACCACTCGGTCTCTCTGGACCCCTTCAGGACTCACTCACTAGACCACTCGGTCTCTCTGGACCCCTTCTGGACTCACTCACTAGACCACTCGGTCTCTCTGGACCCCTTCTGGACTCACTCAAACCACTCGGTCTCTCTGGACCCCTTCTGGACTCACTCACTAGACCACTCGGTCTCTCTGGACCCCTTCAGGACCTACTTGAAGACAATGTATGTTTGGACTGCACATGTTTTTCATAACCTACCTGTATTTCTGTTTTTAATGTTTTTTAATAATGTTGTTTCTCTCCCTGTAACTGGGCGCCCTTGTAAATGAGAGCTTGCTCTCAAGGGCTCTGCCTGTCTAAATAAATAAATAAATATATTTAATATAACCTTGGTAGTCATTGGGGCTGCCGAAAAATGATGGTGATGATGACGATGAGGATGAGAATGAGGATGATGATGATGGTGATAATGGTGATGATGATGATGATGAAGATGATGATGGTGGTGATGATGATGACGATGGTGGTGATAATGATGATGGTGGTGATGGTGATGATGGTGGTGATGATGATGATGTGGAGGAGGAGAGAGGA
This sequence comes from Borostomias antarcticus, assembly GCF_949987555.1. NCBI lineage: Eukaryota > Metazoa > Chordata > Actinopteri > Stomiiformes > Stomiidae > Borostomias > Borostomias antarcticus. The sequence goes on along the minus strand of NC_140251.1, from coordinate 259,267 downwards.
AGGATGTCATTTCCAATACTCCTCACAATGTCTATAATGCATTATATTTCTGTCCACACAATCCCGATTGATGGATCCGATGATGGATTAGCCCCCTATTATTGATGACTAATGAGAGATATGAACCTGAGACTACAGCAGACACGTTGGTAGCTTGTCTATCATATGACACGTGGGCAGCAGAATTCTCTTCTCCCTCCCCGTGCTTCACACAGAGACGATGAAGTCGCAAGGCCTGCTATACCGTCACTAGCCAGCAGGTGTCGCTGTGGTCCACCACACCAACAAAACTAAATTCTACAGTGGCCCATGTGCAGTACTGTATGCCCATGCTAGATACAGAAACAATATATCACTGTGTGTGTGTGTGTGTGTGTGTGTATGAGGGAGAGAGAGAGAGAGAGCGAGAGAGAGAGAAAGAGAGAGAGAGAGAGAGAGAGAGAGAGAATGCATGACAGTATGACCAAGTTGGTTACTGATATACCTGAAATCAAGTCAGTTTTCAATTAAGATGAGATAAGATAAGAAGATAAAACTTTCAATTCAAAGGGCATAGAAATAGGATATACATACAAATAAGTGAGAACTGTGTAAACACTGCAAAACTACTTACAAATGTAACATTTAGAAATGTAAAGGTATTTTAGTTAGTCTTAGCCATAGTAGTTAGTAGTTAGTCGATTTTATCTCTGTTGTCTATTGTGTTCGTTTGATTGTATTTTTCTGTTTTTTTCTACATGTACTGTTTGGTTCCATCTAGGGATGGCAGAGAAAACTAGCCCTGGATAAACATGCTGTGGTATATGACATCACTTGTTTTAACATTCTAGTTCTAACTTGTATGTATGTGTAGGCCTATCTGTCCTTATGGAAATAAACACATGGAGAAAGTTGTGTTTGTATGTAGTGTTTGTAGGTAGTGTGTCTATGTTCAAAGGTCAGTGCAGTGAGATCTCAGGGTTTGAATTGTTGGATAGAGGCTTCATTGAATGGAGGAAGTGCATGGCTGTCCCCGGGGTAACCAAGTGACTGACTTTGGGCTAAGATTAAGCACCACTAATATCTATCTATCTATCTATCTATCTATCTATCTATCTATCTATCTATCTATCTATCTATCTATCTATCTATCTATCTATCTATCTATCTATTTCTCTCTCTCTCTCTCTCTCTCTCTCTCTCTCTCTCTCTATATATATATATATATATATGTCTCATATATATGTCATGTCATGCTTATATATATGTCATGTCTACTGTGTGGCACTGTTTCGAAAGGCTCATGAAAATAGTTGGGCTAACTAGAACGACATGACGAGAGGCCAGCTTCAGTGTCGAGTCAAATGTGTTTAGTGTCACATCACTGTGCACCAGTGTACCAGCGAGTTAAATGTGTTTAGTGTCACATCACTGTGCACTAGTGAACCAGCGAGTTAAATGTGTTTAGGGTCACATCACTGTGCACTAGTGAACCAGCGAGTTAAATGTGTTTAGGGTCACATCACTGTGCACTAGTGAACCAGCGAGTTAAATGTGTTTAGTGTCACATCACTGTGCACTAGTGAACCAGCGAGTTAAATGTGTTTAGGGTCAATGTGCACTAGTGTACCAGCGAGTTAAATTCTTAGGTGTGCGTGAACCACCAACTCGCAGTTACAGTAGCCTATATTTCATCCAACGAAATAAATAAACAGCATATCAAGCAGACACAGTGTACATATAATATACATATTGTACATGAATACACTATAAACAGATGATGGCATATAACTGTAGTGCACAGTCAGGTAGCCTACACTCTAAGGTACCTATGATACCCTACATAACCTACATTATAAACATTTTAGACATGTAGGCTAGATATCTGCTCTCATATATAGGCAGGTGGCATTTAACTCTGCACACAATTTAGGAGTGTAGAGGCCGTGGCCTTTAATCACCTAGTTTAGGGGATTTAAGTAATCCCATGTCTGACAAGAGCCTGCACTCTTAATAATTCGGCATATGGTGAGAAATCTGACATGGGCTACTGGGCTACACGCATGTTAAACTTTGCCATGACAACATTATCCTATTATGGACCATCTGTAGGCCTCATCTGCTTTCAATCAGAGGGGCACATGCCCTCGTCGGCGGAAGAGATATAGACAGCAGGGCGATTCATCGGTGAATCCGGGTGAATCCTCAAGAATAGGGTAGGCCTACATTTACATGAATCCTCAGGAATAGGGTAGGCCTACATTTACATGGAACACTGTTTTCCTTCCGTCTACATGGTTAATCTCGAGTTTGCGCACTGGACGCCCCCATTGTGACAGTGACCCGAATCACCGGGACCGGAGGAGCGCGAGCGGATCACGGGCAGGTCGGTGGACAGATAGACTGATGGACAGA
>NC_140251.1:233222-249173 GCF_949987555.1 Borostomias antarcticus | reverse complement strand
CTCTTCCTCTCCCTCCTCCTCCCTCTCCTCCTCCCCTCCTCCTCTCCCTGCTTCTCTCTCTTTAACCCTCTGTAACCTCTCTCTTCCTCTCCCTCCTCCTCCCCTCCTCCTCTCCCTCTCCTCTCCCTCTCCTCCTCCCCTCCTCCGATCATAAAGCTGAACCTCTCTTTGCTGTGTCACTGTGTTTACTTTGCCTGTCTACTGTCTAGCGTTCTCTCCCTCCCTCCATTCCCCCTTCTCTCTCTCTCTCTCTCTCTCTCTCTCGCTCTTCTCTCTCTCGCTCTTCTCTCTCTCTCTCTCTCTCTCTCCCCCTCTCTCCTCTCTCTCTCTCCTCTGTCTCCATAATCTCAGGGAAGTACTACTATGAGTCTCTGATGTCTTGGTTGTGTAATCTGAGGGAAGTACTACTATGAGTCTCTGATGTCTTGGTTGTGTAATCTCAGGGAAGTACTACTATGAGTCTCTGATGTCTTGGTTGTGTAATCTCAGGGAAGTACTACTATGAGTCTCTGATGTCTTGGTTGTGTAATCTCAGGGAAGTACTACTATGAGTCTCTGATGTCTTGGTTGTGTAATCTCAGGGAAGTACTACTATGAGTCTCTGATGTCTTTGTTGTGTAATCTCAGGGAAGTACTACTATGAGTCTCTGATGTCTTGGTGCAGTTGGCAGGTAGTTCTAGCCTGGCTTCGTCAGATCCAGTTCTCAAACATGCAGAGGGTCTGGAACTGATGAGGTTCTTTTCAAATTTCAAAGGGCGTTATCAACGGTCGCAGACCAAAAAGCCTCTGGATGCAATGGGATAGACCTATAACCAGTTATATAAATATTTCATTATAGAGCAATGAAACATGGGCTAGTTGTTGTATCATCGTATCATATGGGTACAGTCGTTGTATCAAACCCGCCCATATTACAGTAGATAAACGGTTGTGACGGTCAAATATCTGCCGGGTGGAACTCAGTCTGACTGGGGGCGTGGCCAGGCTGATCTGGGGGCGTGGCCAGGCTGATCTGGGGGCGTGGCCAGGCTGATCTGGGGGCGTGGCCAGGCTGATCTGTAGATGTCAGCTCACGTGTTCAGGAGGGCGAAGCCACGCTAGGTAAAAGTGCAGCTTGGTTTCCACCTCACTTTGTGTGCAGTGGGTGCACAGTCTTCTCTAGGAGCCGGTCTGCCTGGCGCCTCTCTCGATGGCAAAGCTGTGCTCGCTGAGTCTGTCAAGGATTTCCTTCGGTTTGGGTCCGTCACAGTGCTCAGGTATTCTGCCACTGTGTCTCTGTTTAGGGACAAATAACATTACAATTTGCTCTGGTTTTTGGCTGATTCTTTCCAATGTGTCAGTTTTCTTTTTGTTTTATTAATTTGGTTTAGAGGGGTTTCTGTCTGGTGGCTCTACTCTCTCTCTCTCTCTCTCTCTCTCTCTCTCTCTCTCTCTCACTCACACTCACACACACACACACACACACACACACACACACACACACACACACACACACACACACACACACACTCTCTCTCTTTTCACAGCAGCAAGCCACTTAATATCAATGGGCTTGGTTATCAAAGGTTCATGAATCCCTCTGCGTGATAATCCCCCCAGTGCGACATGCAACTGAGGACAAGACGGCCTGCTTGCATGTACAAAGACATTGATAATGGATGTGATGTTACCTCCACGCTGCTCCTGGGCTCAGCGCTCAGTCACGGAACGTCCACATTAGTTCATTCAGGTTTTTCTGAAAGGTTCTAGAATATTCTTCGGGTGTTGTTTGCTTGGGTTTGGTGCCTGATGGTTAAAGCTCAATGAGATCACTTTTTATAGTTCAATATTCACCTTTACTTGCTATTAGTTTATGAATTATGAATTGGTCTTAGCAAGACCCCCAAAATAGTTTTCATGACATGAGACTGCATGAGACCCTGTGAATTTGGCGGGTGACGGGTTTTGAGTCAATATCAGGATGACAACAAACACTTCGCCCGCAAATGTATCTACAGTATATGCACATACAAGAAAGAAGACCTGTATTTACCTGCATTGAATCCATCCTTCCAGAAGGTCCATTGAAGTAGCTTCCAATCCAGTCTGCTCCACACATATCATATTTTTTTCCCATCATTACAGCGAGTGAGTGGGGAATTGTGGGAAGTGTGGTTCTTAAAACGAAGTGCCGATTTTATCACGATCAGAAGGGCTGCCAAAGAGCTGAGATATCTCATGTAGCATTAAGTTGTACTTTAAGTAAATTGAATGATGATACGCTTGGTTGGCGGAGCAAGGGTAGGGCTGTGAGGGTCCCTTCTTCTCCAGCTGACTCATTTACCTTAAGATTAAGATTTCCTTTATTGTCATTGCCACATGTACAGGTACAAAAACAACTAAATGAAATGCCTAACAGTCAGTGCACTATGTCCCCATAACAATATATAAAAATAGCAAAGGTAAATAAGTAAATAAATACAGATATACTAAGTCAAACAAAAACACACGTAACTATACATTCTCCGTCATTGCACATTCCCATATTGCACATGAAATGTATTGAATCACAGATCATTTTATTGTTGCATTGAGTGTGGATATTGTTGTTGGGTGAAAATAGTTTTTGAGTTTGTTTGTTCTTGTTTTGAATGATCTGTACCGCCTGCCCGGAGTGACCGGGTGAGAAGTGTCCTTGGTGATGTTCTGGGCTTTTTTGAGGCAGCGGGAACAGTGAAGGTCTCCCAGTGTGAGGAGAGGGCGTCCCACGATCTTCTCGGCCATGTTGAAGACCCTCTGGAGCGCTTTCCTCTGGGCCGCAGGGCAGCTGGTGTTCAGTAACCACACACAGATGCAGTAAGTCAGTATGCTCTCTATGGAGCATCTGTAGAAGGACAGCAGTCTCTGTGATGTTATTCCTCCTGAGCACCCTCAGAAAGTGCAGTCTCTGCTGGGCCTTTTTCTGCAGAGCAGAGGTGTTCACACTCCAGGTCAGGCCCTCCTCCATGTGGACTCCCAGGAAGAGGACGTCAGTCGCCTTCTCCACACAGTCCCCGTTGATGGTCAGTGGTGGAATGTGCGTTTTCTTTTTCCTGTAGTCTATGATGAGCTCCTTGGTCTTTGCGGTGTTGAGGAGCAGGTTGTTCTCTCTGCACCACGCTGACAGCTGCTCCACCTCATCCCTGTAGGCGGACTCATCCCCTCCTGAGATGAGCCCGACCCCCGTGGTGTCGTCCGCAAACTTTACCATGGTGTGACTGTGGTGGGCGGGGGTGCAGTCGTGTGTGTAGAGGGTGTTCAGTAGCCCTGTGGTGCGCCAGTACTAACACTGAGAGTTGTGGATGTGTGATGGCCCACTCTGACCCTCTGGCTGCCAGACAGGGAGCTGCTGATCCACATGCAGATGGAGGAAGTCCCAGATCCCTCAGTTTGTGGGGGAGGATGGTGTCAAACGCATAGCTGTAGTCTAGGAAGAGCATCCGCACGTAGCTCCCCTGCTTCTCCAGGTGGGCTAACGCTGCGTGGACGTGTTGATCTCTTCTCCCTAAGCAAACTGGTGGGGGTCAAAGCTACGTGGGAGGAGTGATGTGATGTAGTCCCTGACCAGTTTTTCAAAGCATTTCATCACCATTGGTGTAAGTGCTACTGGCCTGTAGTCGTTGAGGTCGGAGATGTGGGGTTTCTTGGGCAGGGGGACAATAGTCGAGGATTTCAGACAGGGTGGGACAGTGGACTAGGCTAAGGACCGGTTAAAATCCTTGTGAAGGCTGTCTGATCTCAACTATTACCTCTATTTCATCCATGAGTGAATTAATTTTATTAGGTGACTTTAACAGAAATTGGCTTGACAAATAGTCTGACATAGTTAAAAGAAAGTTTAATAGTATAAATCTCACTCAGTTAATAAATGAACCCACACGTGTCACTAAGAAAACAAATTCTTTGCTTGATTGTATTTATTAATGATTTGATTAATATAAACTGGGACCGTTTTCAGTTAATTCCTAATGAACATGATGCCTGGAATCTTTTTACACAGAGTATAATGAAGTGGTTGATAGACATGCTCCTTTAGGGATGATTAAAGGGTTAGGGTTATACATATGTTATATGTGGATTAAAATAAACATTTTTTCAAAAATAATACATCCATAGGGCTTTGCGAAGGCTGCAGATTAAAAGTATTGCTTTTCCATAAAAAATGATATTTTGTCTGAAATTATTACATTATGAAATTTTGACGGCCCGACAATGACACTGTTGATATCATACCAGCCAATAGTATTACAGCGTTGGTACTGCGCGCTGGGTTGCCAGGTACTATTCTAGCTTCACCACTGTGAGATTAGCAGTAGCCAGCTAACGTTATACTTCCATGAATTAGCAGCATTATGGATGTTGGTTAGCATCAAGTGTGTGTGCGACTATAAAACGGCAGCTTTTCCGTCCACTTCCGCTCACTTTTTTCAGCTAAACGTTTGGTAAAATGGTCGAGTTTTGTCGTCCTGCTTCTCCGCCTGAGCCCCGGCGAACTGTGCAATACGAATCTGAAAAGCTCAGTGACCGAAGAAGGAGCAGAAGTCAGATAAATATCGGGCCAGCCTTTGCTCGCTGGACGGAGTTTATGGAGTTTCATGGGATAAAGTCGCATGGTGACATGGCTACTTTTCTACTAGACCGGTAAGCTAGCTAACTAGCTATCGTTATCTTTCTTGGAATCTGCATAGCCAGACCAATTATCTAGGGAAGACCGTTATCTCCACACTACAGCATCTAACGTAACTTATTACATGGCACTCTGAAATACTTGATTGTGATTACTGATTAGTGTAACGTTATGTTCCTCTCTGAGTGAAGATCTTATCACAGTATGACTGAAACAGTGCATTCTCTGGTATTTGGGCAACCAATACGTTGTGGTGTTGCAGTTCTTATCTTTAGACACTAGATGGGGGAAATAATCCACATACTTCATATTCTACCTTTAAGGTCAGGGGTGAGCATTTGCCTTGGATCACTCCTGAGTTTATTAGTCTCTTTAGGAAGAGGGATAATGCTTGGTCAACATACCGTAGGACAAGGAACAATGAGGATTGGGAAGTGTACAAGCAACTTAGAAATTTGAGTAAAACTAAAACTCGTAATGCCAAATCGAATTATTATAGTGATTGTTTAATATCAACATCAGATAATCTCAATCAATAATCCTATTCTTAAACGATATCATACTGTAATATCCTGCGAGACAGACACATGCATGGACCCACTAAACCTAAATGTGGGATTTTAACCAAAACCAAGTAAATACCTAATAATAAATCTCTCTCTCTCTCACTTGCACTCTCTCTCTTTTTCTCTCTCTGTCTCTCTCTCTTTCTCTCTCTCACTTGCACTCTATCTATCTATCTCCCTCTCTCTCTCTCTCTCTCTCTCTCTCTTTCTCTCTCTCCCTTTCACTCTCTTTTTCTCTTTCTATCTCCCTCTCTCTCTCTGTCTCTCTCTCTCTCTCTCTCTCTCTCTCTGTGTCTCACACTCTCCCTCTTTCCTGGAGCATGCTGGGGTGGTAGGAAGAGGTTTGGGCCAGATTATAAAATGATGTGAGATTATCTGAGAAGATGAGAAATGATGTGAGATTATCTGAGAAGCTTCTCACTTACTCAGCAGAGCAGGAGGAGGTGGGGTCAGGTCAGGTAGAACCAGTTGGCTAATGTGGTATCTTTCACCAAATGAAACATCCATTGATTCTGGACACCGTGGTGTATCGGTTAGCTCGCCAGGAGGCCTAGCAGACACCCACAGTGCTTGTAACAGAATTCCAATAAAGTACATTAATTATTGATAGTATTTTGGTCTGAATGTTGACGCAACCACCAGACATATAAAGCCACTCGTCTGTCCGACTGAAACATAGAGCTCCGATATTCCTGTAATTAACTCTGCGATCTATTGATTATGTCTGAGTGTCGTTTGCGAAACGGTTGCATCCTCCCTCAGACTATTAGTTTGATTCAAGCGTTCTGTGGTTCCTCTTGCCTGGACCCTCCAGGGTGGATCTGGCCTGGACCCTCCAGGGTGGATCTGGCCTGGACCCTCCAGGGTGGATCTGGCCTGGACCCTCCAGGGTGGATCTGACCTGGACCCTCCAGGCTGGATCTGACCTGGACCCTCCAGGGTGGATCTGGCCTGGACCCTCCAGGGTGGATCTGGCCTGGACCCTCCAGGGTGGATCTGGCCTGGACCCTCCAGGGTGGATCTGACCTGGACCCTCCAGGGTGGATCTGGCCTGGACCCTCCAGGGTGGATCTGACCTGGACCCTCCAGGGTGGATCTGGCCTGGACCCTCCAGGGTGGATCTGGCCTGGACCCTCCAGGGTGGATCTGGCCTGGACCCTCCAGGGTGGATCTGGCCTGGACCCTCCAGGGTGGATCTGGCCTGGACCCTCCAGGGTGGATTGGAGATCTGTTACTCGGTTTTATAGTCCACATTATTACCTTCAGTGAAGGTTTCCTAATGGGAATGGATGAGTTTAATCAGAAAGAAGAGAACGGCTCTGAAAATAGATTTTTTTATGGCAGTTGAACTACTTTCTGCTTTATGGAGTGATAAAAAGAGATATCAAAAACCCCCTCTGTAAAAGCCTTTGACTCTAATATGTCAACAAAATGAAACAATAATTTTTAATCTGGCTTTGTCCAAACTTCAGATTTCTGTTCTGGAAAGTTTATAAATTTAAACATAACATTTCATAAAACTTGTAATACAAAAAAACATTGTCTTATCATAAGTAATCAACTGGGTAATTATCATGGTGATACCTATTAAATAATTTTTTTAGCCTATTCACCTGGGGTGTCTCGCCTTAAGGAGCTGCTTGTGTTGCCTTTATTGGACCAATTGGATGTTATCGAGAATGTATTTTGGCCAAACACACATGCACACACACACACACGCACACACACACACACACACACACACACACACACACACACACACACACACACACACACACATACACTCAGCTATTGGAGTAAGTAGGAGCTCCCCTTATTGCACATGGATGGACTCCACTGACAAACACTTCATGAGCTGCTGAGACGCGTTGGTGTTTTCAGTTTGAGTTGTTTCTCAGTGACCACAGGGGGATGAGGGCTCTGTCCACGCTCAGGGGGATGAGGGCTCTGTCCACGCTCAGGGGGATGAGGGCTCTGTCCACGCTCAGGGGGATGAGGGCTCTGTCCACGCTCAGGGGGATAAGGGCTCTGTCCACGCTCAGGGGGATGAGGGCTCTGTCCACGCTCAGGGGGATGAGGGCTCTGTCCACGCTCAGGGGGATGAGGGCTCTGTCCACGCTCAGGGGGATGAGGGCTCTGTCCACGCTCAGGGGGATGAGGGCTCTGTCCACGCTCAGGGGGATGAGGGCTCTGTCCACGCTCAGGGGGATGAGGGCTCTGTCCACGCTCAGGGGGATGAGGGCTCTGTCCACGCTCAGGGGGATGAGGGCTCTGTCCACGCTCAGGGGGATGAGGGCTCTGTCCACGCTCAGGGGGATGAGGGCTCTGTCCACGCTGCCCTCAGCAGACAGGCATGGGGCAGAGCTGCTGGATCTGAGGACTGGCTGCCATGTGGAGGGGTCTCTCCAGGACAGAGGAACACACCTGCGTGATGGTCGTCCCTGTTCCACACGGTCAGGCCTGAGGCTGGGACTGGGACTGGAGCTAGGGCTAGGGCTAGGGCTAGGGCTAGGGCTAGGACTGGGACTGGGACTGGGACTGGGACTGGGACTGGGACTGGGACTGGGACTGGGACTGGAGCTAGGGCTAGGGCTAGGGCTAGGGCTAGGGCTAGGGCTAGGACTGGGACTGGGACTGGGACTGGGACTGGGACTGGGACTGGGACTGGGACTGGGACTGGAGCTAGGGCTAGGGCTAGGGCTAGGGCTAGGGCTAGGGCTAGGGCTGGGACTGGGACTGGGACTGGGACTGGGACTTGGGGCATGGGGCATGGGACATGCACACACACACACACACACACACACACACACACACACACACACACACACACACAACCCTAACCTCACCTCACCTCACTGCATGAACTCTTCTCCCTTCTTCCTGCATCTCTTAGTTTCTCCCTCCATCCTCCCTCTCTCCTTCCCTCCCTCCCTCCCTCCCTCCATCCCTCCCTCTCTCCTTCCCTCCCTCCCTCCATCCCTCCCTCCCTCTCTCCTTCCCTCCCTCCCTCCCTCCCTCCATCCCTCCCTCCCTCCTTCCCTCCCTCCATCCCTCCCTCTCTCCTTCCCTGCAGGGCGTCTGAGAATAGCAGCCAGGGAAAAGTGGGTCAGTTGCAATGAGCTGGGGGGGGGGGGGGGGGGTTGGTACGTCTGTGTATGTTGGGGGTGGGGGGGGGGGGGGGTAGTCTATACCTACTGTACAGTACCCTCCCTGTTCCTCTCTCTGTCTACTCCTTCTATCCCTCATCCCTCCCTCATCCCTCCCTCATTCTTCTCACTGCCCACTCTTCTACATCCTCTTTCTTCCCTTCTTGACAGTCCTATCCACCATCTCTCCATCCCACCGTTCCTTTCTTCTCTTCCTCCCTCTCTCCCTCGTCCCCCCTCTCTCCCTGCTCTCTGCAACGCTCTGCAACACTGCTGGTCCTCCTGAACCCCGCTGGGTATCTGAAGCCTCGGATACACTAGATTAGACTTTCACAATCTTAACAGATTATGAGGTGACTGGGAGTATACACTAGACCACTGGGAGTATACACTAGACCACTGGGAGTATTCAGTACACAACTGAAAAACTGGGTATCGCACATTTAGCGTCCAGAATCTGCTCAAAAATATCAAACATGTTCCGCTCCGACTCGGATCGGGAGAAGTCTGTTCTCATCATACACTTGCCGATTTAAATCTGTGTCCCTTATACACTTACAGATTTCTGTGCCAAATTGGCACTCCGACTACCCCCAACAGACTGCTGCCGACTAGGACAGACTCGGCAGGATTGTGAATCGTGTATAAAATCGGGCATAATATCTTGTATACTCAGCTTTAGCAGCCTTCCAGAGAGGAGACTGCTACTACTGCTCATCATTCTGTACTAGACACCAGGCTGCAGCCAGACAGACAAACGAAGGGAGGGAGGGAGCAGGAGAGAGAGAGGGAGGGAGGGAGGGAGGGAGCGGGAGAGAGAGAGAGAGAGGGAGGGAGGGAGGGAGCGGGAGAGAGAGAGAGAGAGAGAGAGAGAGAGAGAGGGAGGGAGGGAGGAGGGTGGAAGACAGATACGGACACACACACACACACATCTCACCGTACATGATCATATTTCTTGTATTTCTGTTTGATTCATAATTGAGTATATTCTGTCAGGGTCTGTATTTATAATTCATTTGAACATTGAGGACAATAAAGCACACGGAAGACAGACAAGACACACAGTCATAACAGAGACACACAGTCATAACAGAGACACACAGTCATAACAGAGACACACAGTCATAACAGAGACACACAGTCATACCAGAGACACACAGTCATAACAGAGACACAGTCATAACAGAGACACAGTCATAACAGAGACACACAGTCATAACAGAGACACACAGTCATAACAGAGACACAGTCATAACAGAGACACACAGTCATAACAGAGACACAGTCATAACAGAGACACACAGAAGAGAGAGAGATTCCTGCTTTAGAAGCAGGAAACTACTACAGTACACTACAAACTGGGTACAGTATGACCCAAAGACATGTTTTAATTCCCATGCGCTGTGCTGTGGGCTAATTACTGTATCATATAATATTGCATTATTATGTATTTCTTTCGATAACCCAGTGAGAGATGCTGCTGTGTACATGTGTTGAGTATTTATGTACTATATGTCATTAATCTAACAGCTAAACGAGCAGACCTCTGTATCTGTCTTGTCTATCTGTCTGCATTTTCCTCGGACACCGTTGGCCTGACAGCGTTCATATTTGGCACGGGTATCCGCAGGGGTCCTGGGCAGACTATGATGGGGACATAATTTGTATTAATTTATGTTTTGGGTAAGTTTAACATAAAATACTGGTCTGGAGCCGCCCTTCACAATGCGCTGCTCCGGTGTTCAGATCTACTGCACCCAAGTGAAGCCAGTCAATAGAAATGCTTCTAATAGAACTCTGCCTTGATACAAACGCTGCTCTCTGAACGTTCCATCCAATGTTCATTCTATTGTCCATCCTATCATTGTACACAGTAGTAGCAAGCTTGCTATTGTAGCTTGCTAACGTTAGCCGAACCAAGCTACAGTATCATTCACACATAGGACTTGCCAAACAGAAAATGTCCACTAGCTTTGATGCTAATTTTCACTATGTTCTACTCTGTTCACGTATGCTAACAATGTTAGCGATCAGAATAGTAGTAGCTGTTGCATTAAATTGTTCGTCTTCCGGTCGACCTAGCGGTCAGTAAAATCAACCAAATGACAAGAGGTGGACATCATTGGATTCCTCTCTATCTACAGGATCTAGCAATGTGCTTTTGAGCAGTTTGGAGTCGATTAGTGTCGTTATAAGCGCGTAGAATAACCGCCACAATTCCTCCATTCATATAGCGCTGGTTCCCGTATCCGTATCCCGGGTTCTGGACTGATGGACTAAATGGGCAATTACTGATAATGTGCTCCACCGGGTATCAGAACCAGTTATTTATTATTTTGGTCTGATTGATCACTCCTCCTCCTCTCTCCCTCTTTCCTCAGGGTTCAAGTGTCCTGTTTGCTCAAAGTCTGTGGCCTCCAATGAGATGGAGGTACACTTCATCATGTGTCTAAGCAAGCCACGCCTCTCCTACAACGGTGAGACTTTGAGCTTTTCCTCTTCATCTGCCCTTCTCTATTCCTCCTCTTCTTCCTCCTCCTCCTCTTCCTCTTCTCCTTCCTGTATGGACATCTCCCCCTGCAGAGATGAGGTGTGGGCTCCCTTGCCCTTCTGTCTTCCCCAGTTTCTCTCCTCCCTCCCCTCTGTCTCTCTCTCTCCTCTCTCTCTCTGATCTCACCCTTCCCTCCTCCCTCTCCTCTCTCTCTCTCTGATCTCACCCTTCCCTCCTCCCTCTCGTCTCTCTCTCCTCTCTCTCCTGTCTCTGATCTCACCCTTCCCTCCTCCCTCCCCTCTGTCTCTCTCTGATCTCACCCTTCCCTCTCCTCTCTCTCTCTCTGATCTCACCCTTCCCTCCTCCCTCTCCTCTCTCTCTCCTCTCTCTCCTCTCTCTCCTGTCTCTGATCTGACCCTTCCCTCCTCCTTCCCCTCTGCCTCTCTCTCTCCTCTCTCTCTCTGATCTCACCCTTCCCTCCTCCCTCTCCTCTCTCTCTCTCTGATCTCACCCTTCTCTCCTCCCTCCCCTCTGTCTCTCTCTCTCCTCTCTCACTCTGAACTCACCCTTCTCTCTCCATGTCCCTCTCTCTCCTCTCTCCTGTCTCTGATCTCACCTTTATGAAAATGTATTCGTCAACGACCTTTACTAATTTATGATGACAAAAACTGACTAAATCTATTGACATTTTCGTCAACAAATAAAAACTAGATGAAAATGTCATGGCTCACACTGAAAAAACTCAAACACAAGCAAGGAGAGCACATAGAAATGTAATTCATAGAAATGTAATTCAGTAGCTTTGTCCATAGGGCAGTTGCTAGTTTTCTGTGCAAAACTAGAATGGAGAAGTAAGACGCCTCATTCCCTCCACTAGTCTGGGGGTCCACCTTGGGAAAGTGGTAGTACCCCCTAGCCCCCCTACCTGGGGTTACAGGTAAAAAAAAACCCTGATGACAGAACAACTAAAAGGAAGAGAGACCCGGCCTGGAAGGAAGCCCGGGGCCCTCGTCTGGAGCTAGGCCCAGATGGAGGGCCCGCATGCGAGCGCCTGGTGGCCGGGCTTACCACGGAGCCCGGCCGGTCCCAGCCCGAACAAGCAACGTGGCAACACCATCTCATCCTACATCGTCCCGTGGACCCACCACCCGCGGGAGGAATTGTCGGGGTCGGGTGCGCTGCCAACTAGGTGGTGGTGAAGGCGGGGGGCACCGACGGACCGGACCTGGGCGGCAAAGGCTGGCTCTGGGGACATGGAACCTGACCTCGCTGGGGGGGAAGGAGCCGGAGCTTGTGAGGGAGGTGGAGCGATACCAATTACACCTGGTGGGGCTAACCTCCACGCACAGCACCGGCACCAGAACCAAACTCCTGGATAGAGGTTGGACCCTGTTCTTCTCCAGAGTTGCTCACGGTATGAGGCGTAAGGCAGGTGTGGCTATACTAGCTAGCCCCCAGCTGAGCGCCTCTGTGCTGGAGTTCACCCCAGTGGAAGAGAGTGTCGCCTCCCTGCACCTTAGGACTGTGGAGGGGGGGGGACTCTGACTGTGGTTTGTGCTTATGCACCGAACAGCAGTTCAGAGTACTCAGCCTTCCTGCAGACCCTAAGTGGAGTCCTTTTGGGGGCTCCTGCAGGGGACTCCACTGTCCTACTGGGAGACTTCAATGCACACGTAGACAATGATGGAGAAACTTGGAGGGGCGTGATTGGGAGGCATGGCCACCACGATCTGAACCCGAGTGGTGTTTGGTTGTTGGACTTCTGTGCTAGTCACGGTCTGTCCATAACAAACACCATGTTCGAACACAAGGATGCCCACAAGTACACCTGGCATCAGAACACCTTAGGCCGAAGGTCGATGATCGATTTCGTTATTGTATCATCTGATCTGAGGCCATGTGTTTTGGACACTCGGGTAAAGAGAGGGGCAGAGCTGTCCACTGATCACCATCTGGTGGTGAGCTGGTTTCGATGGCGGGGGAAACTTCTGGACAGACCTGGAAAACCCAAGCGTGTAGTGAGGGTGAACTGGGAACATCTGGAGGAAGAGCCTGTCCAGAGAGATTTCAATTGCCACCTCCGGCGGAGCTTCTCAGGCATCCCTGTGGAGGTTGGGGACATCGAGCATGAGTGGTCGGTGTTCAAAGCCTCCATTGCTGAAGCTGCGGCTGGGAGCTGTGGCCTGAGGGCCATAGGTACCTCAAGGGGCGGTAACCCTCGGACACCGTGGTGGACAGCAGTGGTCAGGGAAGCCGTCCGACTGAAGGAGGCCTTCCGGGATATGTTAGCCCGGGAGACCCCAGAAGCAGTTGCAGGGTATCGACTGGCCCAGAGGGCTGCGGCTTCGGCCGTGACCAAGGCAAAGCAGCGGGCGTGGGAGGAGTTCGGAGAAACCATGGAGAAGGACTTTCGGTCAGCACCAAAGTGTTTCTGGAAGACCATCAGACACCTCAGGAAGGGAAAGCGGGGGACCATCCAAGCTGTATACAGCAAGGAGGGGACACTGCTGACCTCAACTGAGGAGGTTGTTGAGCGTTGGAAGGAGCACTTTGAGGAACTTCTGAACCCGACTAATCCACCCTCTACGATCGAGGCAGAGCCGGAAGATGATGGGGGGTCGTCAATTTTCTTGGAGGAGGTCACTGAGGTAGTCAAACAACTCCACAGTGGCAGAGCCCCAGGAACTGATGAGATCCGTCCAGAAATGCTGAAGGCGCTGGGTGTTGAGGGGCTGTCTTGGTTGACACGCCTCTTTAACATTGCGTGGAAGTCTGGGTCAGTGCCAAAGGAGTGGCAGACTGGGGTGGTGGTCCCAATATTCAAAAAAGGGGACCAGAGGGTGTGTGCCAATTATAGAGGCATCACATTACTCAGCCTCCCAGGGAAAGTTTACTCCAAGCTGCTGGAAAGGAGGGTCTGGCCGATAGTCGAACCTCAGATCGAAGAGGAACAATGCGGATTTCGTCCTGGTCATGGAACCACCGACCAGCTCTTCACTCTCGCGAGGATCTTGGAGGGGGCTTGGGAGTTTGCCCAACCTGTCTACATGTGTTTTGTGGACTTGGAGAAGGCTTACGACCGGGTCCCTCGAGAGGTCTTGTGGAGGGTTATGCGGGAGTATGGGGTGAGGGGGTCTCTACTTAGGGCCATCCAATCCCTGTACACCCAGAGCGAGAGCTGTGTCCGGGTCCTCGGCAGTAAGTCGTCTTCCTTTCCGGTGGGGGTTGGCCTCCGCCAGGGCTGCGCTTTGTCACCAATCCTGTTTGTGATTTTCATGGACAGGATATCGAGGCGTAGCCGTGCGGAGGTGGGTTTGCAGTTTGGTGAGCTGGGGATCACGTCGCTGCTATTTGCAGATGATGTGGTCCTGATGGCATCATCTGCCTGCGACCTCCAGCACTCTCTGGATAGGTTCGCAACTGAGTGTGAAGCGGCTGGGATGAGAATCAGCACTTCTAAATCTGAGGCCATGGTTCTCAGCTGGAAACCGGTGGCCTGTCCGCTCCAAGTAGGAAATTAGTCCTTACCCCAAGTGAAGGAGTTCAAGTATCTGGGGGGAACCATGGAGAGGGAGTTTGGCCTGAGAATCGGAGCAGCTGGTGCGGTTCTGCAGTCGCTTTACTGCACTGTTGTGACGAAAAGAGAGCTGAGCCAAAAGGTAAAGCTCTCGATCTACCAGTCTATCTTCGTCCCCACTCTCACCTATGGTCATGAAGGATGGGTCATGACCGAAAGAACGAGATCATGGATACAAGCGGCCGAAATGAGTTTTCTCCGGAGGGTGTATGGAGTCAAAATGAGGCCAGAAAGCATTGTAAACGTAAGTGAAGTATTGTAAACAAAAACATATGAATTGTAAACGTAAGTGAAGTATTGTAAACGTAAGTAAAGTATTGTAAATGTAAGTGAAGTATTGTAAACAAAAAATATATAAATTATTACTTAATTATTAAAAAATAAAATAAAAATTGCATTTACAATACTTTTTTGCGTTTACAAAACCTTTTCTGCATTTACAAAACTTTTCTGCCTTTACAATACTTTTTCTGCGTTTACAAAACATTCTGGCCTCTCTTTGACGTGGGGGCGGGGCTAGATGAGTGGCGTGTCGAGAGAGGAAGAGGCGGAGTTTCGGGATGCCCACCGCCATATGAGCGCTGCTCAACGTTTTTTGGACTTCTTCTATGGTTTTGATTTATATATGGCGGTGGGCATCCCGAAACCCCGCCTCTTCCTCTCTGGACACGCCACTCATCTAACCCCGCCCCCACGTCAAAGAGAGGCCAGAATGTTTTGCAGCGCAAGAAAGTTTTGTAAACGCAGAAAAAGTATTGTAAAGGCAGAAAAGTGTTGTAAACGCAGAAAAGGTTTTGTAAACGCAAAAAAGTATCGTAAATGCAATTTTTATTTTATTTTTTAATAATTAAGTGATTATTTATATATTTTTTGTTTACAATACTTCACTTACGTTTACAATACTTCACTTACATTTACAATTCATATTTTTTTGTTTACAATACCTCACTTACGTTTACAATACTTCACTTACGTTTACAATGCTTTCTGGCCTCATTTTGACTCCATAGCTGGGGTCTCCCTGAGAGATCGCGTGAGAAGTTCTGTCATCCGGGAGTTGCGTCGAAAGGAGCCAGTTGAGGTGGTTCGGGCATCTAGTGAGGATGCCTCCTGGGCGCCTCCCTAGGGAGGTGTTCCAGGCGTGTCCGGCTGGGTAGACCCAGGACTAGATGGCGGGACTACATCTCCGCACTGGCCTGAGAGCGGCTAAAGATTCCCCAGGCAGAGCTGGTTGATGCTGCTAGGGAAAGGGATGTCTGGGGCCCCCTGCTGGAGCTGCTGCCTCCGCGACCCGACCCCGGATAAGCAGATGAAGATGGATGGATGGATGGATAGCTTTGTGCATCAGCCTAATAGATGTTTCCTCCATATGAGTTTGGAAATTCTATAGAAATGGTTAAATAATAAATTAGACTCTAAACCAGGGGTCTCAAACTCAAATTGGCTTGGGGCCACTGCTGGTATCCTCAACCCATAGGAGGGCCACTTCAATGTTGACTTCAAGTACTACTAAATATAAGAAAGT